>NC_056601.1:27168296-27768296 GCF_018340385.1 Cyprinus carpio
CACTGCACACCACAGCTGCGCTGTCATTGGCTGCCTCCTCTGCACTGCCGCGCTCTGATTGGTTGGCAGCAGTCTCTGTGCTCCTTGATGCACTCAGTACAGCTTTGAAAAACATGCTATAGCTGCATGACAGTGTACAAATGTTGTTCAATTTGAACAGTCAGTTGAACAACATATAAACTCCCCTTATTCAGAATGTAGGAATGCTTACATGTCTCCTGAAACAACTGAAGTTTCACATGGATTCAGCATTATTCAGGATGCTTTGGTATGAATCATTTTGAGGTTTTGTCTCCTGTATCTGTGGTCAGAGAGCAGCATCCATCAGCACAACCATCTGGCTCTAAAAACTCCCCTTGGACTTCTTAAGCAGTTTGTGAGGAGAGCCAAGAGCATGTTTTTTGTTATTCATATTTGTGTCAGCAGGGTTACAGTTCACTCATTGTACTGGTTTATGATCAACTGAGATACTTGGCAAAGAATGTTCTTGCAGTTTGGTTCAAAGTGTGTGTGAGTTAGAGTTTGTGTTTAAGTATTTGGATTGTTCACATGTTTGCGTTTGTAATGGCATCTTAAAGTAAGTATCAAAATGGAAATTCTCTATTCAGAGTGCATATTATAGATGTTAATGTGAACAATTCATCCATGCATATGTTTTTTTTTTGACCTTGTAATGTTTAATCAAAATGTCATTATTGGCCCTTCTGGTGAAATGTGAAATGTCAGACTTCCCTCATGCAGGACATCTCCAGTTATTTTTCCACTTATACAGCATCCCTGCAAGCTCATCTGTCTGAGTACAACACCCACGTTGCAACATCCAGTCAACAACCAATGCAAAAAACCAAGCCCCCATCCTGCATTTTTTTCTTTTTTTGATAATCTTTTACACTTGTATGTGTCATATGGAGAAAAAGATCTGTCACTACATTTTAATTTAATGTGATTTAAATATTTCCCTTGCCTTCTCGTGTGTTTTTATGTTTTTAGTCAATTTGAAGATAGTTGGAAAATATTCGACTTTCAAAATTTTAAATGTACTGAGAAGGTCTGTGCACCAATATGTAAAAATATACAAATTTCATTAAAAATATAAAAATGCTGGATATTTTGTATATACATATTTCTGTTTTAATTGATAAATGTTGGTCTTTTATTGGTTTGAAAATAAAGTGATGCATTTGCTAAGATCTAATATAGGCCTACAGTGTTATCAGTAAAGAATTTTGACTGAGAGTCTGAATGGCAGAATCCTGATTTGTAAACTCCTGTTTTGGTCTACTTGTATAGGGAAATGTACATATTTTTAAATGTTTTTTTTTATTTATTATTTGTATTTCATTCTCAACCTTTGGAACCTTTTTGCTTTGCTGCCTATGCATATGCAACAGAGGAATGTGTGAGTGTTTATGTGTGTGTGTCTAGCCCTAACCCAAACAATAACGTGATTATTCCGCAGTGGTCCTGCTCAATTCACACATTAATCACAATGAAAATCCGACACACACACACACACACACACACACAGAGAGAGAGAGAGAGAGAGAGAGAGAGAGAGAGAGAGAGAGAGAGAGAGAGGGTGGGGGATCACAGAGGGTTTCATTGGGTTCTAAGTTGGCAGTCTCGCGTTTGATGGCTCTGTCGCTCTGAACGGATGCACAGTTCCCTTCACATCTTCATCGACAGCCTCGTTGCTAGACCGCCTTCAAGATGCGACACATCGGCTGCTACAGTGAGATCTGACGATGGAATATGGACACCGCGGAGCTGTCAAACTCTCTTTTGATCGCATGCGATGATCACCATGGCAATAATTACGCGCCAGAAAAACAG
Organism: Cyprinus carpio; assembly: GCF_018340385.1. Taxonomy (NCBI): domain Eukaryota; kingdom Metazoa; phylum Chordata; class Actinopteri; order Cypriniformes; family Cyprinidae; genus Cyprinus; species Cyprinus carpio. Next base: position 27,170,130 of record NC_056601.1, read on the forward strand.
CGCGACATTTGCTGCCTTGTGTCGAACGCGTGAGGGTGCGCTGTGTGTCAGATAGTGACCATCACCACTTAGCGCGTGAAAGAGTGATTGTGTGCGTGAATTTGTGTTCATACGACTGTAGACGAGGAGATGGCCAGGCGCGTGTGAACACAAGCGTGCGCGCATACGCGCGTCCCTGTAGTCGCGTTCGACCGCCGCGTAGCTGGGCTTCAGTGCCATTAGGTGAAGCGGCACCGGCTGTTGCGCATCCCGTCAGTGGAAACCCGGTGTGGATGGGTAGTTCCGCATTTTGAAGAGGTCCCCCGCCTCGCACAGAGAGACCACCCGGATTCAGCAGAGGAATGCCTCAACACGGAGAGGAGCGTCTTCAAGTTGCGTCGATCCGGGTATTGGAGTTCAAGTGCAGTGGGCGACTGCATAAACAGACTGTGCACGCAGCGGCACACTAAAGGCCTGGACAACAGCCAGTCGCGACTTTTTGCCTGGCGACATAAACACGCACCCCACCGCGTAAGGTTTGCGTTTGGACGCGCGCCCTCCTGGCAACAGCTACAAGTTGGTGCCAGCAGGTGCAAGACCTGACTTGAGCACAGGTTGGCCCTGTGCACCTATCTATCTATCTATCTATCTATCTATTAGACACTCCCATAAACATCTTTGTTGTTACCACACCAAAAGTGATTCAGTCTAATAAACTCAAACACACAAGTGTCACAAGTGTGTGAGAGCAGGTCAGGATGCAGGTCTCATTCGCTTGTACGGAGCATAATCTGAAGAGCCGCAGCGAGGACCGGCTGTGTGGCCTGCGAACTGCCCCTCCACCAGGGGGCAGCAGCAGTGGAGGAGGAGGAGGTGGAGGTGGAGGTGGAGGAGACAGAGGGAGCGGACAGGGGGGAAATGGCAACTACGCCACTCAGAGCTTGGTCAAAACACGGGACGTGGCGGGGTCCCGACCAGTGCCTCAAGGCCACGCCCACATGAAGGAGGCTATTGGACGACACAGTAGTATGAAATACAGGTGAGACAGGTGGAAGTGGCGTGTATGTGTGTAGCACCACCTGTTGGGTGGCAGCTTAGGCCAGGACTGGGTTATTCTGTGCTGTCTGATGTTTTATGGCTTCTTTAAAGATTCATAAGGGCCCACTGACAACCGCTTTAATACTGAGTGCGTGTGTATTCACTTCAGTGCATGTGTTATGGCTGAGCTGAATGAATGGCAAACTGGATGTCAGGGGCAGGCATGGAATCGCCTCTTTTGCTTGCATTATTGACTAGGTCATCTAATGCCTTTAGTGTTAGTACATATCAATATATTATATAGTATGATAAGCTCTTATACCATGACACAGAATTAGTTGTTGCATAAAACGGACAACTTGACATAAGTTGCCAAAATAATAAATTGCTTCTTTATTATTATTTATTATTATTAAGTAATCTGATTTGTGATTTGGATTTGGCAGATGATAAAAATAAGTGTGTGGTTTCAAGCCATATTTACAATGTAAAAGATATACTGTCAAATTTACAGCAAATTCACTTTCAAAACTGACAATGTTTATAAAGGATGGCATATTGGTGCCTGTATATTTTTTACAACTCTTAAGTGCATTTCAAGAATTAATATAATGTTAAATATTAATCAACTATCATAATCTGCTTTTACCTTAAAATGTACTGATAATAGGCATAATAATGTAGGTGGTAAAATATTAAGCCATATGACGATTTACAGTTAGGCCTGCCTATAAAACATTGCCAATATTTATTATATATAAACATGGTCAAACACAAAGATAAAACACCATTAGGGTAACACACATCACTAAAATAATGCATAAACATGAACCAAATAACAGATAAACAAAAAAACAAAAAACACCTAGTGTACATTACTGCTAACAAAAATAAGAAGGAAAACTATTTAAAGAAAATATATTTCTAGGGACCACTAGAAATGTCCTTTTATTGTTTTCACTGTAAATTATATTATATTATTGGCAGTTCATAATTTTTATTGGCAAAACCCATGTATTTGACAGTATTTAGCTACAGCAAAATGACATCAAATGTGATATTAATTCATTAGATTTTTTTTAAAAAAATTTTTATATGTGGTAATTAAAAGTTACAAACATTTTTTACAGTGTAAGCGCCGGAATATTAGAAATATTCAATCATCCAGCAACCACCTAGCAACAGCAAAACATCCTGCCAGAAAAAAAAAAAAAAAATACCACACAGCAGCAACGTGCTACTCCAGACACCTTAGCAACAGCGTAGCAACACTCTGGAAGTCACTCACAACAGTCTAAAATTGTGGCATATTCTTCAGGAAATGTAAGCATTCAGTTGTATGATGGAGTTCTCTACTGCAGCTTAACTATTTATGTGTATGTGTGTGTGTGTGTGTGTGTGTGTGTGTGTGTGCGTGCCTGATTCATCACTGCATGTTATTCTAAAGGAAAAATTTCTCTGTAACTGTTCATGATTAAGCTGTAAGTGTTCAGCCACTGAAATGAGTCCTTGTTTCAACGGGCTAGTAGTTCTTGCACTGCAAACTTGCATTCTGATTGGTTTCATTATTTTATAAATGCCAGCTTTTCATGACCTAATCAATGCTGGGTGGATAAAATCCAGTACAGCATCACATTTTTTCTCCTTGAATATGTTGCTTCACTGTGAAATATGTTTGTGTGAGCGTGTGTTGTGCTAATCTCAGCTTCAGACTACCCACGGATTGTTCACAGCCCTTTCTCAGAGATTGCTGAGCCATTATTTTTAATGAGCTTCCACTTTTCTGCACATCACTCTATTGGATCTACCTGGACCTAAAGCAAACTCAGCTTGGCCATTCTATGTTGGACAGACGCTCACTTTCTGTGTGGTTCACCTTGTGGTCATGTGGACTTGACTTTTTAGACAGACAGTGGAGAGGCTCCTCCTAGGTGTCACTTACACACACACACACACACACACACACACACACACACACACACACACACACACACACACAGTACAGGTTTGGTGGAGAGTGTTGGAAAGTGAGATGGATTTTTATTATGCCGGTTTAAGAAACACTCACTAGACATTTGATATGCTTTTAAACTTCCATCTATCTTTCTACTTATCCACCCTAGCAATAGCCATAATCTCTATCTATCTATCTATCTATCTATCTATCTATCTATCTATCTATCTATCTATCTATCTATCATCTTTATTTCTATAACCCACTAACAATCTATCGTTCATTTTATAGTTCATTTAATATATCGTTCTATCATTCTATCTATTGTTCTATCATAGTCTGACTGTCTGATAAACTGCATGGCCTTAAAACCTTCAGAATTCAATCTTTTTAAACTAGTTCAAACTTTTGGCCAGGCTCACTCAAGCCAACATCAAAGTTTGCTTTAATGAACTTTTTAAATCTAGTTTACATTGTGTTATTATTGGAGTCATCTCTATTGAGCAACTGTGCCAATGGTGTATAAAGGACAGGAGATTGTTAGCCAGAGGGTGAAAGTTGGCAGGTGAAAAGAAAAATATTGTTTTTGTGGAGTATTCTCATTAAACTGTCATCTCAGTTTTTAATTAATAGAGACACAAAAGCACTGTAACTTCAGTTAGTGGTCAAGGTAAAGATAGCGGTTATGGTAAAGAGATTCTCATTTCTTCTCATCTCTCTTTCTCACTGCTCAACAGCATGTTCAGAATAAAATACTAGCATACTGCTTACTGCATGTTGCGCAGTGTTCACTGCATGCTGCCTATTATTTTTTAAACAGCATACACTGTGTGCAAAAATATTGGTTTTCTTTCCTGGTGAAACTGATAATTAGTATGTAGTATGTTATTCAGAATATCCCCTCACAAATGCACCCACATGCAATTTATTATATATATATATATATATATATATATATATATATATATATATATATATATATATATATATATATATATATATATAATATTTTTTTTTTTTTTTTTTTTTTTTTTTTTCAAATTCAAGACGTGTACCAACACATTAGAATATACTTCCTGTGTAATGCTATTAATGACATAATGACATTCAAAATAACAACAGCTATAATTATGCTAATGACCCCTAATTGTTGTGATTGAAAAGCTACCATTTGATTTTCATGCACTGGGAGATGGAAGCCATTAAGAAACATATGCATCTGATGGTACATAATCTGTGAATACCGCAGTTGTGCTTGTCATAGCGAGAGGTTATACAGCAATGTCCTTAGCAAGCGCTCTGGATTAGCCAGAAAATGAGTCACAAACCATATGTTAGATTTTTAATTCAGTTCCTACAGAGTTGAAGTGGCTTGCAGAGATTCACATGTTTAACGTGCATTTGTCATTGTGCAGATATAATGGATGTTTGTTGGTGCCGTGCATGCTTTCAAGTAACACTAGAAGTGTTGTGAACATTAGGTTTCAGATCTCCCTTTGTGAAAAAGAAGTGTACTTAATTGTTTTGTATGTGCACTTGTAGTGTACCTCATATCTTCAATGTACAGTACATTTACTGTACTTGAGGATAATAAAATTTAAATAAAATACAAGGCCAGTTACTGTAAGTGTTAGAGAGACATCAATGTGTTTCTTAACACTCTTGAGTACTCTTTTAAAAAGTGCACTTTGTAATAATGTGAAATTAAAGGTTTGTGTTAAAGTGCATTTTAAATTCATGTTTTAGTTTTAACTAAAAACTGAATATGTTGTAGTAATTTTTGTTGTACATTTATTTTTATGTGTTGAGCACCTGATTATAGTTTTAACTGTAGTGTGTTACACTGTAAATTGCAGTGTAACTTGAAAAAATCTCACTAATTAATCTCACAATGATGCACCATTTTTAAAGGGTTAGTTCAATGAAAATTATAATTTGTGATAAATGTCTCATCCTAGTGCTGTCCGTTACCTATATGACTTTTTTTCATCTGTGAAACACATAAGAATGTCTGTGTTGCTTTTTTCCCATACAACAAAAGTTGTTACAAAAAGGACAAAAAGCAGAATAAAAGGTTTCCATATGATTAATATACTATATTTTTAATGATCTGAAACAAGGTTTATAATACAACAGCGCAACAGCGCAACATGCATGTTTTGGGCGAATAGACATTCAAGGGAAGGACAGAAATCTTTTTCATTAGAAATACCTTCATTTAGAATTTGAAAGTGAACAAAATTCTTATATGTTCTGGAAAAACATGAGGGTGAGTCAATGATGAAAGAATTTTCATTTGAGGGTGAAATATTTAATTAACGCTGTGTACTGTATTATGTATTTATATGTAAAACTAATCTAATTCAGATCTCAAGTATGTGGTTGTAACCATGAAAAAACAAATATAGACTTTTGCAATAAATCAGTACTGCACAGGCATTAGCTCTCTGACTTTCAACGTTGACTTGGAAATACATGTCTGGAATTTTAATGTGTTTTTAAGTAAAAAAAAAAGAAAGATTAGCTTCTGTTTTGGCCAGTGAGAAGTATGATACAAAATATGGGCAAAGAAAAACTGAATTTGTACTGGGTCCCTCTGTTCAGTTGGCTTTGGGTAGATGTTGGCCAGCATCTTTGAATATGTACTTCTCTCAGTTACCCAAGATCACAATTAACAGTGAGTGATCCAGAGCTGGTCTGATTGCTAGTCGATAAGAAATCAAACAGGTCAGAGACACTGACCTCTGATTCCAACACAAAATCCATAACTAAGATTAACATTAAATCTCTAACACTTATCCAAGACAACATATGAACAAAAATGTTTAGCCAACATGTCTAAAGCCATCAGCTGAATTTAAGAGTGCTTTTTCTTTTTTTACCTATTTAACCAGGACTTAAGTACATTTTTTACACATATTTTCAAAATGATTTCTTTTGGCTTTTGAAATATTGTGAAAGTGTATACTGCTATATGTACTGAAAAGCATTTATGATAAACTAAAATACACTTTAATGTAATTTCAATGTCATGTTGAAACTTGTATGTCATGCATTTACATATTTGTAATTAAACATTTGTAATGATGAAGTTGCAATTTAGTACACCAAGACATCAAAACAAGTATGACAAAAGAATATTATAACATAATTATTTAAAATGTACTAGTATACATAATTTTAATTTGACATTATAACTTTTAAAGACATATAACTTTTTAGAAACACTTAAGTGGCCTTTTATTTAATATAATATATTATCTGCATATACAGTAAATATACTTTTAAGATTTGAAATACACTACAAATGCACATTCAGTACAACAGTGGGTAAGTGATAAGAGAACAAGTAGAAAGAGTTCAGTTCCCTCTATGAGTGTGTCTATACAGGGATGGAGTCAAAACCAGACCCCCAAGACCCAGACCAATTGCAGACCCCCTCAGACCCTGACCAAGACTAGAAACCTTGAGGCCCAAAATTAGACCATGATTTAACCCAAGACCCAAACCTCCAGAGCAGTCCACAAGACCAGTACTCCAACTCTTTGAAGATTTATATTTGGCTTCCCTTTCAGTCGGTAACTCTCGAAATCACGTCGGTGACGACGAATTGGGATATCACTTCGATAGGCCAATCTACTTTGAGTGTAAACTAAACGAGTCAATGCACATTGACATGCAATTATTGCATCCAGCTGCCGCTGATTACAGCGTGAGTATAAGAAGACAGCAGGTGCAATGCATACCAACTTTTCGCTTTGGAGCAGAGCGACAGTATCGTTCTGCTCAACTGTGTCTGCTGTGAACTATGAGTTCAGCACGCTCTAGGACTTCCTGTGTTGGTGAGATTGTGCTTCAGCGGGGGTCGTTCCAGTGTCGAGTTGATTGCGCACTTCAGGCTACAACTACCCCCTGTCATGTTGCAAGCAGCCACCTCCCCTATGCGCCACAGCACTAAAAGAGCATTTCCTAAAGAGCAATTTCCTCTAAAAGAGCTCCACGGTTGCGTCTTTATAATGACGACGGATCATCCTTATAAGGATGCTGTTTCACCCGTGCATTTCTGGGTGCAGTTGTTACCTGGCACCGGGTGATGGTCACAATCACTGCCTCACGTGTCTGGGCATCAAGCACGCGGAGGTGGACTTTCGTGGATGAGTTATGTTCCCGCTCATTCTGGCGGACAGACGAGAACCACTTCCGGCAGTAGCACGGGTGGTTTGAGGGTCACAGTGGTGGCAAACCCCGCATGGAATCAATCCTCTGGGGACCATCGCTCCTCTTGCTCCTACGATCCAGTGGAGCGACCCACAGAATGCGCTGGGCCCTCTTTCAAAGAGCATACCAGTGGTATCCAGTGGACCTCCCCCCGACCAGATGTCGGTCTCAGCATTGGAGGGAGAGCTGTCGGATGAAGATTCAGCCATGCTGCCACCCTCTGGGACGGTGGCAAAGCATGAATCCGGATCCGGAGATGGCAGCAATGCTTTCCCGGGCCCCAGAGAGGGTAGTGCTCGAGTGGAAACCTCCACCGCGTCCTGAGCCCTCGAGGCTGGATAATTGGTTTCTCAGTGTGGCAGCGGCCCACCCCAGTGCCTTTCTTCCCAGAAGTGCATGATGAGCTCACCAAGTCATGGACGGCACCTTTTACTGCCAGAAACCGGCAGTGGTATGCCTACAAGCCCGGGAAGGAAGTACCGGATCTCCACGCCAGAAAGAGGCGGACTTAGGAAACAATTACATCGCTACAGCCCGGGACTGTAGGCATTCGTCTGGTCTAACCGGCAGTGCCTATGCGGCTTGCGGGGAAGCTGCTTCTGCCTTACACGCTATGGCGTTACTGCAGGTGCACCAGGCCAAGGCACTGAAGGACCTGCACGAGGGTGGTCACGATCCGGAAGTTCTGAAAGAACTCAGAACCGCCACTGACCTCACGCTCCGAGTGGCAAAGGTCAAGCAAGTTCTCTGTGTCATGTGATGTCCACGCTTGTGGTCCAAGAGCCCCATCTATGGCAGTGTCTGGCAGACATGAGGGACACCGACAAAGTGCGGTTCCTTAATGCCCCTGTGTCCCAGACCGGCCTCTTCGGCAACGCGGTTGAGAGCTTTACCCAACAGTTCTCGGCCACCCAGAAGCAGACTGAGGCAATCGGACACATCCTGCCCCGGCGGGCAGCTGCTGCCTCCACCCCTCTGCCGGCTGCAGTGCCCCAGCCTGCTCGTCGCCAAGGGCAGGCCCCCTTGTCTGCCCCCACTCCCACGCCACAGCAGCCTCCAGCAAAGCAGAGTTGTGGAGCCGGCAGTGGACGGGCCGCCCCGCCTGTCCAGGCCCCCGCCAAACCTGGTGGCAAATGCAAGAGCAAGTGGCCCTGGGACAGGCGACACAGAGATGGAGGGATCTGCTCTTCGGGAGATGGTGAATACACCACTCCCTGCCCCAGAGGAGGGCCAGGTGGAGAATCTTTTGTTTTTATTTTTTCCTGCCGTCGGCCTCACGGCCGATGGTACCCAAATACTCAGCAAAAGAGCAGTTTCCTTTATCTCTGGGTCCCAGGAGGGCACAGAGAGTTGCGGTCGGCCAAGCACCAGACCTCACTCATCCTTCTTCTTTGCCAGATGACAGCAGCGGGTGGTTTGGGAGAGTCAACGAAGGCCCTACTCATGCACCCTCTGCCAACCTGTGGAACCAGGTGAGCCTTGCACCCCACACTCACACTACACTCCGGTATGCTCAAAAAGCCGCTCGATTTGGGTCCCTGTGTTCCACCTCACTGCCCCACTGCGGGTATGGTTGGGTTCCGGTGGTCCCACATGTACAGTTTCTAAGCGCCTGGTCAACACTACCCAGCCTGTCTCGCTGACTTCTGCAGACCATCAGTCTCGGCTATGCGATTCAGTTTGCCCGGCGTCCCCCAAGTTCATCGATATCCGCTTCACTACAGTGAAAGCGTCCGATGCCCCTGTTCTGCGGGTAGAGATCGCAGTCCTACTGGTGAAGGACGCGATAGAGCCGGTCCCTCCAGCCAATATGAGGTGCGTACATCCCCGAGATTGGTTTGCAGCAATCGACCTGAAGGACTTTTATGTGTCGATCCTTGCACGCCACAGACCATTTCTGCGGTTTGCGTTCGAAGGACGGGTATATCAGTACAAGGTCCTGCCCTTCAGGCTGTCGCTGTCTCCCTGTGTCTTCACGGAAGTTGCGGAGGCGGCTCTTGCTTCCCTCAGAGAGCAGGGTGTTCACATCCTCAACTATCTAGACGATTGGCTTATTCTAGCACAGTCTCGGGATCAGTTGTGCGAGCACGGGGACCTGGTGCTCTTGCACCTCAGCCTGTTGGGCTTTCGGGTCAACTGGGAAAAGAGCAAACTCTCCCCGATGCAGAGGATCTCCTTTCTCAGTATGGAGTTGAATTCGGTTGAACAGACAGCGCGCCTCACAGAGGAACGTACACGGTAGGTGCTAGCCTGCTTGAATATGTTCAAGGGCAGGACAGCGGTCCCACTGAAACTTTTTCAGAGGCTCCTTGGACATATGGCGGCCGCAGCGGCACTTACACCGCTTGGCCTGTTACACATGAGACCGCTCCAGCACTGCCTTTATGGCCGAGTCCCGAGGTGGGCCTGGAAGAGCAGCGCTCACCGGGTCAAAGTTATACCGGCCTGTTGTCAAACCCTCACCCCGTGGTCAGATCTTGCATCCATCCCCTGACGGTCCAGCTGATTTGGAGACGATTCGGAGCTGCTCTGGTAGACCTGTTTGCTTCTCCAGAGACCTCTCACTGCCATTTGTTCTACTCCCTGACCGAGGGAACTTTTGGCACGGATGCACTGGCACACAGCTGGCCGCGGAGCCTACGCAAATATGCGTTTCCCCCAGTGAGCCTTCTTGCACAGACACTGTGCAAAGTCCAGGAGGACGAGGAGCAAGTCTTGTTAGTGGCACTGTATTGGCCCACTCAGACTGATTGAGACCTAAGCGGTACTCGTATGTGTATAGTCCACGGTATAGCCTTAGAGCCTGTGTTTCCCCGGCAGACTTCTGGCTTCCCAAGGGGGATTTAATAACCTCAAATTTTTCCATATACACCTAAAGGATGCTATATATGCATTTGCTTCTGAAAACTCCTTTGGGCAGGATGGAATGGGTACGTTTTCCCAGTGTTATCCAATCTCACCCAGTGAGGTAGTGCTTTGACAGTGGTGAGTGGAACTACTTGTTCCGAACCCCGGCCTACACCAAATAGGGGCATGGGCGGCTTGCACAGCGCACTGGAAGGGGCAGCACCCATGGCACTTTGGTAGGGATCCCAATTCGTTGTGATGTCGAGAGTGGACCGACTGAAAGGGAATGTCTCGGTTATGTATGGTAACCCTCGTTCCCTGAAGGAGGGAATGGAGATGTCACGTCCCGTCGTCATGGTTTCTGTACCGCCGCTGAGCGGCCCGGTCGCTGGCTCGGCTCCTCAGCAAAAACCTGGTATGCATTGCACCTACTGCCTTCTTATACTCACGCTGTGATCAGCGGCAGCTGGATGAAATAATTGCATGCCAATGTGCATTGGCTCGTTTAGTTTAAACTCGAAATAGATTGGTCTATTGAAGCAATATCCCAATTCGTCGGTCACCGATGTGACGTCTCCTTTCCCTTCTTCAGGGTCTTGTGTTTTGTGGTTCTAGCTCATAGGCAACACAGATCTGCTCATTACATTGAGCAAATTCATTTGATCTCACAGGCATGGTGACTCATATTTAACTGCATTCAATTTGTTTTGCCAGTACAATGTCATGAAACATTTCCAATCTCATTCCTGTCCCAGACACTGTACAATCACAGAAAACGAGACTCACCATCATGGTTAGTCTTCCATTATAGTGCAACATTGTAGCACTGCAAGTATTAACTAGGTTAGTAAAGTGAATAACGGTGGAGAAGATTATGTTTCTATAAAATGCCTAGATTAAATTGTTAAAGATTTAGGGGTTCCAGGGAATGGACCTTATTTTTTTTTATGCATTTTGGGACAGTAGATTTATCAGACATGTCATGCATATGTAACACTTCTTTCAATGCTGATTCATTTTTGCTGCAGTTTGATTTTTGAGATGAGTTGAGAGATACAATACTTGTCATGCTGATACACAATTTCTAATTATTTTTAAAGGAAAACGCCACCATTTTTTTCATATTCCAGTATGTTCTTCCCTCAACTTAGATGAGTTGATACGTACCTCTCCCATCTCAGTGCATGTGCTCAATCGCTGTAGTGTGCAGCACCACTATGCTAGTGTTTAGCTTAGCACCATTCATTCCTTAGGATCCAAACAGGGATGAATTTAGAAGCCACCAAACACTTCCATGTTTCCCTATTTAAAGATGGTTACATGAGTAGTTACACGAGTAAGTATGGTGACACAAAATAAAACGTGGCGATTTCCTAAGCGGATATATCTGGATATATCTCCCCAGGAGTGATGATGTTACTGCGTCGAGGTCGAAGTTCTGCAAAGTGTTCTTCCACCATACATTATAGTTACCATTTTTTTCCGCTTAGGAAATCGCCACGTTTTATTTTGTGTTACCATACTTACTCGTGTAACTACTGAGATGGGAGATGTACATATCAACTCATCTAAGTTTAGGGAAGAACATAGTGGAATATGGAAAAACGGTGGCGTTTTCCTTTAAACCATAAACAATGCTGTTAAAGGGATGGTATACACAGTTAATTTTATAATCTTATTTCTTCTGCTTAAAAACCCCTCAAAACTAAATACTAACCCTGAACCTACCCCTGAAACTAAACTTAACCTATGTAAAGTCCATTTAGATACAGTACCCTTATGTTACAGGTCCCGGACAGTCGGGAAGACTGTAAGCAGTAATCAACTTGACATTAAATGAGAGAGAGAGACAAGAATTAGTTGTTTCCTTAACGGTCCTCTTTGTTGTCTGAGGATGCGCTGCAGCTGTCATGGTAACTCTACTCTCTCAACTGCCACCCAGAGTTCAGAAAATGCAGCTGAACTATTCAGTGCAAACTCATCATATATTTAAGTAATTAAAATAAAACTTATATATAGATGTAAATAGAAATGAACATATGTAAAAATAAAAAGGAAATATATATAAATAATTTAATATGTGACCCAAACTATATGTAGGGTGGTCACACTTATATTAGTATTTTCTTGGGTCTGTACACTGTAAGTGCACATACCTTGCACTTTAACAATTATTACAATTAATGGCAAAATTAATGTTTGGAAATGTAACTGATATTTCCTAATGACACAATACATCGAAAGATAGAAATAACTGACTTAAAATTATTTTTTTAGCTGGCGAAAATACTAGTGTTCTAATAATTTTGGCCACCACTGTATATTACATTTTTATTTAACTGTAAAAAAATGCATATACTACTGTCTGAAAGCATCACATTCAGTTCACACTTAAGAATATTCTTTTAAAATATATTATTTCCGTAACATACTCAAAGTTTGCAGAAGTGTTTTTTAAACAATTTTTTTATTCATTTACTGAATGATTAATTGACTGATTGATTGTCAAAAGGGATATAGTTAAAGGGGATATACCTAAAATAAATAATATATGAATATTAATATAGGAGAAACTCACAAACCTTTTCAGACTTTTCAGGATATTTTCAAAAAAATGTAAAATAAGTAAACATAAATTTTACTTATTTACTGCATTTATTTGATCAAAAATACAGAAAAAACAGTAATCTTGCAAAATGTTATTACATTATAAAATAATGGTTTCTATTTTAAATATACTTAAAAGCTGAATTTCCATCAGCCATTACTCTAATGCTCTTATATACTGATTTATTATTAGAATTACCGATGCTGGCAACAGTTTTGCTGCCAAATATTTTTTTTGGAAACTGCGATACTTTTTCATAATTATTTGATGAATAAAAAGATAAAAAGTTAAAAAGAACAACATTTATTCAAAAAAAAAAAAAAAAAAAAAAAAAAAAAAAAATTAAGCAGCACTACAGTTTCCAGCACTGATAATAAATCAGCATATTAGAATGATTTCTGAAGGATCATGTGACACTGAAGACTGGAGTGATGCTGAAAATTCAGCTTTGCATCACAGGAATAAATGAGATATGAATGTATATTTAAAAACAAACAAACAAACAAACAAAAAACCTTATTTTACATCATAATAATATTTCACAATATTATTTTTTTCCCCTGTATTTTGTTTAAATAAATGCAGCTTTGATGAGCATAAGAAACTCCTTTAGAAAACATAAAAAATTGTTCTGATGCCAAACTTTTGAATGGTAGTGTATATATTTATATATAGTAGAAGGAGTTGCATGCTTGAAAACCATTCTACACATTCTCTCTCTCTTTCTCTTGCTCACTCACTTTTTCCCCACTTCTCAGCATGTGCAGTAATTGCCTATGCTAACTCATTATAAAGTACATTAATCAGAATGGGCCTTTTACGGCTTGCAGACAGACACACTGTGGAGAAAGGTGCGCTGCTCTCTTCCACCACTGCTGTTCATTTTCTTTTCTCTCTCTCTCTCAGTGTTCACCACTCTCTCTCAGTATTGTTCCCTCTTTCTTTCTATTGCATTGTTTTTCACTTTTTGTCCTCTGCCTTTTTCTATTTCCTCAATTTTGCCACATCTCATCATTATTTCAATTCCACTTTATCTGCCTTCACTCACATTTTCACATTTGTTACTCTCTCTCCATCTCTCTCTCTCTCTCTCTCTCTCTCTCTCTCTGTCTCTCCACCCTGTTGTGGTGCACTGCAGTATTCTGAAAGGAGTGTGCCTGGATGGTGTTGTGTGCTCTGCATTTCTGATTTTTATGAATCTGCCTGATGTCTGTGTTGATGTATGATGTGACCTTTTCAGTACAGTGGGGTCCAACAGTCTGAGGACACAAGTGAAAATATATGTGTTACGTCATTGCAAATTATATTATCAACATAACAATGTGAGTGAAACGTTTCATAAAAAAAAGAAAAGAAAAAAGAAATAAATAAATTTGAGAGTGAATTAGAGTTTGGTATTTTATTTTTGCTTTAATGACAGCAGCACTCAAGCAGACATTAACTGTACAGTTTATCTTAAAAAATATTCTTCCATTTTTGTTGTAAGTTAAAATTCCTCAACAGTTAACTTTCAGGTTCAATAATAATAATAATAATAATAATAATTTGTAATGTGAATTTTTAAGCCCTTTTGCACTTAAAACAAACTGTGTTGTTGTGCTGGTCTTATTTGCATGTAATTTTTTGCATATGTGAAATTATATATTTTATTTATAAAAAAAGAATAAAAGTTGAAAGTGTATTATTATTCATACTTTCATAGCTATCAGAGCACCTAACCCCACACCTACTTCTCAATAACATTAAATACTTTATGGTATGTATTGTATAAACCTTTATTTACTGATATTTATACAACAATTTGTAATTTCATCATGGCGATATTACCAGATATTAACTTGTGATTGTTCTTCTCTTACAATTGTAGACGCAGAGCCATTTGCACTACAAATAGGGAATAACAGATTATTATTAAATATAGCATCACAACAGTGATAGTGATGCTGCCTTAGGAACCTAGCAATTTTATGGGCTAGATTCAAGTACTCCAGCATTTTACAAAAGCACTTAACGTGGATTCCTACATTGATTACTATGCAAACTACAGTCGTGTGTCTATCTGTACACACCCTATATAAACATATCAGTAAATAGAAGTCAGTGGTTGTTGCAGAGGCCGGCGTTGTAAAGCATGTGTTTGTGTGTTACCAGGATGATTTATGATGATTTATGATGCTTATGTTAGGAACAAGAGAATCTGCTGAGATCTCAGCATTATTAAACCTCTCTGTCTCACAGAAAAAACTTGTGTGCATAAGAGAGATAAAAGAGATTTTTAAAAGCTTTTTCCTATCTTTTGTAACAAATGTCTTTATCAAATAAAGCCTTTACTGAAAAAAAAAAAACCTCTCAAACTGAATTGTTGCAGCACATAGCCCAATCACAACCAGAAAATAATATATGTTTGTATTGTATGTATATTATCTGCCACAATGGTTAACTGAATGGTTAACAAATGTACTGGTGCTCACTGTTTGTTGCAGCTGCTGTTGTTTCGAAAATCAACTCATTTTAGAGATATCACTTGTCTTGGACTCATTCCTGCAGGCTTCAGACTTTTCAATTAAATTGTGTGAGGGACAAGTCAGTTATCACTGAAAATCTTGATGCCCATCCTATTTGTTGTAAATATGTCAGATTTGTGAGATCTTTTCAATCAGTCAGATCTGGTTCTCTGACTCAGTGACTCAATCGTAGCATTTAACAGCCCACTGGAAGTTGAATTTCAGTCTGTTTTTCACACATGGTATTCAGCTAAATAAAATGTTGAACACAGAGCATGAGTTTTATAGATTTTTTGCATGATTTACAAGATAGTGCTTTTGTATCTGCTTATAGCTTTAATCCTTAAAACACATTCATGTCTGTTTTGACTTAGAAGAGTTACATAAAAATAGATTAATTTCTACATTTCTAAAAAAAAAGATTAAACAAGTATTTTTTAAGAGATGTAACCACTTTAAAAAATTTTTTTTGAGACTTTCTTCCTCCGAAAAAATGACCCAATAGGTAATTTTTGCAAGCAGCTTAGTTTGACCTATAATTACGTTAAGTTAAGCGCCATCTTGCTGGTGTAAAAATAATGACCATCATTACCAATCAAATGTGGGTTCGTTTAAACCAGGGGTGTCAAATATACGGCCCACAGATGTGTCCAATCCGGCCTGCAAGATGAGTTAAACAATCATATAAAATAATAAATAAAACATAATTTTGAAAATTAAATAAATTGTATTCGCTACAATATTTTATTTTGAATTTAAAGCGGAACAAATTGCTCATTTATTTACATTGATGTTACGCCTCGGGAGTTGGGACACAGGCACATTTTAAAGCGGTGCCGGAATCTCGAGCCGAACGGGGATAATATGCTGATAGCTGCATTGTGACTGATGCTTTTGTGGCAATTTACTGGTGATTTTAAACATGATTTTAAACATAAATTTAACCTGGAAGGGCAGACAGGCTATTTAAAGAGAAATGGAAAGAAAGGTTTTGTAATCTCAATGCTGACAGGTACGTTTAATCCAGTGGTTTTCCATTCCAGTCCTCGCCCCCCCCAGCTCTGCATATTTTGCATGTCTCTCTTTGTTAACACACCTAATTCAGATAATCAGCTCGTTAGAAGTGAGCTCCGTGCATGAACTGTGTTCCCATTGACATGGTCCCTACACACAGTGTTCATTGCTCCCTACTCCCTGAGCAGGGGAAATCTGTTGAAGTTTATCTCACTTCGGAACATTCATTCACGGATTTGCGCTGCACAATGTCTTCACACACAGACAAGTGTGACATCATATACCTCTGTAAATAAATACAATTTAAATTCACGTCTCGCACACTTCAATGCTTTGAATGGAACATATACATTCGCTTTGAACTGGAATCATGGCGGATAATACTGTGTTGTACACTTCGCAGGGCACTTATGTTCAAATAGAACAAATGTCTGAAGCCATAAGAGAAACATACAAAATGTGTAGAGTGAGGACTGGAATTGAGAACTGCTGGTCAACTTTATTCTCAACTCGTGGCTGTGGTAAATGTGTGCAATAATGAACAACACTGTGATGACAGCTTAGCAAGGAGAAAGTAAATGAGCAAGCAGTGTGCGATATTTATCGTGTACTAATATTGTCTTGGTTACGTATATAATCCTCGTTCCCTGAAGGAGGGAGATAGGAGACGTTACGTCAGAGACTGAAGAATTGGGATCTCACCTGAGAGCCCAATCACCTTCGAGTGTTAACAAAACAAGCCAATGAATGTTGGCGTGCGAGCTTTGCATCGTGCACCCTGCCCCGCAGCACAGGTATATAAAGAGAGCGTGTGCAGTCACACATTCAGTTTTTCGCTGAGGAGCCGAGACGGTGTGCCTTGGCCGTACAGCGGAGGTACAGCAACTGTGGCGATGGAACGTAACGTCTCCATTCCCTCCTTGAGGAAAAGAGGGTTACATACATAACCAAGACGTTCCGTTTTTGTCAGTCACGTTCACCGTTATGTCAGTGACTGATGAATTGGGATCCAAGGGCTGACCTTGGGCATACACACGAGTGATGGACCTGGCATCTGGAACTCCGCCACGCCTTACCGCCGAGGGTGCAGGAGGAACTTCAACATGGTTCATCAAAAGGGAAACTGAACTGAGAAGCACTTAAGCGCATGTATCCGGTCCGTAGAGCATGATCGACACAGAGCGGGTCCAGCGTTACCGGCCATCTGAGGTGAGTACACGAGAGGACACAGGCTCTTCACGGAGATTATAGAATCTCGTAAACGTGTTAGGTGTCTCCCAGCTGTCTGCTCTACAGATGTCTGCTATCGAGGCACCCAGCGCCAATGCCCAGGAAGATGGTACTCCTCTTGTAGAGTGTGCTCTCACTCCGAGGGGACACAGTAAACATTGGGCCTGGTATGCCAAGACTATAGCCTCCACTATCCAGTGGGCAAGTCTTTGTTTAGAGACAGCCTTTCCCTTCTGCTGTCCTCAAAGCAGACAAAGAGCTGGTCTGAAGACCTGAAGCTCTGCATACGGTCCACGTAAACGCGAAAAGCACGAATGGGACAGAGCAGAGCAACGGCTGGGTCTGCCTCCTCCCGGGGCAGCGCTTGCAAGTTTACCACCTGATCACTGAAAGGCGTGGTGGGAACTTTGGGCACTTATCCAGGCCAGGGTCTCAGGACAACGTGAGAGTCGGCCGGCCCGAATTCAAGGCACGTATCTTCGACCGAAAATGCCTGCAGGTCCCTGACCCTCTTGACTGAAGCCAATGCAGTGATGAGCACTGTCTTTAGTGACAGAACTTAAGCTCTACTGACTGCAGAGGTTCTAAGGGCTCCACCTTCAAGGCCATCAGGACCGAGGGGAGATCCCAAGATGGTACCAGGTGAGGGCGCAGAGAATTCATCCTCCTCGCCCGGCTAAGGAACCTGATGTTCGTGCTTCCCAATGGACTTGCTGTCTACTGCATTGTGATGTGCAGCAATAATGGCAACATACACTTTGAGAGTGGAGGGAGACAGCCTTCGCTCCTGCCCATCTTGCAGAAAGGAGAGCACTACCATGATCGGGCATCTACAGGGGTCTTCCCAGTGGGGAGAACACCAATTGATGAACAGGTTCCACTTCAGCGCTCTAGTTGAAGTGATGGTGTTTACTACTGCTGGAGGTAAACCACCTACAACCTCTGCGTCCTGTCCAGAGACCACACATGGAGATTCCACAGGTCTGGGCGTAGGTGCCAGAGTGTGCCCCCTCTCTGAGAAAGGAGATCCTTCCTCAGAGGAATATGACAAGGAGAGGCTGTCACAAGGAGCATCAGTTCTGGGAACCAAGTCTGACTGGGCCAGTATGGTGCTACTAAGAGGACCTGCTCCTCGTCCTCACTAACCTTTCACAACTTATGTGCGAGAAGGCTCACGGGGGAAACGCATACTTGCGCAGGCCTCGAGGCCAGCTGTGTGCCAGTGCATCCGTGCCGAGGGTCCCCTCAGACCGGGAGGCAACCAGGTCTACCTGAGCGTCCCCAAAGCGTCTCCAGATCAGCTGGACTGTCTCGGGTTGGGGTCGCCATTCTCCCGGAAGGGCGGGCTGAAGTGAGAGCTCGTCGGCTGCACGATTAAGCTCGCCTAGGATGTGAATGGCATGAAGCGACCTCAGATGCTTCTCCAAAGGAGGAGATGGCGGGCGAGTTGCGACATGTGACGGAAGTGTAGACTGCCCTGGTGGTTGATGTACACAATGGCCACAGTATTGTCTGTCCGGACCAGTATGTGCTTGTCATGTAGCAGTGATTTAAAGCCATACTGCTAGCAACTCGAGCCAATTGATATGCCACCGCAGATGAGGCACCTGTCCAGGTGCCTGATGCTGCATGCCCATTGCACATGGCACCCCAGCCCGTGGCAGAGGCATCTGTTGAGACAACAACATGCCTAGACACTTGCACTAGGGGAACCCCTGCCCGTAGAAAAGCAAGGTCTGACCACGGCCTGAAGGTTTGGCAGCAGGACGGGGTAACTAAGACCCCCTGTGCATGCCGCATTTCCATGCCCATCTCGGTACTCGATCATGAAGTAAACCCTGAAGCGGTCTCATATGAATCAATCCAAGCAGCGTGACAACAGCACCGGATGCCATATGCCCAAGGAACCTCTAAAATTGTTTCAGTGGAACCACCCTCCTGCCCTGAAATGACTCCAGGCTGTTCAGTATCGACTGAGCACGCTCTATCAAAAGATGTGCTGTCAGGTTGACTGAGTCCAACTCCATACCGAGAAAAGAGATCCTCTGCACAGGGGAGAGTTTGCTCTTTTCCCAGTTGACCCAAAGCCCCAACCGGCTGAGGTGGCTGAGTACCACGTCCCTGTGTTCGCATAACTAAGCTCGGTACTGGGCCAATATGAGCCAGTCGTCGAGGTACTTCAGAACGCGAAAACCTCCTTCCCTCATTGGGACAAGGGCTGCCTCCACGACCTTGGTGAAGACACGAGGCGACAAGGACAGCCCGAAGGGAAGGACCTTGTACTGATATGCTCTCCCCTCGCCCCTCGAATGCGAAGCGGAGAATGGCATGTGTCGGGGGAGGACCGACACGCGTCCTTTAGGTTGATCGCTGCAAACCAATCTTGTGGACGAATGCACTGAAAGATACGTTCCTGTGTTAACATCCTGAACGGGAGCTTGTGAAGGGCCCGGTTTAGAACGTGCAGGTCCAGGATTGGTCATAACCCACTAACTTTCTTGGGCACAATGAAGTAGGGGCTGTAAAACCCTGACTTCATATCGGCTGGAGGGACCGGCTGTATCGCGTCCTTTGCCAGTAGGACTACAATATCTGCCCCCAGGCCAAGAGCTCAAGCCTGGGGGGACGCCGGGCGAATGGAATCGCATAGCCAAATCTGATGGTCCAAACAAGCCAGCAAGGCTGCCCAAGAGGCACTAGTCAGGCCTCCAGAGACTGCAACCAGGGTCAAAGGAAGCACAGATGTACCCGCAATGAGACAGCATGGTGGAGCACAGGGACCTGACCCAGAAGGCACAGTGTCCCGGAGTGGGGTCTGAGTGTGCAGTGCAACACTTACCTGGCTCCACGGCTGGGCAGGGGGCATGTGAGAAGGCATAGCGTCCTCAAACTGGGCCCTGCTGCCCGCTGGCGAAAGAAGAGGGGGATGAGAGTGGCAAGGCCTAGAGTCGCACACCTTCAACCATGTCCTCTTACGACTCGCGAGCGACTTGCGAGCTAGAGGAAACTGCTCCTTACTGCACTGGCCATAAAGCCTGTGGTGGAACAGAAATTTAACTTAAAGTTTCCTACCCGGCCCTCCTCCGGGGGAAGAGCAGCCCCCTCCGTTTCTGGGTTTCCCATCTCAGGAGTCATTTTGCCCACTGTTTGGAGGATATAACATTGGCTGAGATGAGTTGAGTGGCATCGTCTCCCTGCAGGGGGCTCGATATCACGATTGAGCTGGCCGTGCTGGAGCATTTTTTTTTTTTTTTGCCGCAGAGGACAGACACCTTTGGCAACAAGCAGGCTGAAAGGCAGCTCCTAATGGCTGGTAGCACATTGGGGAATGCTCTTGATAGCCTTAGCCTGCTCCTAAACTGCGAGGAACTGCTGGGCACAGTCCTCAACAGTGTCACCGAAAATGGCACCTTGTGAGATGGGAGAATCAAGTAAGTACACTTTGGTGACAACTCACACCTCTGCAAGATTTAGCCAAGGGGGCTTCTGGACCAAGTGGACATTTTTTGGCCGAAGGCCTGCACTGTGACTTTCATCACGGTCAGTCATTGTGCACAGTTCCTGCATCAACCCCGGCTCAGAACTACCCTTGTGGATTTTGAGTGCTTTGGCGTGGTAAATAGCGGGGTGGCCATCGCATGCAGGGCAGAGACAGCCTGTCCAGCGACACTGCATGCCTTAGCAACCAGAAATGCTGTAATCTTACAAGTGCTGGACAGGACCCGTGGACAAAACCACCAGGTGGCAGCACTCTGCAGACATACACAACAACTGCACACTCCACCTGGGGAATTCCCACAAACCCCTGGCTGTCTCACTATCAAGAGTAGTGAGAGAGGAAAACTTTAGGCAGATTTTGGCATGTTTGGTCTTCCATACTGGCACTAATTTGCTTTTATACTGCAAAAGCTTTTCATGCACCTCCGGAAAGAAAGGTACGGAGGCGGGGGAAGGTGATTGCTGTGTCTCACTGTGCCCCCAACCAATCTACCAGCCGCGATCACTCAGAATGAGTCCGCGATCACTCAGAACGAGTCCGAGCGTGCAGCAGCCCAGGCAAGCATGGCTACCAGCTCTGAATTAGATTCAGCAGAAGCAAACACCACATAAGCGAGAAACTCGTCATCGCGTCATCTTTACATCCAGAGCATAATAGCCCTCTCTCCAATCCAGCGATCGACATCTGAACCCCATCTAGAGTGGCTAGAGTGTCAGCTGGTGGCTCAACGGCACACGACACACTGAGGAGTGAAGTGAAGTGACATGACATACAGCCAAGTATGGTGACCCATAATTGGAATTCGTGCTCTGCATTTAACCCATCCAAAGAGCACACACACAGCAGTGAACACACAGTGCCCTTGAGCAAGAGTTGGGGAGCAACTCTTGCTCAAGGGCACCTCAGTCGTGGTATTGAAGGTGGAGAGAGCGCTGTACATTCACTCCCCCCGCCTACAATTCCTGCCAGCCCGGGACTCGAACTTGCAACCCTTGGATTGCAAGTCCAACACTCTAACCGTTAGGCCATGACTTCCCCACAAAGCAAGAGGTCCACAGGGATTTTGCCGGTGGAAGGCTCACGCTGTGATCCTTGGTCTCCCAAGGTGTCACGCTGACCTACGGCTGTGCTTTTATACACAGCAGCTGCTGGGCAACAGGAAAGGAGACTCAACCTTTACAGAAAAGGAGAGTCACGAGTGGCGTGTCGACGTGGTCATGTTCATCGCGAACATAAACCACCCACTAACGCAGTCTCAGCAAGATTAAGCCCAGGCATGCGAGACAGTGATCGTGGTTGTCAGATGAGACCAGGAATGACCGCATCCAGAATGCACAGACAGAGAGGCTCTTCAAAAAGATGCTCGCTGCCCGCTAGCTCCTAAGGAAAAAGCTCATTTAGCGCTGAAGCACCCATGGGAACGGTCACTGTACGGCGTGCAGGGCTGTTGGATAAACCTGCATCGTGCACAATGCAGAGAAAAGCTCTTTCAGTAGTGACCACCGCTGACGTGCTGTCACACCAATGCTCTCTGGAGAGCTTTCACCTGGTTTGTTGCATACACTCGAATGATGATTGCAGAGAAGAATCGTAAGAAACGCTCGGCTCCGAAGCAAAAAACTGAATGTGCGACTACACACGCTCTCCTTATATACCCATGCTGCAGGGCAGGGTGCGCCATGCAAAGCTCCAACGGCAACATTCATTGGCTTGTTTTGTTAACACTCGAAGGTGATTGGGCTCTCAGACGAGATCCCAATTCATCAGTCACTGATGTAACTTCGAACGTGACTGACTGAAAGGGAACCTAACTGTTGTTTTAATGATGTGTGAGCTGACATTTTGTAACTTTGCAAAAGACAAACAAAAACACATTATGAGAGTTTTTCTATGCCAGATGAAGGCTATAAGAATACAGTCGTGGCCAAAAGTTTTGAGAATTACATAAATATTGGAAATTGGAAAAGTTGCTGCTTAAGTTTTTATAATAGCAATTTGCATATACTCCAGAATGTTATGAAGAGTGATCAGATGAATTGCATAGTCCTTCTTTGCCATGAAAATTAACTTAATCCCCAAAAAACCTTTCCACTGCATTTCATTGCTGTCATTAAAGGACCTGCTGAGATCATTTCAGTAATCATCTTGTTAACTCAGGTGAGAATGTTGACGAGCACAAGGCTGGAGATCATTATGTCAGGCTGATTGGGTTAGAATGGCAGACTTGACATGTTAAAAGGAGGGTGATGCTTGAAATCATTGTTCTTCCATTGTTAACCATGGTGACATGCAAAGAAACGCGTGCAGCCATCATTGCGTTGCATAAAAATGGCTTCACAGGCAAGGATATTGTGGCTACTAAGATTGCACCTAAATCAACAATTTATAGGTTCATCAAGAACTACAAGGAAAGAGGTTCAATTCTTGTAAAGAAGGCTTCAGGGTGTCCAAGAAAGTCCAGCAAGTGCCAGGATCGTCTCCTAAAGAGGCATCTGGAAAAAGGCTTGTCCGGAGAAGAAAAGGTGAGCACTATCATCAGTCCTGTGTCATGCCAACAGTAAAGCATCCTGACACCATTCATGTGTGGGGTTGCTTCTCATCCAAGGGAGTGGGCTCACTCACAATTCTGCCCAAAAACACAGCCATGAATAAAGAATGGTACCAAAACACCCTCCAACAGCAACTACTTCCAACAACCCAACAACAGTTTGGTGAAGAACGATGCATTTTCCAGCACGATGGAGCACCGTGCCATAAGGCAAAAGTGATAACTAAGTGGCTCGGGGACCAGAATGTTGAAATTTTGGGTCCATGGCCTGGAAACTCCCCAGATATTAATACAATTGAGAACTTGTGGTCAATCCTCAAGAGGCGGGTGGACAAACAAAAACCCACTAATTCTGACAAACTCCAAGAAGTAATTATGAAAGAATGGGTTGCTATCAGTCAGGATTTGGCCCAGAAGTTGATTGAGAGCATCCCCAGTCGAATTGCAGAGGTCCTGAAAAAGAAGGGCCAACACTGCAAATACTGACTCTTTGCATAAATGTCATGTAATTGTCGATAAAAGCCTTTGAAACGTATGAAGTGACTGTAATTATATTTCAGTACATCACAGAAACAACTGAAACAAAGATCTAAAAGCAGTTTAGCAGCAAACTTTTTGAAAACTAATATTTATGTAATTCTCAAAACTTTTGGCCACGACTGTACAATATAATTCAAGATATGGGGGCAAAAATGCTCTGTAAGAAATTATGTTTTTTATATTTATGTCATGATAGTTAAGTAGCCTAATATAAGAGTGTTGCTTTCCCGAAAGTCAGCGCGATCGCAAATAAATTGATTTCATACAACAGCTCAACAAACAAGATGCTAGTATTGAGTGTGTCATACTAGTCACAATGCTGTTTGTTTATCTCTGTTTTTGCCAAGAAATTTTTTTAACAAAGCTGAGTAATTGTGTCTCTGAGCAGCACTGTGTATTTTGTTACTGAATGAATCTGTTTTTGAACAAATCAGTTGAGTTAATGATTCAGTGGCCCATTCATAAAAATAATCACTAGCTTTGTTTCTAAATGAATCAGCCATTTTGAATGAATGAGTCAATGGATTACTCATTAAGAAGGAGACTTGCTGCCACCTACTGGCAGCTTTAGTGTCATATTTATTTAACCATGACAGGCTTAAACCAACCAAGGTGCAATATCAAAAACACAATCTGCAATTTGTGGACTTTTATCACACCATCTCTTACCCACCTTTTTCATACTCAGACGCTTTGGAAAATGTTTTATGGTGCATTCAGTGTCCAAAACATTTTATAAAAATGTGTGTTCACTGGGACTGAAGCCATGATTGTTGTGTTGCTTTAATGCAATGTTCTACAAATAACGCTACATGAATCCCAAATTATAATGTGGATAAAAGGGTACAGTGGATTAATACAAAGGTTTCTGTGACAAACAACTTATATGGTTGTATGGGTTGAAGGCAGTGGCGGTTCTACATGGAATTACACCCTGGGCGAGACCCCCTTAGCACCCCCCACCCCCCCCCCAAAAAAACAACAACAATTATATATATATATATAAAAAATATATATATATATATATTTCTCAATTGCACAAATCCTTCATTAGAACATTTTAAAAACACACTTAAGAGAATCCAGTTACTTAACTATTGCAATTATAACAGGAAACACACTTTTTAAGGTGCACAATCTCCACCTTCAGCATTGCCAAAAGCCAGTGAACACAATTCTGCACCAAATATGACAGTATAAGTTATCAGAACTTAAATAAATATACACTATATACGTAAATGTGCCAAAATATATACAGTCAGATATATAAAAAATGTAACAAGAGCAGAGAGCAACAATAATATAAAATATTAAGAATAATATACAAATAAAATATAGAATAAATATTCTAAATAGCAGAACTCCTTCATCACACAAATGTGAAAACACACTAAAGAGAATCTAATTATTACACTATTGCACTAAGAACAGAAAACACAAACTAAAACCTGAAGCCTGATAAACATGATTTAAGTCCTGATGTCCTCTACAGTGGACATGTATGAACTCAATGCCCTGTTCTGTTACAGAAAGTCATTTTTGGATTTGAAACCCCATAAGGTTTTGACATAATGTCTGAGATGTTGGATTATGAAATACAATTTGAAAAGTAGTCCGATTTAAATTATAATTACACAGATTTGAAAATTCTGTTGGCTAATTACAGGGCCTAACATTAACCCAACTGATGGAAATAAATAATAACTGAACTTGTAACAGTTTTGTTGCAAAGCACAATTGTTACGACCCAGGCCTCTGTGGCTCTCGCCGATGGCCACCGGAGGGCACCTTCACCTGAGTACTGACATTCTCATGGACTACATTACCCAGCGGCCCCATACCTCAGACTAATCACCACCAGGTGTTCCTCATTCCACGCCCTATATAAGCTGTAGCCAAACACTCACTCATTGCGAAGTCTTGTTTAGCCCATCTTGCAATTCTGAGCGTTTATCCCTGTCTGCCTTTCCATGTATTACCTTGAACTGTTCTGATTCTGACAATCCTCTGCCGCCTGCCTTACTGACCCTCTGCTTTGTCTACGACCTCTCTACTGTCTGCAGCCTGCCCTGATTTAAGCCTTGTAACCGACCTTGATATTGACTGTCTCTGAAATCTCTGACACTGTTGTCTGAACCCTGCCTGTTGTCACTACGAGTTCATAATAAACATTGCACATGGATCCGAATGTCTCTGACTCCTCGTTACAACAATATTATGGTGAAATTAGATCTTGTGTTTGTTGAGTTAAAACCAATTTTTTGTTGTATAAGCATAGCAAGCATCATAGCAAAAAGGCTAACAAACTTAAGAGTTATACCCACCAATTAATATTAGCCCTTCATGCATGACATGGATACCGTAATAATCATACAGAGAGAACATAGTTGCATACCTTTATCTTTTGCTTGTTTTTCCTCTTTTTTTTTTTTTTTTTTTTCTAAATTGGGCACCTGGTGGCTTTGACCTTTTCCTGTCCATCTCTGTGTTTATTTGGCACTCCACAATCAACAGATTTCCCATTCCCGCAACACTGTCACTCAAGACCAGAAGTCAAGACTAAACCAATTCACCTTGGTGACCACATAATCGTTTTGTATTATTAGCCATTTCACACAATTCAGAAAAACAAAAATGTGCAGGAATTATAGGCCAGTATTTATAATATTATGAATGAAATGTGCGTTATTTGGAAGATAGTCGAGGTGTGAGCCCACTAATTCCATTAG
This sequence comes from Cyprinus carpio, assembly GCF_018340385.1. Lineage (NCBI taxonomy): Eukaryota > Metazoa > Chordata > Actinopteri > Cypriniformes > Cyprinidae > Cyprinus > Cyprinus carpio. Next base: position 27,196,838 of record NC_056601.1, read on the forward strand.
AGTATTGCTCTATACAGTGATCCAACCCCACCCCCCCAAACCCCCCAGCCATCCGTTCCATTTGGGAGAGGCCCAGAGGTGAACTGTCCCCCATGCCGCGCCACACTCCCCTTTCCCCTTCTCACACAGCTTCTGTGCAAGCAGGGACACCAATTTGCAAATTCCCCACACAGTGAAATGATAGATAATAGAAAGCTGCCCGGTTCACCTGTGCCAAAAACCACTACTGGTTGAAGAACTGAAATGTTACATGTTTTGTGTTTGGGTCATTTGTTTGTCATTCTTGAACAATCATGGGTTGCATATAAAGTCAAATTAATATAATTACATATCTTTAGTTCCAGTGGGGTAGTACTAGTAATTCTCAGATTATTTGTTCTTCTTCAAATTTTGTAGAATGATATATTTCAATTTAATTTATCATCAGTATGGAAATATAAATTTTCATTTTTAATCAATCAAAAAGGAGTAAATGCAGTAATAACATGGTAATAATACAGTAACTTTCCTTTTTTTTTTTTTATACATTCACTCATTAATGAGAAGTTGCTGATCAGATAAAGTATGGTTTTACTTAAAAATATTTTTGTTTCCAAACAGTCCTGGAATGTGAACATTGTATGAGTTTGAGAAAATAATACCATTCTAAATTCTAGATACTACTAAAAATATATTGCAAAACTAATACTGCAGGTTTCTGTGACAGTTAGGTTTAGAGGATGGAAAATATCATGAAAAGTCCCCAATGTGTGTTTGTGTGTGTATGCGTGCATGTAAACATGCAGCATTGACTGTGAATATTCAGCACCATCATCTTCATGTTTTCCTCCCCGAGGCTTCTCATCATATACATGCATATAGATGTGTGAGTGTGTGTGTGTGATTCAGGTCTAATGCAGCGCTGTGGAAAAGAGCGAAGGATGGAGAAAGATAAAAATGAAGGATGACAGAGAAAGTGAAAATATTTGTGTCAGGGTGAAAGAGCTTTGCAGCTTTCTCTACCTCTCTCACCCATTCCTCTCGTGTGATGAATAGATGTGTCTTTTTTCTCTGCTTTTTTAGATAAAATTAATGATTCATGCTACTAATTTAGCAATTCCTCATGGTCTTGGCTGGTAATATATCTATATCAATATAATGAATAGTCCATTCCAAACACGCACACACACACACTGGATGCAAACAAATGCACAGTTGCAACATTACTATAAATAGACTGGCTGGGCAAACAAAAATAGATGCAGAGAAGAGAAAGCGTGGTTCAGCCGCCTGGATCTAAACATGCTATCCATCTGTCCCTTTCTATCTCTGTTTCTATCGGACACATAAGCGAGCAGAGGCTGAAATGAAAAGCAGGCACGGGGAGCACATAACTGATCTTCAACTGGTGTTCTCAAAAAACAGCATGCATCTGTAATTAAAACATCAAGGGAGCTACTATAGCTTTCAACACTTTTTTTATTGCCTATTTTACTTTGTTTTTTAATATGGCTCCATATCCATTAGCCAATATATGCTAGCTGATGATAAGATGAAGAATTGACATCCATAAATGTATGGTGTAGGGTAATTAATCTGGAATTATTCTGATAATTGATTAATCAGTCAGCTATGCCTTTGAGTAATCGATTAATCGTATTACAAAAAGCCAAATTTTATTTTGGATATTTTGTTTAAAGAGAGGTATCCTACATCCTGCACATTGTTGCTCATGAACACTGTGTAAATTGAAGGTTATGGAAATGAATGTAATAAATGTGTTAATGTAAGCTCTACATTATGTTCAAAAAATGGTTAAATATAAATATGACATTCTAGGACATGAAACAACTGATTGCCCATAATAAGTAAATATAAAAGCACAGACTAAAAGTACAGATCAAGTAGACCGATAACCAATATTTTAAACTAATACTGTATGTCACAATTAAGAATAACAAGGGCTCTAACAAAACTTTCTTTAAATGCTTTTAAATTATTGAATTGACAAATAAGTTTTGAAAATGAACCATTAAAATGCTTAATATTTGCACCGATAATCGACCAGGCCAATAATCGGTCAACCCCTACTCATTACACAATGCTACAACACAAATTACTTCTGTTGTAACATTTTCAATCTGCATTTAATATCCAACAAAAAGCATAGGCTATTTAATGTTATATGTAGCAAAATGTATCTTTTAGTCAAAAGTTTTGCATTCGTTTTTCTAATGCTCTCCATCTGTTTTTTGCAAATCCTGTAAGTGAATACAGTCATAGTTAAAGTGTGATGTTATTCAACTGTGGTTTTTAGCATTCTTGTTAGTGCATCTGCCTCCCATGCAAGAGACACTAGTCCGAATCCTGCTCAGAGTGAGTGAGTAGAGTAGAAACGGAGGGGTTATATACATGCATTTTTAAGACCTGATATTAATTGAATATTGACAATGTAGCACATCTTCGACCAAATGTTAATTTGATAACACTACAGTATATTGAAAGTATGGTTCAAATTACAAAATTCTTTTTCATACTTTTTCTCTCAGAAACCTTGGAAAGTCAGGTCTACGTGTTTCTTGCTTGGGTCTTGGTGAGTAACTATAAGCTTTGGTTATCTCTCTTTAAGACTAAAATTGCTCAAAGTTTAAACTGAAGAGTCAGTTATATATTTAAAGCTGAAGTGTCTATTTTTGTCCATGTTTAAATGCTTTTATTTATCCTAGCTTATGCACTGACAACTATAAATAAGCCACAACATTCATCTGAGCATCTAAACCAGCCTGACACAGCAGCATTAGCGCAATCATCGGGCTGAGGGTTTTGGCAGTGATACCTGTAATGTAACCAATAACAGACAGGGGGAATGTTGGGAAATCTGTTGAAATCAATCAATATTTTACCAATTCTAGTAAAACTGTCTCACACACTGTCTTTCTGTCCACAGGTACCTGGGTGACATTTGGATCTCAGATCTCCGATGAGGTGAAAATATTTCTTAATTTCACATGATATTGGTACATTATTATTTATATATATTTTATTTACACTCTTATTTACACACTCATGTCATTCCAAACTGTAACTTAAACTCTAAGTTAAAAGAAGATATTCTGAGAAATGTTGGAGTGTTTTATATATATATGCAGTAGTCAATAAGCAAACATAAACATCTCTAATGCATGATAGTCTGCACAAGTTAAAATACCTTTTCGGGGGTAATTGAAATGTTTTGCACAAAGATGATTTCTTTAAGGGGCCAGATCTCTGTCATCTTCTTCATGTGTTTGTGTGTGGATGCTTTTCTGTAGATGGCAGAGAGTTTGATGACGATCGCCTATGAGAATGGAGTAAATCTGTTCGACACGGCAGAAGTGTACGCTTCAGGCAGGTACGATTCCCAGCAGTGCACTGGATGAGAGATTCTGTGTACTGCATTCTTTTCCTGTCAAGTACTGAACCACAGAAATAGATTTGGGGCCTTAATATGTGTTCATCCCTGCCAGTAAACATGTTTTTCTGAATGTATTTTGTGAAAAAGAAGTGTGCTTAATAGTATTGAATGTGAACTTTTAGTTCCCCTCAAAATAAAAAAGTAAATTTTTCATTAAAAAATGTCATTTTAAATAATATAATATTAATTAAATAAAAGGACACTTAAAATAGGCTAAGTGTATTTACAAAGCATGTTCATATGTTTCTTAACACACAAGTAAGCTTTGCCTTGTGTCAACGTCTTGTGTCTTGTGTCAAAGTCAAAAAACTCAAAAATTTTACTTTAAAGTACATTTAAAATCTTCATTTTAATAATATTTTGTCATGCTAGATCACCCAAAAATTACTTTTGTAAGTACTTGATTATGATTTTTACTGTAGTACTATGTTATTCAATACTACATTTAAAGTTAATATATTATAAATATACTAAACTGCAACATCATCATTACAAATGTGCAACTACAAATATGTTTTGAAATATAAGTGTCAATGAAAATGAAATGACATTGAAGTATATTTTAGTTTTCCATAAATGTAATATTTCCTTTTCCTCTTAATAAGCTCTCTCCTTATTAAGTCCTCTTCTTTTTAACAAGGCTCTGGTTGTTTTATTTTTGCATCTCTCTTTCTGACTACACAGAATTGAGCTCTTCATTTTTAGGCAGTGGTGTAGTGCTGTCCATTTCTTCTCCTGGAGGGCCTTCCTGCAGAGTTCTGCTCCAATCCTAATTAAACAGATGTGTTGGAGCAGACTGGAGCTAAACTCTGCAGGATGGAGGCCCACCAGGAATAGGATTGCACAGTCCTGATTTAGTGTGATATAACCTAGCTACTTAGGTTAAAATAAAGGTGGAGTGAACTGAACAGCTGTTTGGAGATCTTTGTGATTGGAGGGATTATGTAACAACATGCTGATCGTAATTTGGAATTGTGTAGATTACATAAATGACCTTTGAGAAATCAACATGTCTTGTGGTGTGACATGCTATACTCCATCTAAAACCATTTTCAAATAACTAATTCTTTTATAATTATTATGCATGTGTAACGGAGGCCTGCTAGTAAAAGATGTGCAGGTAAACCTCACTCTCCTGATCTCAAGAGGCACACTATAGTGACTGACACCTGAGGCTACGGTCTTTAGCACCCTTGTTAGTGCGTCTGCCTCCCATGCTGTAGATGCTGGTTCAGATCCTGCTCAGAGTGAGTTGGGGGAGTTACACATGTATCTTTTATGACCTGATATTAAATGAAGATTTAAAAATCCATACACTGTAAACTGACCGTTGTCAAACATACACTTTCCTTAAGGTTATAAAGCCTGCTGGATCATAATTGATACAAATTTCTAAGGTCTTCAAATTATCAATATGGTTTAAACCTTACTAGAAAAAAAAACAAACAAAAAAAACACTGTTGTACACAATCTACTACATGCCTCCTGTTGTCTGACTGATATGTCTGTTTTTTAGCAAGTAAAAGAACGTTTAGTATAACTGTAAAAATGTGCACCTTCAGCTTGTGGATTTTACTGATGTTTAAAAAGTAAACGTTTAAAAACTCATCTTAAAATTATAAAATATATATATATATATATATATATATATATATATATATATATATATATATATTATAATTGTAAGATGAGTTTTTAATGGACTAAAGCAATTTAGGTTTATTTGATTATAATTATTATTATTATTATTATTATTAATATTTTTTTTTTTTTTTTTTTTTTTTTAGAAAATCTGTGTAAAATCTGTGTATCAAATATGATCATCAGGCTTTTGAGGAATGGTTATTTGTACATCTCTGTCAACACTGTATTGCATTGCATTATATTTGTTATTCCTTGAATATAAACTCCATATTCTTTTGTATTATACTATATGAGCCATAAAATCCTGATGAAGCAAATATGATACTCAAACAAAAAAATAAAACAACAAAATGCACAACTTTTTAAATGTCTTGTCTAAAGTTTCAGTAAATTGTTCCATTTTCAAAAATTTGATTTTATATGTCAGGCAGCAAAGGGCCTGTCAGAATTGATGTCCAGAACAAATGTCCATACACATGCTACCCAACTATATTGTGTATTTTGAAACTTGTTTTATAGTTGATCAGCGTTTATTTATATATTTATTTATTTATTTTCAAATCTATTTAGGAAACAGTTTGGAAAGAGTCAATGCTAGTAGCCAGGTCACTCTTAAATGCACAGGTCACTACAGTTGAAGAAGCATGTCTTTCCATTTCACGCTTCCAAAGTCCTGCATACAGCAGGCATCTGGGTGGCAGACACCTCTGGTGACCTACATTAGGACTTACATGGTTACACATAGTCAGTTCTGCTTTCACATCAGCAGAATGTGCTGATATTACATGGGTTTTTATTGAATTTGCCTCACAAATTGAACCGTAATGAAATTAACCTAACTTCTCTAATGCACCATTTAATTTCAGACATTAGTATTGCAAATAAATGCGAGAAACTTGGATGTACCTCATCTCCAATCACAAGGTCATTGGTTTGCCTGTTCCTTTATTTTTTATTTCATGTTAGAAGCTTTTATTTTCTGTTCATTTTAACTTTTATTGAAATAAAACTATAGTCTTTTTAGTAGGCTGTCATTCATGTCCCCTAACCAAACAATGTAAGACAAGTTAAATGCTTTAATACTTATTTAGACATGGTGGGTTACATCCTATACAAAGCATAAGAAATAATTATAGTGATTATTTTATATGCTAAATTATTGGATATCATTGCTTTAGTCACTGGTGTCTTCAGGTAAACAGCACTTGTTTTAATGTGTGCAGATAGTGGAGGCTCCTGTAAAATTGTGGTTGTGGATTTTTATTTTTATTTTACTTTTTTGAATTAGTCTCTATTTCTCTCTATTTCCCTTCAGCCTGCTCTTGTTCTTGCTGTCATGTTGTTGCCCCTCTTACTATCTCAGTCTTTCCCACATTCTTCATATAAACCCTGTAAATGTAAATTGATTACATTGAAAAAAAGCTGTGTAGGGATAAGCCAAAAAAAAAAAAAAAGCTACATTAAGTGGCATTTATGTTTTATGTTTCAAGTCAAGCATGATAAAATGCATGAATAATTTTTTTGAATATAATATAATATAATATAATATAATATAATATAATATAATATAATATAATATAATATAATATAATAATGTTTAAAAAAAAATAATATGACCATTGTAATAATAATAATATTAATAATAATAATAATATGACCACTGCAATATCTTTTGGCATTTTTGGTTCTCAGGTAAAATCTGCCTTAAGAATGCTGAAGTTATTCACTAGAAAACTAGACGGAGATTGAGACAACTTATTTTTTCTTTTTCTTTTTTAATTTGTTGTGTAATAGTAATAATAATAAAATATATTTTCAGTTTTTGTGTCTTTATTTTTCCGCAGGGCTGAAATCACTCTAGGGAATATCATCAAAAAGAAAGGCTGGAGGTGACCTGCTTTTATTCTTATGTCTGTCATTTTTGATTCATTTTGTGGCAAAACAGTTTGAGTACTGTATATGAATAACGCAGCCTACTATACATATTCATCTCAGTCTCAATGTATGGAAAATGTTTTTATGTTTTATCTTGAATTTCTGTATTCCTGTGCACTGGTTATGGTCAATCTTGGATCAATTAAAAAAAAAAAAATAGAACAGTATTAGGTTTGTCATCACTATAATAAGCATCATTTTTTTTCCCCAAAAAATCTGTTTCAGGCGGTCCAGTTATGTAGTAACGACTAAAATCTACTGGGGAGGACAGTGAGTATCTGTTCAGTTCTATCTTGAAAATGTTGTGTTTAAAATATAGATTATTCAATACCAACTGCTTGTTCACCATGTTGCAGTTGCATGCTGACACTCAGTACAAGTTAAAGTGATTGCATTTTGTGTATATATCTTGAGAGGTTATCTGACTACATAACTATCCTCTCTGACATTTGCATTCATAATCCTCAGGGCAGAGACAGAGAGAGGCCTGTCCAGAAAACACATCATAGAAGGTAAAGTGCTGTTTATGACTAATAAGACGATCACAATAAAGCGGACAGACAGTGATGGCGATGTGTCTACAGGACTCAGAGGTTCCCTGTCTAGACTACAGCTGGATTATGTGGATATTGTCTTTGCCAACCGAAATGATGTGAACAGCCCTATGGAAGGTCTGTAATTTCTTTTACATCTTTCGTGGCATGTGTTGCAGATGCACATTTTATGGCATATCACTTATCACAAGAGCTGTTGTGTGTTTGTCTTTACAGAGGTAGTACGTGCGATGACATTTGTTATAAACCAGGGTATGGCCATGTACTGGGGCACATCACGCTGGAGTGCCATGGAGATCATGGTACAGTCTGTCTTCTCTCATGAAAAAAATGGAAAGTGTATTATGGAAAATATTATGGAACCCATTTCTGCAACGAAATAAAAAATAAAAAGTAATTGTGACTTTTTAAACATGGAATTGTGAGAAAGTAAGTCAGAATTCTCGCAATTCTGTTTTTTTTTTCCGTGCCACAGAATTCAAAACTAGAAATTGTGACTCAAAATTCATAATTTTTGTGTTTATTTCTCACATTTCTGACCATTTGAGAGTTATACATTTGCAATCGCAAGTTAATATCTCTCATTTCTTAGAAAAAAAGAATTGTATATCTGAATTGTGAGATATAAAATTAAGTTGTCATTTTTTGAAACTGGCTACCATACTGTGTAGATTATTACATACTGTAGATTATTACCTCCATTAAAAATATCAATATAACATTTGGTTGTGCTACACTTCTACTTATTGGAAGAAGTGTCCTACTTGGTATATTACTATGAAAATATATGTACTACTGTCAAAAGTCATATTAAATTATTGTCTGTACTATTAGTTAATTACTCCCCAACAATGCTGTTTGCATTGATTGTTAAGATCTGGGCCACCACTGAAAGGACAGTTTAACCCCCTTTGTCTGTGTGTTTGTGTGTTTAGGAGGCATACTCTGTAGCGAGGCAGTTTAATTTAATCCCACCGGTATGTGAGCAGGCTGAGTATCACTATTTCCAGAGGGATAAAGTCGAGGTGCAGCTGCCAGAGCTCTACCACAAGATCGGTCAGTCAACAAGAGTTACCTTAGAATGACATTTAAAATACATCATTTAACATACATTAAAACCTTTAATTAATTAATTTCAGTTTCAATTTTAATTATTACAAAGTTCGCTTTTTAAAGTGGCTGTTAAAGTGTGTTAAGAAAGTCATGAAAGTGGACTATTTAAACACACTCAAAGGACTTTTTTTCGCATCAAGATTATCTGCAAGTACAGTGTTTTAAAATAGTCTTAAAAGGTTTAAAGTACATGTCATTGTGTGTTACCACAATATACAATATAGAATTACTTTAAAGGTCTATGCCATTAAACCAAATGTGTAATTATTCAGCTAGCTAACAATAAACATATTGTCAGTTAAGCTAACTTTGTTTTAGAGGAATCATGTCATTGCAATGGCAGTTGCTCAGCTGGTACATATGCTGCCCGTAAGTATTCAACGTGCCATGGGACATAAATGTCATGTGACTGATCTCTCTACTTTATGTTAGAGCTCTTCGAAGCTGATGGGGGAAAGCTAAAAGCCAAAATTAATCACTGGTGAAACATATAATACAAAATAATGAACTATTTCCGATGTTTTTGATGTTTCATACTACAAAACTACATTTAGCCAATACAGAATATAACGACAGGTTGTATTTACCGTGTCTATCTTTTGATTTGAACTGAAAGAGAAAATTTACTTAAGTATTATTTTACAGTGCTATGCTGCAAATGCAACATTTTAAATGTGCAACATCTCAGTTCATTTAAAGTTTTAGGTTTAATTTGGACAGATGTCAACTCTAACAGTCCATGTCTTATGACTGTCACATGCTGTGTAGGTGTTGGAGCGATGACCTGGTCTCCTCTCGCATGCGGGCTGATCACTGGAAAATACAGTGATGGTGTTCCAGATTGTTCAAGAGCCGCGATGAAAGTGGGTCCTAAAGAGTTTGTCAACACAGTATTGGAAATTTTCTCTAATCTCCTGTTTATTTGGATTGAAATTGTATAATCTAAATCACATTATAATCATGAATACATCCATGTGAGCCATGATAAATGTTCAGTTGTGTGACTGTGTGTATTAGGGCTATCAGTGGCTAAAGGAGCGAGTGCTCAGTGAAGAAGGGCGCAGACAGCTGGCGAAAATCAAAGAGCTCCACCTGGTGGCTGACAGGCTGGGCTGCACAGCTGCTCAGCTCGCCATTGGTGAGTCAGTTTCTCTATACTTTTGGTCTAAATGGTCTCGTCCACTCTCAAGCTTATTTTGGCCAAGAATCGTCCACTTATATGAGCTGCCCAACTCCTGGAAGTTGTATAAAATCAGCCAGGCAAATTAGAGCATGCCAGACTGAGAAAGTGTTTGTCATTATTGTGCGATAAATGCATCAAATAGTCATTGAACGGTCTGTGCTTTCGAATGTCTTGATTTTTTTTATAAATCCCAGTGCTTGTGTACTATAAGGTTTTGTGAAATCTCTCACTCAGCGTGGTGTTTGCGTAGCGAAGGGGTCAGTTCTGTACTTCTTGGTGTCTCCAATACTGACCAGCTTCTTGAGAACCTTGGAGCCCTTCGGGTAACACACACACACACACACACACACACACACACACACACACACACACACACACACATTTGGTACTCTCAAGTATTATCAAAACAAGCACACACACGCACGCGCACACACACACTACCATTTAAAAGCTTAGGATTGGAAAGATTTGTTTTTCATGTTTCTTAAAGAAGTCTCTTATACTCACTGTGAGCATTTGTTTTATCAAAAAATACACTACAAATGATTACATTGTGAAGTATTATTACCATTTAAAATAACATTTTCTATTTAAATATATTTAAAAATTTAATTTATTCCTGTGACTCCGGTCTTCAGTGTCACATGATCCTTCAGAAATCATTCCTTTGTGAAAAAGAAATGCTTAATTGTACTTGCAGATAATGTAACATAAATGAAATAATAGACCACTTAAGTGTTCTCCCCTCCAAAAGTATTGGAACAGTGAGGCCAGTTCCTTTATTTTGGCTGTAGACTGAAAACATTTGGGTTTGAGATCAAAAGATGAATATGAGACGAGATCAACATTTCAGCTTTTATTTCGGGGTATTTTCATCTGGATCTGATACACAACTTTTGTTTGAACCCACCCATTGCTCATGTGACCAAAAGTATTGGAACATGTGACTGACAGGTGTGTTTTGTTGTCCTGGTCTGTCCTATTAATTGATTATTCAAACAATAAATAGCACTGAATGTCTGCGCTCAGTTTCAGATTTGGGTTTTGCCTGTGCAGACTGCATTTATAGTTAGAAGAAGTGTAAACAACATGAAAACCAGAGAGGTGTCTATGGGTGAAAAACAAGCAATTGTGAAGCTGAGAGAAGATGGAAAATCAATCAGAGCCATTCCACAAACATTGGCCATAGCCAGTACAACCATTTGGAATGTCCTGAAGAAGAAAGAAACCACTGGTGTACTTAGTAACAGACCTCGAATGGGTAGACCAAGGAAAACATGAGCAGTTGAAGACAAAAACATTGTGACAGCTGTTAAGAAAGACTCTAAAATAACTGTTAGTGAAATCAGCAACAACCTCCAGAGGGCAGGAGTGAAGGTATCACAATCTACTGTTCACAGAAGACTTTATGAACAAAAGTACAGAGGCTACACCAAAAGATGCAGACCACTCATTAGCAAGAAGAATAGGAGACCAGCTTCAAAAATTCTGGGACAAAGTTTATGGACTGATGAGATAAAGATTAACCTTTACCAAAGTGATGGAAAGGCTAAAGTTTGGAGAAAAAAAGGATCTGCTCATGATCCCAAACACACAAGCTCATCTGAAACACAGTGGAGGTAATGTTATGGCTTGGGCTTGCATCCTTCTTCTGGGACGGGCTCATTAGTCTTAAATGATGATATAACACACGAAGGCAGCAGCAAAATGAACTCAGAAGTCTACAGAAACATTTTGTCTGCCAATTTACAGAAAGATGCAACCAAACTGATTGGAAGATCCTTCATCATGCAGCAGGATAATGGCCCAAAACATAGTGCCTAAGCAACAAAGGAGTACATCAGGGACAAGAAGTGGAAGTTTTTAGACTGGTCAAGGCAATCTCCAGACTTAAACCCTATAGAGTATGCATTTTACCTGCTAAAGAAGAGACTGTAGGGAGTTACCACCCAAAACTAAAAGAGGCTGCGGTGAAAGCCTAGAAAAGCATCACAAAACCAGAATAAAAACGTTTGGTGATGCAACATGCTTGATGCAGTTATTGCAAGCAAAGGATTTGCAACTAAATATTAAGTCTTATTCACTTTAATCTAGTTTAAGTCAATCATTCTGTTCCAATACTTTTGGTCACACGAGCAATGGGTGTGTTCAAACAAAAGGTGCTATCTTCTAAGTTATGTGAATACCTGTAAATACATTTTTTTTACAATTTACATTTTTTTTTCTTGTCTCATATTCATCTTTTGATGTCCTACTTAATCCTTACTTCAGTGGGTCAAAAAAGATATTTAAAATGAATTATAAACTATAAAACATTTTTAACTGTAATGAACATGCAGTTAAGTGTCTGAAAACATTACATTCAGTTTGCACTTAAATATGTTCTTTAAAGTATACTGTTTTCATAAGTACTCATTTTAAAAGTTTGCTAAAGTGTCTTTTTTTTTTCACAAGCGCTGTGATATTCTGATTTGACACTCAAACAAGGAACATTTCTCATTATTATCAATGTTTAAAACAGCTGTGCTGCTAAATATTTTTTGTGAAAACCGTGATGCACAACAAGAACAGGACTGATCTGAAACAAAACTCTTTTGTAACATTATAAAAGTCTTTACTGTCTTTTTTGATCAATGTAATTAATCTCTGCTGAATAAGTATTCACTTCTTTCAAAAAAAAAAAGGTATCCTATGTTCAGACAGACTTCCTAATAACAAAATTTTCATATTCTCACTAGGTGCTGTCTCAGATGACGCCTCAGGCTGTGAGCGAGATAGATGCTCTCCTGGGCAACAAGCCTCACTCCAAGAAAGAGTCACGCGCGTGAGGAAACCGGAGAGATGACATGAACATGTGTGGCCAGAAAAGACAAAGAAAGCAAGGGGAAAAGATGGAACACGGCGTACCATCGCTTTTCTGCTCTCCCGTGTATTACAACACCTGCATGCCTTCTGCAACATGCTTCCAGCCCATACCGCACTGCTCTCTGTAACCCTACTCAAATAACATAACCTACGAATTAAACACAGAAACAGCTGTCCACAACATCACAGAAATGCAATGAACAACAGCTGTTATCATTTTTTTACTCCGAGAGACTGAAGTTTCAGTCTTCCATGAGGAAGTACTGTCGATTGTAGGAGGAGAATGGAATGGCAAAAAGCTTGTTTTTTAGCAGGCCCAGACGGAATCTGCAGACTTTCTAGCCGTTTCCACTGCAGACTTCCACTGTTTCCACTGCCAGATTTCCATTGCCATATTCTGTGAAATGGATCAAAACTGGAGCTAAGAGTGGTATATTCTTATTGGCAGCTGAAAGCATTGTCAAATTTGCCAAAATATTTATTAAACCATCATGCACGGGGCAAATGATGTGTAGGACTTGCAAATCATGGGCGTTCTGTGGAAATCTGTGCAGATTCCACATGGGCCTGGTTGTGCGGGTGTGTGCTCAAGGAAGTACAAATACGTGTGCAGTGACACTTTGAATGAAACTCTCCGTTGCTGGTGTTGCACCTGAGTGACTCGGAAAATGGACGATGTGTGATGCCAAGCGAAGATGTTTCTGAGAGCTGCCCGTCCCGTTTGTTGGGGTGTTCACTGCCTGTCACATTTCATTCTCTCTGTGCAGGAGAGCGTGGCAAACACTCTGGTGCATGACAGGAACGATATGCAGCAACTGCAAACAGCTGTTTGGACTCATCACAAGTCTTCCTCCATTTCCCTCCTTTCCATCTCTCCTTGTGTTTACAATGGTGCACCTGTCCCTTTAAGAGAATTTGTGCAGTTAGGGGAGTGGCGTGTGAGTGTATATATGGTGCCTTGCAAATATATTCAGACCCTCACCAGTTTTTAACCCTCAACTTTTTTAGTCATTATTGGTATTCCTAACAAATACCTAACTCTCAGTAAACTTAAAGGGATAGTTCACCCAAAAATGAAAATTCTGTCATTAATTACGCACCCTCATGTAATTCCAAACCCGTAAGACCTTCGTTCACCTTCAGAACACAAATTAAGATATTAGACATCAATGCAAAAGCAATGTTTCCAGTTCCAGAAACGTAGCAAAGACATCAGTAAAATAGTCCATGTGACATCAGTGTTTCAAACGTAATTTTACAAAGCTACGAGAATACTTTTTGTGCGCAAAGAAAACAATTATTCAACCATTCTTCTCCCCGAGTTACCATCTTGCGCCATTTTGGAGAGTAGAGAGATCTCTCAGACTTTATCAAAAATATCTTAATTTGTGTTCCGAAGATGAACGAAGATCTAACAGGTTTGGAACGACATGAGGGTGAGTAATTAATGGCAGAATTTTCCTTTTTGGGTGAACTAACCCTTTAAACTGATGCATAACTCATCCCACACAGTCAAAAAAATAAAGAAATAACTAATAATAAAAAAAAAAATTGTGCAAAAAATGTTAACTTTAGAGGAGCAACGGCTTGTCACTGGGGCAGAACCCTCAAAGGGACACATTTGTACCTTCTTTACCCCTAAAGGATTCATAATATGACCTTAAGAGTACATATTACTATCTTAAGGTTATATTTTAGAACTCCAAGGTACTAATATGCACACTTTAGAGGTAAAGAAGGGACAAATATGTCCCTTTGAGGGTTCTGCCCCAGCTGTTGCTTCCCTAAAGGTACACATTTTGCAGTTATTTATTTTTAAAAATTTAATCTTATTCACATGCCTAATATGTTGAAAATGCAAAACAGAAAAATATTTCTCATGTCATCATATTTGATTATGAATTGCATGAATCACAAAGATTTTTCGAATTCGATCGGCAAATTTGTAAAAAGTAGTTTGCATCACTGGATATTACTGTTGATTTCTATCAACAGTTGTCAAATATTAAATGTTAAGTTAACCTGGTTGAAATAAAAAAAAAAAAAAATTGATAAAAATGAAACATGCACATATGAATTGTAACAATTCTATCTATAATATGCATTTAAAAAAAAAAAAAAAAAAAAAACCTCAAGAAAAAATTATTCAGACCAATATTTTAAATTTTGTAGAGCCATCCTATGCAGCAATGATAGACTTTCAGACTTTTGGAGTATAAATGCATGAACGCACTGTCCAGATGTCATTTTGGCCTTTTTTTCCCCTGCTGGATTTGATCCAGGTTGTTTGAGATTAGTCATATGTTCCTTCTGCATTACAATGTTCCAGTAGTGCCACAGATTGTGACGTCAGTGCTATAACTGTGCCATTCCAGGACATTCGGCTCTCTGTTCTTCAGAATGTCCTGCTGAATGAGCTTTCTCTCAAGCTTCGGCAGGTTTTAGCAGACTAAAAAAAGAATATCAGTTGGTGATGGGCTCTTTTGACTTGGAGCAGTATCACACAGAACCTTGCAACACCCTAAAGCAACCAGAAAACCCAAATGCAAATCAAAATGAAAGATTGAAATTCTGACTTTTTTTTCCCTCACAATTCTGACTTCTTGCAATTCTGAGTTTGCATCCCACAGTTCTCACTGTTTTCTCAGAACTTTTTCAGAAAAAGTCAAAATTGTGAAATAAAAAGTCACAATTAGCATTTTTTTTTAAATTGTTTTTCTTTTTTAATTCCATGCAGAAATCATCTTCCATGGACAGTTGCATTTTAAGTGGCTTAAATATTTTGTGAACAATTAATTTTAAGACTATTTTCTTAATAATATAATATAATAATATAATGTATATCCTGTATTGAATTAGAGTGTTTAGAAAAAATGAAAGGACTTCTGCACTAGTATCAGCACCAAATGGAAGTGCAATCTGTTTGAGAAGTCTGTCTGGGCCAGATATAGCAGGGACTGTTTACTTGAATAATGGCAGGCATGTTTTTTTTTAAATCTGTTTTATGCAAGATACACACTTCTTCATATGCAGGATTTGTAGTTCATTATAATTTGCAAATTGGGTCATGGTCTGAATACTTTTGCAAGGCATCATATGTGTGGGGCTTGACTTCAGTGGTCAGCATCCTTTGCACTAAGAGGACAGAGTCATAATTTAAAGATCATAGTTCACAAATAGTCATGAAGGTCATATGTTACCATGACCAGAGAACTGTGCTAGTATTGCTTTGTGTGTTTGACAAATACAAGCTGCGTCAGTGACAATGAAAAGCAAAGCGCTTCACTTTTAAAATGTCTTTGTGTCATTTCCATGATTTCTGATCGAAAGACACAGATTGGCTAGATTAAGTAACTACTGTCATTTTCCCATCAGCCATTGTTCAATACCACAGTGTGCAGTGCCTCAGAATGTGGTTCATAACTCCAGCTGTTCCATAACCCAGTTACCTCAGAAAATCTTTTGGACTTCAGCTTGTAAAAATATGTTGTTATGTTGTTTACAGTAATGCATTTACAATGAACATCTAAGGGGCAAGTGCAACACATGGTTTAAAGCTGAAATGTGAATCTATATACTTTGCACAGAGAAGGTTAGTAACTGATATCCTAATATTACCTTTGTATCTAGTCGTGTGGTTACACTTTCAAAATTGTATTTTTGAATTTATAACAGTACAGTGCCTTGCCCCATAGACTTCCATTAATGCAAGTGCATTATTGTAAAGGGTTTTTGTTTATAAAAACAAAACTAAAACATAAGCATAAGTTATATATATATATAAAAAAAACTAAAACTTAAGCTTAAGTTATTTTCTGCAGTAACTGACATGGTGATCTCTTTTTTTAACTCTACTGAACCCAGGCAAAAACAAAAAGACAAAAAGTTCAGCACAATAAACAGGCACAGACAGAATTAAACCCTTTATATTAAACCAAGTTCGGTTTTACAGTACAATATGTGTAATATGAGTTGCATCGGAGAAACCCAGACCTAGGTCAGCAAAGCTAGCAAGATTCACTGTTTTTATTACAATTTGAATTTCATTCTTTATTTTTATGTTTTTTGACATTTTTATTGGAATACTTTTGCCTTCTCAAAAATCCAAGACTGCTATTTATTCAGCTAAGCTTTACATTATTAAACAGAGCTAGGATTGGAGAGAATAATGAGCACTGACAGATCTGAGATCAGTTATGATGCTTTTCTTTGCATATTTAAAAGTAAAGGTCGAAAGGTCAAGCTGGTCATGGGTCACTTCTCAATGGGGTAAAACAAGTCCCTTTAGTGGGAATTCAAGTTCACTTCTGTATTCTCTCTACAGCACTGGTTGGATCTCATGTCTCTTTGTATTTATAATGATCAATGATTTATGTAAGTATTGTATCTGAGTTGGCAAGTTTGAAAGGCATTGAAATGACTGAACTTTTTTAATCCACATAATTATTAGCAAAACTGAACTACCATTAGTTTACTTGAACTAATGTATATATACATTTAGTGCACTCCCTCATATGGTAATTTTGCCTGAATATGTTAACTTTACTGTCATGCAACTAGAAAAAATGAAAAAGGAAAAAAACAACAACAAGAAACAAACAAGAAACAAGCCCTGTACTGAATGTATCTTGCTTGCCTTTAAAATGTGTGGAGAAAACTATTGTCACAGGTGTCATTTATGTCAACTACTGGAGAGCATGACAGTCACAACAACACTTGCATGTTACAAGCAAAAATTCATGCGCATATACACGTCTGTGCTGTGAATGTCATCCAAAAGACAAACTCACAACTCGCATAATAAAAGCACATTGTCATTATAGATAAAGGTCATTTAAATGAATTCAGCATTTTAAAAGTGATTTGACATTCAGGATATTCTCTGCATAAAGCCTTCTACACACTGCACGATTTTAGCAATGCTTTAAGATCATTGCTGGTCACACTGTGCGACATGGATCTAATAAACTTGGGTACAACATGCATGTAGACTGTACGATGAGGACACCTATTGACTCGTAGGCTGTGACACACGTTTCTATAGTAGAATAAAACGTCATTAGCATGCACTAGTGCTAAACAAAAAGAGTATAATGAATCACATTTTGACAGTTGTAGTTTTTATGTGTGCTGAAAAAAAGTGGGAGCGGCAAAAGTGGAAGAAATAAGACCTTGAGGTAGGCAGTTTTATGCCATGTCACGTTGATTTCATGTCGCATTTTTACTGGTTGGTCAGTAAACGTAGGTCGTAACTGCAAACACACTGTGCGATGAACATGCTGAATTTCTGACACTGCCAGAAAATTATCGTAGGCTATCTTTGGTCACAGGACTGTGACAACGGCCATCTTTGAACCTCTCTCACTGTATGACATAGGAACACTGATTAGGAGCCACGATCACAGAAATCGCCACGATTGTTTCACGATGCCAATTTTTTGTCTGGGACAGCCGAAAATCGTGCAGTGTGTGTCATGGGCTTAAGTGAATCTTACAAAAATACTGCCAAAAAAAAAAAAATACTACATTTCATTCATCCCATAATCAAATGGAAAAAAATTGCATTAAAAAAAATCAGGTACTTTTAGGACCAATGCGCAAGTTATGATAATTGTAATGAAGAAAAAAAATTATATGTGACCAATTTGTCAAGATATGTCAACATTTGAGAGATTTACCTAAAAAGAGAACCAAAAGTCTGTAACACTGTATAAATAAGCACATACTGTATGCAGTGTCCATCACACTCAGTGTTTGTGCTGTTGTGCAGTCAGACTGTATGAAGCAGCTGTGACTTTAACACACCAATGATTTGATCTGATGAAACAAATGTTACACAGCTGCATACTTAAACCTCATGCACATTAGACAGCATTGTTGAGTTGAACATTATTCAGATACATCATTGCGTATGTGTACATAGCCCATGCAGAATCTTCATGATGTTTATTATTGTTTTATGATGGATTAAAAGCCCTGCATTTTTTTATTCAGCATCAATTCAGTTAATCAGTATTCTGATTAAGCTATCTGACAGATACTTAATATATTAATCTATTTATAAAATACATATATGCTAAACTCATGCACAACAGGACAACATGAGGCAACACATTATATTAAAGGAACAGTTAACCTAAAAATGAAAATTCTGTCATCATTTACCTACTCTCATGTCATCCAAACCTGTATACTTCTATTTTTTCTGTGGAACACAAAACAAATTTAGAAGAACACTGGGTTCAGCTTTTACCAGTCCCAGTAAATTAACCCTCCCATGACTATAGAAAAATCCAGGAAGGAACTCGTGGCCTGCAGATAGGCCTTAGCCATCTGGCACTGTGGAGTGCCAGATGAAGACAAATAGAAAATTCCAGCACTGAACCAACTGTGCAGTGGACTGGGTCAGCGTGGTGTTGTGCACACCATAATTCAAAGAGACACCACTTCAGGGCATAAAGCTTTCTAGTGGAGAGAGCTCCAGCATTCAGAATGGTCTAAATAACCTCAGTTGGAAGACTGGAATCTATGGTTCCACACGGTCCAGAGTCAGAGCTTCCATATCTCGAACTGGAAGTGAAAGATTGTGCCCCATGTCTGGGAGAGAAGGTCCCATCTGACCAGAATCAACCAAGGAGAGCCTTCCAGGAGAGATATTAGGTCCAAGAACCACACTCGGGCCACCCAGAATGGGGCCCCTAGCAATAAACTCTGTCCTGGCTAGAGCAGAGTGATCGGGGGAAATGCGTTCAGACATAGCTTCGGTCACACTTGTACTGTGGCATCCAACCCCAGCAGAGCTGCAGGTGCAAGGAAAAACTAGAGTAGACAGTGAGTCATCTCTTCAGAAGCCAACTGGTGAACTACCGCTCTGCTAAATCTCTGCCAAATTTACCTTGGGGTGGAGTCTCCATTCCCCAGGCTTCAGACCCTGCTCCCATATTTGAATGCCCTGGAATACAAACTGATTTCAGGGAAGTATCTGCTGCACCAACTTGAACTGGGGGCATAAACGTAGACCTCCCTGCTGATATCTGTATTAGACTACTGTTGTGTTGTTTATCCACATCAACATGTGGTAGCCAACATTAGGTCCAGGAGAAGTAGTCCGAAATACAGCTTTTCTCTCAAGTTTATGTGCCAATGAGATGGCTGTGCAACGATCAAGGATTGCTCCCCAAACCGCAAGGGAGGCATCTGTAGCTACCATCTTGTGGCACCCAGTGTGGGTCCCAGGGTGAGAAACCAGGGTTCCTTCCACATAAGGGGATCAAAGGCTTCTGCATGTAACACTTATCCATAGTTGTGGCTTTTGAGAAATGGTAGCAGAAGCTCCAAAAGTGTCATGTTGGTGATGGGTTCCTTAAGACCAAATAACCTATGGTATTGGCGGACAGGAATTCTCAACCCAGCCTAAAGTCTTTCAAGGTGACAAATATGGACTTGACTCAAGCAGGGGACAATTGAACCTGCATGGATGTTGAGTGCCACACCACCCCCAGAAAATTGTCCTCTGACTCAGTGAGAGGGCACTCTTCTTGATATTCAGCCTCAAACTCAGATGTCTCAAGTTAACGACAAACCAACTCCCTTGAGTTAGATTGTAGGATTGGCTTGTCAAAATAGACTTGAAGGACACAGATTGAATATGAGATGGGATCATTTTGACACATGTATGTCTGCAGAGTATGGTTCAAAATTGGATGCAACCCCCATCCCTTTTCCAGACTAGACAGTAACGGCTGTAAAAACCTGAATTGGCTTGTGACTGGGGTTGTTTGTTCGGGACCCTGAAACAGCATACTGGAACGGAACCCTCAGACTTTGTTTTCTAAGATTCATTGAGAAAAGATTGCCCTACCTCTTCAAGAGGGGCTGACTCCTTTATATGAATCAACATTTTTTGAATAGCAGGCAGCTCATGGAAGTCGTGGCCTAGTGGTTAGAGAGTTTGACTTCTAACCCTAAGGTTGTGGGTTCGAGTCTCGGGCTGGCAATACCACGACTGAGGTGCCCTTGAGCAAGGCACTGAACCCCCAACTGCTCCTCGGGTGCTGCAGCATAAATGGCCACTGCTCCGGGTGTGTGTTCACGGTGTGTGTGTTCACTGCTGTGTATGTGCACTTTGGATGGGTTAAATGCAGAGCACGAATTCTGAGTATGGGTCACCAAACTTGGCTGTATGTCACTTAACTTCACTTCACTTCAGATGCTACTCTCCATGATCTGCTGAATGGAGATTAAGAGGAAACCCCATAAGGGATTGCCGCCTCCTGAAACACCAGAGGGCTCAGAGGAGGAGACAAGACTCGATGTAATATAACCTTAATCCCTCGCTTCTTTTTAGTGAGGAGCTAGGGCCTGGGTTGGCTTGTGAAAGCCTATGGCTCCTGGCTTCAGTCTAAACACCACTGATTTCTTCGTGACCACCTAAAACACGTTGAGAACATTATTAACTGTGTTGATGCACAGTCCAGGCGGTAAAAGCAGGGTGTCCAGAAGTGAGCTTTTCTCTTTCTCCCTGATGCCAGACAATTTGAGCCATACATGCCTCTTCATGGCAACCAACACAGCTATCAAACTGGAATGGGCCATCTGCTTAATGGCACAGAGAGCTAATTCTGTGGCCCAGTGGAGTTCTTTGACTGACTCAGGATAAAGACCCTTGCCAGAGTCCAGTTCTTTAACAGCCTCATACACATTTTAAATTGATGATGCCGAGGCGGGGGAGAGATAGCTAGCAAGTGTCTGCGAATTCAGCTTCCGAATTCAGAACTAGGTTTACAGAGTCTGGCACGGAGCAAGAAAAAGGGCAGAGCCCACCGCATCAGCCAACTCCATTGGGGACCCCTATGACCTGAGTTGGTGTGCCACCTTGGGAGACTTCGGACCTGAACCACGGGGTGGAAATGGCTGACTCTCATTGCTCTTGAAAAGAGCCAGGCATGAGAAGAGCTTCCTGAAAGTTGCTAAAACAAATGGCTTCCTGAAGACAAAGAAGCAGGTGACATGCATTTCAGTGTCTGTTTAAGGTCTTGGTGATGCAGTTACGTTACCCTTGTGGCGGCCAATAGAATTGCCATATTTTCCACACACCGGCTCACATAGGAGCATTCCATAGCATCAAAGTCAATTTTCAAAAGTTGTCACCTTTATTTCTATGGCACTTAATACTGGACAATATAGATTGCCAAAGCAGCTTGTACTGACAAGCATTTATGATAAACTAAAATAAACTTTAATGTCCTTTCTATAGAAGCTTGTATGTCATGAATTTCAATGTATTTGTGATTGTACATTTGTAATGATGAAGTTGCAATTCACTATATTTAAAATATATTAACTTTAACTGCATGTAATATATCGAATAACACTACAGTTAAAATAGTATTTTACACATGCTTTAGTGTGCTAGCCAACACATCAAAATAAGTGGTTCTTTAAATTGCAATAACAGATTAAAACATAATAGTTTAAAATGTACTTTACAGTACAACTTTTAAATTGATGTTATATCAAGAAACAGTCATAAAAATGTCTCTTTAAGTACAATTCAGTTGCCTTTTATTTTATTTATATTATATTATCTGCAAGTACAGAATAAAAAAAAAATACTTTTAAGATTTAAAGGACACTACAAGAGCACATTAATTACAATTAAGAAAACGTATTTTATTTAAGTTTAGAATGAGAAATGATGACAGAATTTACATTTGTGCGCAAGCTAAATCTTTAAGAATTAACTACAGTATGTACATTTTAAAGTCAGTTATTTTGTCTTGTTGTTAACTTTTCTTACATCTTAGAGATTCCTCAGGTTCTAAATAAAAGATATATTTTTAAAACCCCTCATAAAACAATGATAAACATCTTGTAGTTTGTGCAATGAGAATATAAAATTCTGAGCTGAAATGTATCTGTGTTTTTTGCTTGTATGTGAGTGTGTAACATCAGCCCTGGATGACACAGCTGACCCAGTTCTTTCGCAAAGGGTTGAAAATAGAAATTGGGCAGATAAATGTGTGCTCTGAGTTGTGTTAAATATGTGCCTCATATCCCACTGAGACTCTGTTATGATTATCTGCACTAGTGACATAACTTGCTGAATGTGCATAATACAGTAGAGTACACACACAGCTTTAGAGACCAAAAACACCCCAATATATCAACTGCAGATTACTGTGCTGGATTTTGTGCCTTTTATATTACAGAAATACAATCAGCAGAATGCTTCCGTGTGAGCATACTAGCCTTCACGCATGCATGTTTGTGTATGTCTAAATGCTGGGGAAGCTACTAGCTTGTCAAGCTGCAATCTATTTTAAAATAGTTTAACTACAAGGTAAAAATAGCATGTGAAACTATAAGCTACAACCAAAAGCAGCTAACTGCATTAAAACAATTATAAGATTACTATGGAAGCTTGTTTCTGCACAGGATTTAAATAAACAAATGAATACTTGACTTTTTTTATTGAATTATTCCACAATTCTGACGTTTTCCCCCTCAAAAACATACAGGTGCATCTCACAAATATGAATATCGTAAAATAATAATAATAATATATATATTTTTTACATCTCAAAAATTGAAACTTTCATATATTCTAGATTAATTACATGTAAAGTAAAACATTTCTTTTTTTAAAAAAAAAAAAAGTTTTTTAAAACCACAATAATGGGAAAGACTGCTGACTTGGCAATGCTCCAGAAGACAATCATTGACACCCTCCACAAAGAGGGTAATTCACAGAAGGTCATTACTGAAAACAGTGGCTGTTCACAGAGTGCTGTATCAAAGCATATTAAATGCAAAATTGACTGGAAGGAAGAAATTGGGTAGGAAAAGGTGCACAAGCAACAGGGATGACCGCAAGCTTGAGAATACTGTCAAACAAAGCCGATTCAAACACTTGGGAGAGCTTCACAAGGAGTGCACTGAAGCTGTAGTCAGTGCATCAAGAGTCACCACACTCAGACGTCTTCAGGAAAAGGGCTACCAAGCCACCTCTGAAACGGAAACAACATCAGAAGCATCTTACCTGGGCTAAGGAGAAAAAGAACTTGACTGTTGTTCATTGGTCCAAAGTCCTCTTTTCAGATAAAAGTAAATTTTGCATTTCATTTGGAAATCAAGGTGTGGAGTCTGGAGGAAGACTGGAGAGGCACAGAATCCAAGCTGCTTGAAGTCCAGTGTGAAGTTTTAGAAGTCAGTTGTGATTTGGAGATTTTGGAGCACTTTATGCTTCCATGTCCATGGGATGCGGCACGAGCAGTTAAAAAAAATCCTCTGCTCCGCTGCCGCGAAGAGGTTTTCTATTATCTATCATTTCACAGTGTGGGGAATTGCCATTGAGAAGGTGCCGTGCACAGAAGCTGTGTGAGAAGGGGAAAGGGGAGCAGGGCGTGGCGTGTCGTGGCGTGGCGCGGGGGACAGTTCACCTCTGGGTCTCTCCCAAATGAAACGGACGGGGGCGGGGGGAGGTGGGGGTCCACTGTATAGAGCAAACTCTAATGAAATTAGTGGGCTAAACTCAGTCACACCTCGACTTTCTTCCAAATAACGCACATTTCATTCATAATATTATAAATACACGCCTATAGTTCCTGCACATTTTTTTTCTGAAATGTGTGAAATGGCTAATAAAAATAGGTGGTACAAAAGGATTATGTGGTCACCAAGGTGAATTGGTTAAGTCTTGACTTCTGGTCGTGAGTGACAGTTGGGGGAATGGGAAATCTGTTGATTGTGGAGTGCCAAATAAACACAGAGATGGACAGGAAAAGGTCAAAGCCACCAGGTGCCCAATTTAGAAAAAACAAGCAAAAGATAAAGGTATGCAACTATATTCTCTCTGTATGATTATTACAGTATACATGTCATGAATGAAGGGCTAATGTTAATTGGTGGGTTACGGTATAACTCTTAAGTTTGTTAACCTTTTTGCTATGATGCTTGCTATGCTTATACAACAATTCGGTTTTAACTTAACAAACACAAGATCTAATTTCTCCATAATATTGTGCTTTGCAACAAAACTGTTACAAGTTCAGTTATTATTTATTTTTATCAGTTGGGTTAATGTTAGGCCCTGTAATTAGCCAACGGAATTTTCAAATCTGTGTAATTATAATTTAAATCTGAAGGGGGTCTCACCCAGGGTGAAATTCAATGTAGAACCGCCACTGCATACCACTTCCAAGTGGTTTGCTGACCATGATATTACTGTGCTTGATTGGCTAGCCAACATGCCTGACCTGAATCCCAAATGGAATCTATGGGATATTTTCATGAGAAGTGAGAGAAACAGTCGATCCAACAATACAGACGAGCTAAAGGCTCAATCATGCCTCAGCAGTGCCACAAGCTGATTGCTTCATGCCACACCTCACTGATGCTGTCATTTGTGCTAAAGGAGCCCTGACCAAGTATTGAGTGCATAAATGAACATACTTAAAATAACTATAACTACTCATACATGAAAATACCATTATCTGTAATCACCAAAGAAAAAATCCCAAAAAAGAGCTGTAAGCTCAAATCATCAACACCACCAACAACAAAAAACAACAACAAAAAAAAATAACCTTTTGAAATGTTTTACTTTACATCTAATGAATCTAGAATATATGAAAGTTTCACTTTTTGAAATGTTACAAAAAAAAAAATCTTTTTTTGAGATGGACATGTATAAAGTAAAAAAAACTAAAAAGTAAAGTGAATTGTGAGATAAGAAGTTGTGATTGCCTTTTTTATTCTGTGGCCAAAAAAAAAAAAAAAAAAATTGCAAGACATAAAATGAAAATTCAGAAGCAAGGTTCAAAAGTAGTGTAGTTCTTCACATGATATTGGGCTATGTATTGACATGTATTTATTTTTCAATTGTTGAAATTACACTGACTGACAGTAAAGATACCAAAAAATAACTTCAGGAAATAACTTATATTTCCCTACTGATGCGCATATATAAATGGTAATATATTAATAAAAAAATAACAAATAAAATAAAAATGAAAATGCACATAATTACTAAAAACTTCAAATACATATACTGTATATAAAATTTTAAAACAGGAATAAAAACTACACTAAAACAACACTGCCAAATTCCAAAGAAGATGGAGAATTTAACTTTTATTTTAGTATATTTGGTTGGATCAAATGCAAACCTTAAGACACTTGGAAATTATACACAATACACAACTAAATAACAACTGGGGCAGTTAAGGTAATTTTTCTTTTTATTTTTCCAACTGTAGATCAGTTGTGAACTTACAAGTGGTCAAAATGGAAATAACAGCACATCCTAACCAGGTGCAACACAAGAATACAGCAAGACGTCATAATTGTCTAGAATTAATTGAAATGTGGCACAAAAATTCAACAGCTGTCAACCATGATTTATTCTGCAATCAAAAACTGTCTAATAGTAGACCTTAGTCAGGACAGACACCATAATAAATGTAACGTGGACGACAAAGAAGATGTGAGGGACAGACTTACAGTCTTCAAACGCATTGTACAAAAGTCCTAGATCAGGACACTTTCAAAACTCAAAACTAAAATAGTATTAAAAGTCTTTGGAAAGATGTTTTGTCGCAGCTGAACTAAGGGAATGCTGTTAAACAGTACAATCCTGTACTTCCCTCACAGCCTCATTTTCATTCCTGCAAAACATTATTATATGGCCATGACTGGGGTCTATAGCGGAGCAGGATTGGGTGATGTCACAGAGCCAGACTTTTGCAGCTCCACTTTGTTGCTTATTCTGGCCAAAAATAATCGAACAACAAATGAAGCGAAATGATAAATGAAGCAATAGCAAATCAGTTCATTCAGTTTTTAGTATACAGCTATTTGGAGCGGGATTTAAATTTTTTTTTTGCATTTGTTTGCATTGCCAACAGCCTCTTTCATTTATGTCGCTTTTTTATTGCAAAATATTTTCAGTGTGACTGCACCTTGACATAGGAGACAGAATCATTGTCTCTTTATTGTGTTGTGCCCAATTAGGACAAGGTAACGTAAAAGACTGTTTGTAGATTGGGACCCAGACTGTTCGCACTTAAAGGGATAGTTCACCCAAAAAATGAAAATGACCCCATGATTTACTCACCCTCAAGCCATCCTAGGTGTATATGATTTTCTTCTTTCAGATGAATACAGTCGGAGTTATATTCTAAAATGTCCTGGCTCTTCCAAGCTTTATAATGGCAGTGAAAGGGGTTTAAGATTTTGAAGACCAAAAAACTGCATCCATTCGTATAAAAAATACTCCACAATAAAGACCTTCTGACATGAATATCCATATTTTAAACTTTATAAACTGTAATCTCTAGTTTCCACTAACTGTTGTACGCACAGATGATGGATGTACTGTAGTGAAAACATTTGAGGATTGTGATATAAGCCAAGAGGAGACTGGTTTTCATTTGCTGTAAACAAAACTTGGTTCTCACAAGACTAGCATATTCTCAACGGAGCTTACGTTTCGTCATCCGCTGGAACACCACTCTAGTGAACATGCATATGACAGTTAGGAGAAGCTAGAGATTACAGTTCATACAGTTTTAAATATGGAAATTTTTCTTACACAGATGCATCAATTCACTCTAGAAGGCCTTTATTAACCACCCAGAGCCATCTGGAGCACCTTAATGATGGATTTACGCTCTTTATTTTGCTTCACAAACTTGATCACAATTCACTGCCATTATAAAGATTGGAACAGAGGTCTGTGCGAAAGTGTTTTTTTTAGTCCCACTTCAGCAAGTTTATATTCCACACCCTCCCACTCCCGCTATATATTAACTGTTTGTTCACCCGTTGCCCGCTTAGAATAATTTTCTTCATGACCCGATCATTCCTGCTATTTAGATCTCATTTCCAGAATCTCACATTTAAATTTCTGCTACTTAATTTATGTATTACTCTTATATGTACGATCAAAAATGATGGAGCATTTTAACATCCTGATTTTCTTTTAAGTTTTCATTTAAGTTCTTTTCCCTGTTATCATTAAAATCGCCAGCCCCACCATCAACCCCAGGATGTTAAAGAGATAGGCTAACAAAAGTGCAGTCTGCACAAAATTGTATTTGTTATTTATTTTGTCTCGTCAAGACACAAAATTCATTTAACATGTTAAAAATGTAGGTTGTACAAAAATTATGTCTTATTTTTATTCGTCTTATCAAGATATAATTTGTTTAACATTTTGCTGTCAACACAATAGGAAAATGTCGCAGAGAGAAAAAAAAATTAAATGTAGGTTGTACAAAAATTGTAGCCTAGCATACTTATTTTTATTCGTCTTGACAAAATACAAAATTCATTTAACATTTTGCTGTTGACAGCATAGGATATTGATAGACCGCCTGCTTCCGTTCAAATTACACCAGAGTTACTGACCGCTACCACGTTATATTCATTAATTTAGCCTCGCATACCCAAGAAACCTATGGAGTGTTGCAGGAATGCAGACGTTTAGCTTGGAAGAGCCAGGACAATTTTTAGTATAACTCAGAATGTATCTGTCTGAAAGAAGAAAGTCATACACACATAGGATGGCTTGAGTAAATCATGGGGTAATTTAATTTTTTGAGTGCACTATCCATCCCTTTGTTGTATATTATTATATCTATTTGTCCCTTTGTGAATGTTTTTTTAGGATTATGTATCTCATTTCTTTTTTTTAAGCCTAAACATTTCAATTTATGAAACATGCCCCTCAGGACGCAGGAATAAAAGAACATTATTGGCAAGATAAAAAAAAAAAAAAAAGGAGAAAAATGTCAACTATAAAAATTGCATCCAAAGCAGTTATAAGCCTGAGGGCTACTAAATCTAAATTCTTTGGCTTTTCAGCAGGCACAATGTAAAGTCATCCAAAATTCAACAAAAATCGCTAAATAGTTTCATAGGCCATACACTTCTCAGGCCATAACGTCAACGTAGCAGTGCACTGTGCATTAAAAGGAGCTCAGTTCTCTTGCAAATACATACCCTTTCAATTTATACTACTATATATATATATACACACATCTGAATGACATAGATATGTGTGGACATAAAAACATCACCCATAAAGCACTGTAGGTGCAGGTATGAAACTGCAATATGTACATTAAAATTCAGGTGCATAAAATGTTCTGCCTTATTTTGAACAGAATGGTGTTATAGCACTAAGGAGTTTCTCTTAAAAACTGTTCTCAACTGCTGAAAGCTCCCAGCACAAAAAACCCTTCCACAACAAACCAAAACACCATATATATCTGAGGGTCCAAAGTTTCTAGGAGTCCGGTCCAAGAACTGTGCACAAGAAAATCAGAACGTTATGGCTCCCATGTACATGACCATCTCCACAGAAGAAATCAGGTCTCCATGGGGGTGCTATTGCAATCTGGGATGGATGGTGGATTAGGATTTCCTTCAGACCCTTGTTGGATCATCCCAGGAGGGTTGTCCTGTCTTTGCCGTTGATGGTAGTGAGAGTTGGGGTGTTTGTAGACACCTTGTCTGCTTTGGTTGTAATTATGTTGGAATCCTTCTCCAACAGGCTGGTCTGAAGTAAAATTGGGATTGTACCAGGTGTAACGCGCTCTACTTTGCTTGTGCTGCCCTTGAACCGATCCACCGTCTTTACGCTCAATATTTCCGGCCTGTTCGTTGGTTAAATATCCATCAAATGGATTCCGCCCCCTGTTTCTGGATCGTTGCCTGTTTCCCCAGTTGCCGTAGCCTCTGTTACCGTGATTGTGCCGCTGTTGGTGATGATTGTTTGGCCACTGGCCCTTGTTTGGTGAGGGAGATGATTGGAAAGTATGAACCATATCAGTATTGGACTGAGCGGATGTGTCCTTTCCACCTTCACCCCCTGATGACGGGCCCCAGATGAAGCCTCGGTTTTGGGGATTATTCTTAAAGGGGAACTGTAGCTTCCTCTCTTGAGGCGGCAAGAACCGCCCAGTGCCTGGCAAGAAAGGACCATTGGGGTTGCGAGGGATTTGAGAAATGAAAGATGGATTTGAGAATTGAGGCGATGCCATACTGAATGGGTTGTTCTGAGAGTGTCCCGAGGGAGACTCTGAGTAGAGGGCATTGTTTGGCTGATTGCTGGCTCCTTTGCGACGTTTAGGGTCATGGTATTTGTCTGGGTACTGCCAGCGATGACGACCCCGTCGGTACCCAGAATCCTCATCGCGTCTGTTGACTTCTGCTGGTGGGCTGTCGCCTCTGGCCCCATCCAACTCAATGTTATCACCGTCTCCCTGAAATAAAAACACCATGAAAATCTTTACAATAGCTTAAAAGGTGCACAAAGTATAGTATGGTTACACTTTATTTTAAGGTGACGTTGTTATAATATAATTACACAAAAAAAGTACAGAGTAATATTAATTAACCACACATACATACTATGTTTTATGTATCATTGAGATACAGTTAATCTTTTGAATTAGTTTATTATAATATCTTTGGGTTTGATTTTCATTTTAAAGTTAATGTTTTAGTAAATTTTTTGTGTATTTTTGTCCTCATTATTAGTTTTGGTTGTTTTTAGGGCTGTCAAATGATTAATCACGATTAATCACATTCAAAATAAAAGTTTTGTTTACATAATATATGTGTGTATACTGTGTATATTTATTATGTATATATAATTACACACACATGTATATATTTAAGAATAATATGTTATGTTTATATATTAAATATATTTATATATAATATAAAATATAAGAATATAAATATATAAATGTATATACATGTAAATATTTTCTAAATATATAATTTATGTGTGTGTATTTATATATACATAATAAATATACCCTGTACACATACATATATTATGTAAACAAAACTTTTATTTTGGATGTGATTAATCGTGATTAATCATTTGACAGCCCTAGTTGTTTTATGTCAATATAGTTTATTCAATTTATTTATTTTATTTTATACATATGATTAGTTTTAGTTAACTATAATAACCCTGCTTACCACATGGTTAAGGGTTAGTTGCTTGTAATTATGCATAATTTACTGTTATTACTATATTAAGTACACATAGCAAGTAACTACCTCAAAATAAAGTGTTAACAGTATTTCTACTTTGTTACTGTACTTCATTTTCAGGTACATGTACTTTACCAGAGTATTGGGAACAATTCATTGAATTAGTCATATCTGAGTCCAAATGAGCTAAGGACAATGAAAAAATATAATCTCCAGAGCCTGAGTGTGTGAAGAATTTGAAGTCAGCGGTAAAGTAATGTTAAATTTTAATATAGTTTATTGTAAGGACAACCACACGTTGTCATAAAAGCGGTTTGTGAACTAAATCTGACGTGTAAGTAATAATGTCAGACTGAGATCTAACTTTAATCCTCTCTACTTATATTTGTGACATTCATGATTAATCGTATAGACTACATCTTTTTGAAAGAATTTTTAAGTTTTTAAAACAGTGTCACAAGCATAATCGAAGGGACCATGATAATTTCCCATGCAAAGAAGCAGGTCATCATAATAGTGAGTATATAGACTAAAATCCTAAAGTTAATGTGCCAAAATAGAGTTTCAATCAGAAGGTGGAAAACGGTCATGTATTATTAAATTTATACTGTTTCTTTCTTTTTATAATTTTAACAAAACAAATGCTTGGAATATTACATTTGAAAAAATAAACATTTTATATTTTAGAAACTTGCAACATGCATCATACTGCTAGTAAATGGACTGGGGAGAAGTGTGTATTTGAAGCAGTTTCTAGATATACGAGTGTTACCTGAACTTCGACTGGGAATATCTTCTCCATCTTCACCATGCGATCCCTTAGTGATCGGATCTCCTCATCCTTCATATTATTCTGCAACTTGACTTCCTGCAGTATATCAGTCAGCTTGTCAATATGAGCTTTGAGCTCTCCCATATCGGTCTTTCCTCCCTCATTCCCTCCTCCTCCAGCTGCTGTTGTTCTTTCCTCCCGGTCTCCCTCCTCTTCTCCGATGCCCACAGTCTCACATACGTCCTTCGCCACACTTTTCCAGCTTTCTCTCTCCTGAGGATCTTTTTGGCCATATGTGCGACAAAGCTCCTTCATCCTGACAATAGCCAAGGCCTCAATCTCTTGCCGTGTGTGTCTAAAGTCTCCAAGTGCCACTTAAAAGAAGAAATATAAAGATATACTCCTGTTAATGGAAAATACTGCATGATCGGTGACTAGCCAATCAAACTGGTATTTGCCATTTTGAGAAATCTTTTGCCGTTTTTCTGTATAAGATGCATTAGCGACTCATTTGAGGCAAAATCTACTCTGACATGAATTAAATCAGTGTCTCTATTTTGCATTTTAGCTTTAGAGTTACTCTTGAGCACAATGAGGCACCTCATAGCAGATCTCTTTAACAGCCTGTGTGCGAAGCTCTTCCAAGCTGAGTCTGTGCTTGGACTCCTGGGTGGCAGGTATGCGGCGGCGCTGGGGGATCTGATACACACGCAGTGGCTCCCTCCTCTTCCCACTGCTGGGCAAACCACACTTTTTCACGATAGACTGCATCTGCAAACAATCAGCAAGAACAGAATTACTTCTTGTCAGAAATTAACAGCTCAGAAACAGCTACATGAAGTAAAAAAGAATGGAACAGAATGCAGGCATCTCAAGATGTCTCTTTAAAATAAATTTTAAGACTGCATCTCAAAAATTTAATACTGAAGGAGTAAGATTATATTATTATAATTTTTTTTTAAATTACAGCGAGATGCAGTGAAACCATCAAAGACATCAATCTAGAGTGCATGTCTACTAGTGGTCGACCGATATTTTGCCAAGGCTGATATACTGGCCAATATTTGGCATTTTGTTTTTATTGCCATTGGCCAGCTATTTTTTCTGTTTGGTTAATATGTCGGAAGCTGGACTTTTATTTATTTATTTTTTTTGTCAGCGCTGAAAAACTAGCACACAGAGCTTCTGTTCATAGTCTTTATTACATTACTGACTTTGTTTAAAAGTTCTGACTAATAAATTATTACACAAAACTTGTAAACAAAGTTATTAAAGTGTACACAAAAAAAGTATTATAGCATTTTCTTTTCAGGTATTAGTAACAGAAAGGCAAACACAAGAATACTTTCATCTAATGGTAGCATTCAGTAAATATGTGTTTCATTTAAACAAGTCTTTGTATATCTAATAAAAGTTTAATTTCAATAAGCTTGCAAACTTTGTTGAATTCAGCTCCGATATCTTCTGAAGTGTGCATTTGTAGACTGCATAAAAACAACTGAACTCAGTCTGGGTAAATTGAATGCAAACTAACAGGAGAGTCGCTAGACACGCATAAGCGACAAACTTAAAATTCTTGATTTCAAACTGGGCTGCTATGTTGTATAAATGATATTAATTAAATTATATTCACTGTGTGCTGTATGTAAAATTAGAGCTACTTTGTTTTTTTTTTTCAAAAGTTTTTTTTTTTTTTTTTGTGAACATTATATAAAATAAATTACATTTCAGCAACTATTAAACGTATTTAACTAGGAGTGCTCCGATCAGGATTTTTGAGGCCGATCACCAATCATCAGGAAGCAGTATATGCCGATACCTATCACCGATACGGATCTTTTTAAAGCCTTCTTTTTATCATGTAGATGTAATGTAAAAGTGATACACCAATCAGGATTTTTAGACATTTAGTCAGGGTCTGAATTTCCTTTTTGATAATGGGAGAAATTCCTCTTTTAGGTGACTCCTGTGAGAGGGGATTGTTTAATTTGATTCACTGAAATTTACAATTTTAAACATTTTCAAAAAATAGTTATCCAACCTAAATTTCACATCATTCAAACAATATCTAACACAAAAAACATGCAGTTGTTGCACAATAGCTTACACACAGCACAAGCCTGATTTTGTGAGCTGTACGTGAGGCGGCCTTTTACTCCAGGTTCACACATACTCCGTTTGCAGTGTATATGCAGTCCATGTGCTTTCACACAGGAGTCCACTACTGATCTGTGGCTGTTTACCACAAACACAACATTTATCCATTATTTTGATTTCAACTCCAAACATTGTTACTGAAAATGCTTTTTCAGCATTGTGAATCTTTTTTTTTTTTTTTTTTACAGTACAGTAATACAATCTTTCATAAATGCAATAATTATAAGCAACAAATTATTCCAATTCCAACCCCTAGTTTTTAACTATCTTTAAATTAAATAGTGTGATATCTATAGATTTGCTTTGTTGAGCACAATCCTCTTAAGAGACTGGCATTTACCATAAAAAATAAAAATAAAAAATAACATTGGTTGACCACTAATATCTACCTTGGGCTAAAAGTGCAGACACATTAGCAAAACTTTAGAAAAAAAAAGAAAACCCACATAAATAAGTGTGAGTCAAAGGAGTTCAGTATCAATCTATTGGTATTGCAGTGATGTATGTGTGTGTGACTGACCTTGTTGGCTGGCAATTTCTCTCTGAGAGAAGAGATGAGTCTCCAGCTCTCCTCACAGGACCGTTTATCTGAGTCATCACCGCTGTCTGAGTCTGCATACTACACACAGAGAGACAGAAAGACACATTAGCTTGGTTCTAAAGCCTAATGAGCTGCCTTTGCTGTAGCTTCTATGGCAACAAACGTCCTAACTATCATGGGACCTCCTAACGGACTGATTTGGAGCGCTCTACTGTACATAGGCAGCAATCTGCAAACCACATAACAAATACTCCTAACACAAAGCACACAGGAGACTTAACTCACAATAGAGTTTGATGTTAGCTTGATGCCAAGTTACGTCCTGGAATTTAAGTACTTTGCAGTATTAAGAAACATTTACATTAAAACAAAGAAAATGCATAATGTACAATGTTGTATAAACAATTCTAAACCATTCTATCTACGAAGCTAATTAAACAAGCAAGTTTTTGACACTAAGAATGTGAACTACATTTCACAAACTATCAGATTTCCTTGCCTCAGGGATTGCATCCTTTCTGACTAATTAATATACACGACTCTTCCAGTCATCCATGTTTTCTGTGGGAGAATTTGTACATCAGGCACCAAACCTTGGAATTTAGGAGATTTAAACAATTATACTTATGGATAAACAGCCTAAGTTTGGAATAAGACTCAATTTAGTATTCATTTCAATGACAGTAAGAACCCTGTTTCTTTCACTAACTTATATATAACATTGTCATAAATGCTCATAACCTTGTTGATATACATAAAAATATTTGTAAAAAATATTGTTTTCTAAAATATGCATTACAAAACAGAGCATAGACAGGGCCTCAGGTGTAACTCAGTTATGACAACATGCGCAGTAACGGGGTTTTGTATTTGCTTGGCAGAGTAATCAGTTTAATTAAAAATGAGATGGAACTGTTTTGGAATCAAATTGTGGCTTGGACAAAAGTGTGAGGAGCCTTACTGTTTTTTAAACAGCTTCTTTTCTTACCAGTCTCTGCTGTTCCAATATCTGGTCGGCCTCCTCCTTCTCTTTGCGGTACTGATTCTCCAGATCCTGCAGTCTAAGAGAGAAGGTTTAAAAAGAAAGAAAACATTAGCAAGGCAAACCCTGCTGGAGGAAACAATGGTTTCTTGATGGTCCAAGCAGATCTAGAAGGTTGATCAGATGGACTACCAGCTGTTTTTGCTGAGGCTGACCTGTAGACCATAATGGGCAATCTGATCATGGCTGGTAGATCACCTTGGACCAGCAACCTCATTCCAAAAACGAGCATTTCAGTATTCATTTCAGATACATTTTTACATCTTTCAAGATTCAGATTTGAACACAGACCCATACACAGAGGGAAATTAATTTAAAATGGGTTTTCACCTCTTCTCCATCTCCTGCTTTATGTCAATGCCTTGTTTCTCCAGCAGTTCTTTCTGTGCGTAGCTCCAGTCCACCGGCTCCCCCTGCTGCTCCTGTGTGGCATTGCGCTCTCTCTCTAAGCGGGCCTGCTCTGGGTGGTTAAACCTGAATACATGGTTCTTCCCCATCACTATACGGTTACCTATACAATCACCGGACAAAGGAGAATCAAAGTGCTTACAGGCACTAAGAAGATAAGATAATAAGGATATGTTCAGAATGACATGCTACCAAGACTGCTATTTTTGCAGCACACAGAAATGTAAGTGAACAAAGAAATAAAATATCCAGATGAACTTCACATAAATGCATTGAAATGTTCACTTTTGCATTTTAAGTCTTGTATAACAGCATTTATTTAAAATAAGACTAAGCAGTATGTACTGTAAAGTCTGTACTGCAGTAAACAATACACTAGTAGTCACCTTGTTTGAGCACAACACCATCAGTGATTCGTTTTCCATTGACGTACGTTTCTGCGCCAACTAATGGCTCCAAAGTCACCACCACTGTGTTCGCGCACACACACACACACACACACACACAGAGAGAGAGAGAGAGAGAGAGAGAGAGAGATTTGGTTCTTGTAAACAAAGTAAGTGATTATATGCATTAAAAACATTAAAAACATAATTTCTTGATGTAGCAAAATACACTGTCTTTTAAACTTATTCAACTTTTTTAACTACAGGTCTACATATGTCACAAATTTCTAACATGGAAATTTATGTAATATTTTATATACAGTCGTGGCCAAAAGTTTTGAGAATTACATAAATATTGGAATTTGGAAAAGCTGCTGCTTAAGTTTTTATAATAGCAATTTGCATATACTCCAGAATGTTATGAAGAGTGATCAGATTAATTGCATAGTCCTTCTTTGCCATGAAAATTAACTTAATCCCAAAAAAACAAAACCTTTCCACTGCATTTCATTGCTGTCATTAAAGGACCTGCTGAGATCATTTCAGTAATCATCTTGTTAACTCAGGTAAGAATGTTGACGAGCACAAGGCTGGAGATCATTGTGTCAGGCTGATTGGGTTAGAATAGCAGACTTGACATGTTAAAAGGAGAGTGATGCTTGAAATCATTGTTCTTCCATTGTTAACCATGGTGACCTGCAAAGAAACGCGTGCAGCCATCATTGCGTTGCATAAAAATGGCTTCACAGGCAAGGATATTGTGGCTACTAAGATTGCACCTAAATCAACAATTTATAGGTTCATCAAGAACTTCAAGGAAAGAGAATCAATTCTTGTAAAGAAGGCTTCAGGGCGTCCAAGAAAGTCCAGCAAGCGCCAGGATCGTCTCCTAAAGAGGATTCAGCTGCGGGATCGGAGTGCCACCAGTGCAGAGCTTGCTCAGGAATGGCAGCAGGCAGGTGTGAGCGCATCTGCACGCACAGTGAGGCGAAAACTTTTGGAAGATGGCCTGGTGTCAAGAAGGGCAGCAAAGAAGCCACTTCTCTCCAAAAAAAACATCAGGGACAGATTGATCTTCTGCAGAAAGTATAGTGAATGGACTGCTGAGGACTGGGGCAAAGTCATATTCTCCGATGAAGCCCCTTTCCGATTGTTTGGGGCATCTGGAAAAAGGCTTGTCCGGAGAAGAAAAGGTGAGCGCTACCATCAGTCCTGTGTCATGCCAACAGTAAAGCATCCTGACACCATTCATGTGTGGGGTTGCTTCTCATCCAAGGGAGTGGGCTCACACACAATTCTGCCCAAAAACAAAGCCATGAATAAAGAATGGTACCAAAACACCCTCCAACGGCAACTTCTTCCAACAACCCAACAACAGTTTGGTGAAGAACAATGCATTTTCCAGCACGATGGAGCACCGTGCCATAAGGCAAAAGTGATAACTAAGTGGCTCGGGGACCAGAATGTTGAAATTTTGGGTCCATGGCCTGGAAACTCCCCAGATCTTAATCCCATTGAGAACTTGTGGTCAATCCTCAAGAGGCGGGTGGACAAACAAAAACCCACTAATTCTGACAAACTCCAAGAAGTAATTATGAAAGAATGGGTTGCTATCAGTCAGGATTTGGCCCAAAAGTTGTTTGAGAGCATGCCCAGTCGAATTGCAGAGATCCTGAAAAAGAAGGGCCAACAATCTTTGCATAAATGTCATGTAATTGTCGATAAAAGCCTTTGAAACGTTTGAAGTGCTTGTAATTATATTTCAGTACATCACAGAAACAACTGAAACAAAGATCTAAAAGCAGTTTAGCAGCAAACTTTTTGAAAACTAATATTTGTGTAGTTTTGTGTAGTAAAACTAATATATGTTTGTGGCCAGCAAGTTTTTTTAATGCTTTTGAAAGTAGTCTCTTATGCTGACCAAAGCTGCATTTATTTGTTTGAAAATACAGTAAAAACACAAATATTGTGAAATATTATTACAGTTTAAAATAAGTCAGTGTTATATATTTGAATATATTTTAAAATGCAATGTAAAGCTGAATTTTCAGCATCCAGATGTAGCTTATCAGACCCGAACCAGACAAATTAAAGATTCGATCGGGAGCATGGTTGAAACATGAGGAGCCGAATTCCACAGAAAGGCAACAGGATGTTGTAAATCAACTCCTAGCACCGCAGTCTGAAGCAAGATAACCAACCAACTCTTTCAGAGAACAGCTTTCAACATTAACACCATTAGAACAATTATTGACAATTTCAATTCAGAGAAGAGATTGTCAAATTTGGGGCAAGTAATCCAGATTGATGGTCAAATAGATGCACAGCCTGACCATCACATGTAAACCCATGATGGTAATCATGATCACATGGATTGACTCCCCCACCTACAAGAGAAGAACCAGACTGAAATTCCTTTAAGTGGACCTTTTAACCTCTGGTCTCCACAAAACGTCCTTATGTCAGAGAATGGCACAAAAACTTTCTTTTACAGATGTAGATGCACCAAAATGAACTCAAAAAAGACTTATAAAGGAATATCAGTCCATTGCTTAACTCCATATCATAATATGAAACACACACATTTGACTATCATGTTTCTAATCACTTATTGTGTATGTATTTTTAATAACTATTGAATAGCTTAAGTATTCATATTCATGTTTAGTATGTTTGTGTTCAAATCTTCTTGCTTGAAACGTTTCTGACCATCAGTTATTTGTCAAATGTATCATATTCTTATCATAGGAATTATGTCCAAAATTATACCCTGCAAGAGCGGGAAAATTCGGACCACGTGATTGATAAGATAACATGATTTATGAATGGGTAGGACAAACATCACAACACCCCGAGCAAAGACAATATCTAATTGGTCAAGACAACATTTGAGGTGTGGCCAAAAGGCAAGTTTAAATACTCAGGACACCATCAAATTTTGCTTTTAGCTTTGGCTTTTCAGCTGCTGCTTTTAGTCATCACTTTTAGTGTTCTTCGAGCGCTGTTCCAGCGTGCTTCGGCCTGCACGCCTGCTGCTACTTAGCCATGATGAGAAGAAACACCACCTAATCTCGTCAAACTTTACTTCTATTGTTTTACTTTAGTTTCTTTTCTTTTCTGTTTGAGAGTTTCATGTTCTGAGTTAAGTTTTGTAACGCCATGTCTCCGAGTCTGACCTCGAGTGCCCGTTCAACTTCAACCAGCCCACAACTCCGCATCATCAGCCAACGCTCAACCACGGGCTTCCCAAGACGTCACTTCAACGACTACTGAACTTCCAGCCAATCAGCAACAAAGGGAACCCCCTTTACACAGGCATCACAAGTAACGTACCTCCAGACTAAGCTGAACTGGTGTATCTAATATAATTTTAACCTCACTAAGGAACTCAGTGCGAGGGTTAATTATGTGATTGATGGTTGTTAATGTCTATGCAATTTCACGTATTGCTGTAAAATTGGGATTTCACATTTTCATTCTCTTAAACTCATTATTTCATAACTTTCTCTCTTCCTGCAACTTGTGTGAATGTGTGAGTGCGTGTGCTTATGTGTTAGATTACAAACCCGATTCCAAAAAAGTTGGGACACTGTACAAATTGTAAATAAAAACAGAATGCAATGATGTGGAAGTTTCAAATTTCAATATTTTATTCAGAATACAACATAGATGACATATCAAATGTTTAAACCGAGAAAATGTATAATTTTAAGGGAAAAATAAGTTGATTTTAAATTTCATGGCATCAACACATCTCAAAAAAGTTGGGACAAGGCCATGTTTACCACTGTGTGGCACCCCCTCTTCTTTTTATAACAGTCTGCAAACGTCTGGGGACTGAGGGGACAAGTTGCTCAAGTTTGGGAATAGGAATGTTGTCCCATTCTTGTCTAATACAGGCTTCTAGTTGCTCAACTGTCTTAGGTCTTCTTTGTCACATCTTCCTCTTTATGATGCACCAAATGTTTTCTATGGGTGAAAGATCTGGACTGCCGGCTGGACATTTCAGTCCCCGGATCCTTCTTCTATGCAGCCATGATGTTGTAATTGATGCAGTATGTGGTCTGGCATTGTCATGTTGGAAAATGGAAGGTCTTCCCTGAAAGAGACAACATCTGGATGGGAGCATATGTTGTTCTAGAACTTGGATATACCTTTCAGCATTGATGGTGCCTTTCCAGATGTGTAAGCTGCCCATGCCACACGCACTCATGCAACCCCCATACCATCAGAGATGCAGGCTTCTGAACAGAGCACTGATAACAACTTGGGTTGTCCTTGTCCTTTTTAGTCCGGATGACATGGCATCACAGTTTTCCAAAAAGAACTTCAAATTTTGATTCGTCTGACCACAGAACAGTTTTCCACTTTGCCACAGTCCATTTTAAATGAGCATTGGCCCAGAGAAAACGTCTGCGCTTCTGGATCATGTTTAGATATGGCTTCTTTTTTGACCTATAGAGTTTTAGCCGGCAATGGCAAATGGCACTGTGGATTGTGTTCTCCAACAGTGTTTTCTGGAAGTATTCCAGCATTACAGTAGCATTCCTGTATGTGATGCAGTGCTGTCTAAGGGCCCGGAGATCACAGGCATCCAGTATGGTTTTCCGGCCTTGACTCTTACGCACAGAGATTGTTCCAGATTCTCTGAATCTTTGGATGATATTATGCACTGTAGATGATGATGATGATGATAACTTCAAACTCTTTGCAATTTTTCTGAGAAATTCCTTTCTGATATTGCTCCACTATTTTTCCGGCGCAGCATTGGGGGAATTGGTGATCCTCTGCCCATCTTGACTTCTGAGAGACAGTGCCACTCTGAGAGGCTCTTTTTTATACCCAATCATGTTGCCAGTTGACCTAATAAGTTGCAAATTGGTCCTCCAGCTATTCCTTATATGTACATTTAACTTTTCCAGCCTCTTATTGCTATCTGTCCCAACTTTTTTGGAATGTGTAGCTCTCATGAAACCCGAAATGAGCCAATATTTGGCATGACATTTCAAAATGTCTCACTTTCAACATTTGATATGTTATCTATATTCTATTGTGAATAAAATATACGTTTATGAGATTTGTAAATTATTCCATTCCTTTTTTACTCACAATTTGTACAGTGTCCCAACTTTTTTGGAATTGGGTTTGTAGTTTATATGTCTTAGATTTATCTAATAAAGCCTTATTCATATTGAAAAGAGAAGTATCTTGTGTTTTGTGCTTACAAGTTAATGTCTTAAACTGCCGATCTTGTTACTGTGCTAATTAATAGTGTTTTCACTATACTTTGGATATTAATATCCATTGCACAGTTGATGTTATACGGCTTGTTTAGTGAATCGCTGGCTGTTTCAGTGATCAGCTGTAAAACAGTGATTCTGTTCAAATTTCATTTAAAATCTTAAATGATTCCCTTTGAGCTAAATTGACCTGTTTCCCTTACACTTACTCCAGGCTTCAGTGTCACATGATCCTTCAGAAAGCATTCTAATATGCTGATGTGCTGCTCAAGAAACATTATCAATGCCGAAAACAGTTGTGCTGCTTAATATTTTTGAGGAAACCTTGATAAATTGTTTTTTGAGATTCTTTGATACTTTTCAAAAGAACAGCATTTATTTGAAAAATAAATATTTTGTAACATTGCCTTTACTGTCACTTTTGTGTGATCGCTCTCACCTTCATTATTCTCATTGACTTCACTGCAAAAGACGCAATGCAGTTCCTTTATAAACTGACCGGTAAGACGAATATCCACATCCTCCTGACCAACCCTGCAACACATGCACACAGCACCATGAGACACAGAAGGCAGTATTTACACAGAAACTGACCACTCCTTTAGCAACTCATTGCTCACCTGGTGACTCCATCTTTAATATAATATATCAGACACTCTGACATCAGAGGATCCTCGTTCAGATTCACCAGATGGGGCGTCTGAGGAAAAAACACATGTGACTTAAACATGTGGTTTTGATGCAGTTTAGACTTAATAAGACTCAGTGTGCTAGGATAGTGAGTATGGGGCATTCACGCAGAATGCATTTTTGTTTTGAAAAATGCGAGACACATGCAGTGGAATGAGGGAAAAAAAAGCAAGCTCTTGAGACATTTTTTTTAAATGGGAACTTTAACTTGAACAATGTGCCTCGTGCAAGACACTGCAAAATACATGAGAGCAATGGTCAAACACATTTGTCTAGCTTGTTTACATAGAAAAACAATGGAAAAGTAGCGT
Organism: Cyprinus carpio; assembly: GCF_018340385.1. Lineage (NCBI taxonomy): Eukaryota > Metazoa > Chordata > Actinopteri > Cypriniformes > Cyprinidae > Cyprinus > Cyprinus carpio. Next base: position 27,239,127 of record NC_056601.1, read on the forward strand.
AGTGGAATGGAAAAACATTCTGCATGAAAGATTCTTATGTGTAGAAATCATAAGGTGCGGTCACATTAACAATTTAAGCAAAACATTTTTACAGGTAAAAAACGTCTTATCTATTGTAAACAGTACAACAATATGAAACATAGCTGACACAAAAGACACTTTCAAACTAAGCAGCTTCCTGTTGGTCAGTGAATCGAATTTGTGTGACTAACTTAAATCTGATGCAAAATCTCCCTGTGGAAATCTTTCATCCACAAAATTCCTGATTGTGTGAATTCCTATTGAAATGACTGCATTTTGCCAGTGAAAATATGCTGTACAACAGTAACTGCACCTTCACTTCCTGTTAAGTTGCTTTGACAACATGTATTGTGAACAGCACTATACAAATAAATATGACCTTAAAATAAGACTTGACTCACTCTTTTGGGAGAGAAGACACCCACTGTTCCTCCATCTTCTTTTACAGACACACCCATCTCAGCCAGCAGAGCCTCCCTAATGTGTCACACACAGAGACAGATGGTGTGGGTGTGGGTTTCACACCTGTATTACTCCCACAGAGCCAGAGTTTTGACTATCAGCATAAAGTCTGGCCCATATTGCAGATCATTCTAGACAAGGTCAAGCTGAGAAATGGCAATTGAGAGATGATGAAAATAAACGTTCCTCAAAAGCATGACGTATTATACTCACTTTTGAAAATGATTTTGTTTAATTGAAGATCAAGTCAACTAAGCATTCATAATTGAAAACTATTAACATGTCAACCCTCTGCATTGCGAGTAAATCACTCGCATATATGACTAAATCTTCACCCTGGGCAACTAAATGTTGTGTAATATTAGCCACTGCATAATAAATTCTTAGATTTTACTCACCAGTGTGTGAGTTGGAGGCTAAGTATAAGTTTAGCACAGATATATTTTCACTCTCCAAACACACCGGCCCAAGGCATAAGTGAACAAAGCGGCTGCTTAGGGCCCCCCGTGGCCACCAGGGGGCCCCCAAGAGTATTTCAAAAGCCCCATCATGCAAGCACACTGGCGCTGTATGACAGATGCATGACTTTTATTTAGTTTTTCCTTTTTTTATTCAAAATATCCACAAAATTGTTAACTAGCCTACATTATGAACTATATGATACAGCCTATTCTGATCATCAAATATGTGTGAATTAATTTGTTTTGTCGTTTAACCTTAATGACCATGTTAGTTAGACCATGTTTTTTTAGGTAGGTCTAACATTAGTTTTTAGGTACAGAAATGTAATAAATAAATGAAATGTAAAACAGCATTGCATATTTGACTGTATAAATTAAACTTTATTAAAGTTACAAAAGCTATTCAATCAAGAGCAGTGAGTGATTTTTTGTTGTTGCTGTTTTATTAATATTAAGAAAGTGCTGTCACATTAAGAGAATGCACTGATCCAGTGCACTGATACAGTACGTTCAGCCAGCTATGTCTGCTATAGGAGACTTGCCAAGACGGCATTTTGACATAATTGTGTGTGAATTTGTCCATTTAAACACAATACTTCAGAGAGAGCTTAATATTTGTGTACGTTCTGAGTTACATGAGTTTAGTTTAAACAGATATCAACTGTGCACGTGAGCTATCAGCACCCGGGTGATGACGGAATAAATGACTGCTCATATTCAAGCATATGGCATTTGCTGTAAATGGTTTGTCCAGGTTTTTTTTTTCCCCCATCGCTGTGAAAAGCCAGATTGTGCATCCATCAACAGAAATATACATTAGCCATTTTTTTTTTTTTTTTTTTACGTGTTATTTATAGCAAACCATTTTACAGATGCGTTGTCAGATGTAAGTTGAACCACGGTCCTAGTGCGTGCTGAAACCGTGTGTGGAGAACCGTACGGTTCATTTTTTTCCGTGAAGCGGTCCACCCCTACTTAGCACATGTGTGCTTTTGTTTACAATTTCTGGTTCACTTGCAAAAAGGGCAGCGTGAAAGCAAACTGCAACAAACCAAAAAAAAAATCATTGTATTTGGTCCGGACCAAAGCAAATGAACTAGCGGACTTTGCTGGTGTGAATACACCCTAAAACAAGAAAGCAGACTTTCATTCAAACAGTCAATGTTTTGTTTTAATAATGTTTAAGGCTCCTTTTAGGGAAAGGCTATGATAGCAATGCCATGCAAAGTGACAGAACAACCTCTATGAATCATAACCCATCCTAACTGGCTAGTTTGTTGATATGTGTTACCCGCCAAGGTCAATTTCCACCTGCATTTGGAGAGTCAGCATGTTAATTTCAAACCCTGTATTTCCCACAGGCTGCCCTGCTCTCTGACAAGATACTGGCATTGGCAATCAAAAAATCCATATTGGTCGACGACCAACCATAACACACCAAGCAGATAGCTGGCTGTCAACAAATGTTGACCTGTCATTAGCATCTGTCGGCAAAGTTTGTTCTGCACCACTGTCAATAGTCAGACTCCTATCGGCAGCTTTTCAGCCAATTTAACGTTAATTCGGTGGCAAAGCCCATAAATGAGAGACATCATACTGATTGACTGTTCAGTTTAGTGAAACCAGTGCATGAGAAGAACGGAAGTGACAAAAGTGAATAAAAAAAGTTAAATCAAAGCAAGATTGGTGCTCACATTAACCATTTAACCGCTAACCGAAAGTAAAAAATATTTAGATTAATACCTTCAGTTTAAACGGTTTAAAATGTATTTAAAAGGGAACAGGTGGTAACAGTCAGAAATTCAGTTGGAGCGGCATTACATTTATAATCTTATAAAACACTGAATCCTACTAATCTTATCAGTTAATGGTTAATTTTTGGATAACAAGTAACAGTTGTCGGTTGGGAAAATTAACCGAAATGAACATCCCTAGTATGAAGAGTTATTTCCTCACACAGGTGCAAAACATTAATAGCTGGCTGTAGTCTTTGAATGCGATGTAACGGTTGGTTTTCATCAAAGCTAGTTCTTTGATGTTGGATTCGTTTGTAACATTCAGAGGGTTATTCCATAAATGACATCCAAATTCAGTCTATTACAAATGTTTGTGTTACAATTGTGTGAACATTTTGAACACTGGGTACACATGGGTTGTGCCTGTTCTCACCTGTCTTGTCGTATTGACTCTGTTTTCCTGAGCTTCTCCTCCCATGTTTCATTCAACTCTGCAATTATCTTCTCTGTTTCCTGTTAGAAACACAGAAAGACATTGTAAGACAGAAATATTTTCTCTGCCTTTACTTTATTTTACATACCAAACATACAAAAGAACCCCTGATTAGTCAGAAGCACTCTCTGCATTTGGTTACTCTTACATTGGGTTAGTTGACATGCCTCGTAAAAGTATCATTGAGAGAGTAGTAGTAGCTGAGGTTAGCAAAACTTCTAAAATTCCAACACCTTTACCTAGTTTAATACTAAGAAACTCCATCATGAAAGTAGCTTCTCCAACATTACGGTACTGAGATTTGGCTGTTGTTGTGAAGAGAGTATCTGCTGAGAATGTGATATCATGTGTACCTTGAGTCTCTCCGCGGCCTCCTCTTTGCTGATGTGTGTAGTGGGACTAGTGGGCGCCACACCCTCCATTGGTGCATCAGAGGTAGACTGTACATATGAGAGCGAGGGCTGATGGAGCTCACCTGATGCTCCTCCCAAAGCCGGGCGTCCTGCTTCAGACCCTAAGAGAAAATGAATGTGCCAGTTATTGTTTAAGTGGCTGTTATTGTAATTGGTGTGCCTCCAGTTCAAATTTAATTTTAGAGATTGTGGCATTTAGTATATATAGATTTCCCTCCCCAGTACTCATTACGGTAATGCAAAAAATACCTAATATACTACAGTTCATAAGTTTTGGGTCAGTAAGATTTTTGTTTTTACTTAACCCAGCAAGAAAGCATTAAACTTATTAAAAGTGACAGTAAAAAATTCATAATTTTATAAAAGGTTTCTATTTTGAATAGTGCTGTCAAACGATTAATCGCGATTCATCGCATCCAAAATAAAACTTTTTGTTTACATAATGTATGTGTGTGCACAGTGTTTTTTTATTATGTACATATACTGTAAATACACACATACAGTATACATTTTGAAAATAATTACATGTATATACATATATATTTAAATTATTATATTTTATATTTAAATATATTTAATATATAAACATTTTTCTTAAATATATACATGCATTTGTTTGCATTTATATGTACATAATAAATATATACAGTACACACTCATATTATGTAAACAAAAACTTATTTTGGATGCGATTAATCGTTTGACAGCACTAATTTTGAATAAATGCTGTTCTTTTGAAAATTCTATTCAAAGAATTCTGAAAAAAAAATCTGTTTGCACAAAAATATGAACCAGCACAACAGTTTTTTTAACAATGAGAATAATAATAAAGGTTTCTTGAGCAGCAAATCAACATATTAGAATGATTTCTGAAGCATCGTGACACTGAAGACTGGAGTAATGATAACTGAAAATTCAGCTTTCATCACAGGAATAAATTACATTATATTAAATATAAATATATTCAAGTAGAAAACAGTTATTTGAAATTGCAATAATATTTCACAATATTACTTTTTTAACAAATAAATGTAGCCTTGGAGAGCATAAGAGACTTCTTTAAAAAACATTTTTAAAAGTCTTACAGTGTGGTATATTATTACATTTGTACAGCTTTTTATTTATGCTAATTTAAATAATATTACACATCTATTACATATCTCGATTTTAATGAGAATCACCACTGAAAATGAATTTAACACAATGTTTATGTGAAAATCTCAAAGGCTCTAAAAATGGGTTTAAGACCTTTTTTTGGGGGGTTTGGTATGGTGGTATAGTACAACTTGGCTGTTAATGTTAGGAGGGTTTGCATGTGTATGTGTATATTTACCTGAGGCAGTGATGAGGTTGCTGAGTCCCTGAGACAGGAGGAGCTCTTTGAGTCTGTTGACCTCTTCTTTCAGCTCCCTGACGAGACGTGCGTTTGGATCCTCATTAATGACAGCATTACACTTTATCTGCTTAGCTCTGTCTGCATACCTACAGCAGGACACATGCTGGTTATATAGTGCATACAGGACAATGTATTGTAGAAAAGAACTATGGTTCTCTTGTGTGTGTTTTTACCTGAGAGTACTGAGTGTTTCTTCATAATTAATATCTGCTGGGCTCAGAGCAGCAATCATGGCCGTACGAGAGTTTCCACCTCAAACACAAACACTCAATTAAACTCTGTGTGGAGCAGTAACAACAGTTGGTTAGAGACGTGTTTGCAACAAAACCAAAAGTTAAATGAATAACCGACAGCAGGTCTATTCACAAAAATTTTAATAACAGTAGTTAAAATAAGCTTACTTAAGTAATAATAGAAACTAGTTCAGTATGCAACACATTCCTTTATGTAATTATTAAAGTTAACCTCGTTTAAAGTTAGACCTCATTTTTGGCCACCTGCTTATTCACTACAGTTTAAAGGTTTGTGTAAGTAAGAATTTTTTAATTTTTGTAAGTCTCATACTTACAAAGGCTGCATTTATTACAATTTGTTATTATTTATGATAACTTAAAACAACTGTTTTTTTTTTTTTTTTTTTTTTTAATGAATTTATTCCTGTAATCAAGGTTGAATTTTCAGCATCATTAAACCAGTCTTCAGTGTGACATGACCCTTTGGCTGCTTGGACTTTCAAAAATCTTTCAGGTTACACTGAATTTATCTTCATTTATTTCAAAGATGAATGAAAGCTTTATGGGTTTAAAATGACATGAGGGTGAGTGTAGATGAAGATACAAATTTTAGACGAACTATCCCTTTAAATATGTAAATTTCCTTAACACTGATTTTTAAAATATTTTTTATCAAGTTTTTATATCTAAAACTTTCAGAATACACACAGCTGATGTCTGCATCTTTGTATGTTTCTGGAACCCCACATTTTTTTTACCGTTTAATCTTATGTTGTTTAGCTGTGTTTGTCTTCACAGGTAAGTTAGAAAGCAAGAGTATCTCCATCTCAAGATGTACTGTCAAAACACAATGTCTGCCTCTTGGTTGATACAAGAGTTACTTAAATATCTAGCTGTGTATCAGATAAACTTCTTGTTCACTGGTTTTGGACATCGGATCGAACTGATTTTAGATACCAGACAAAACAGATCCTCTAATGGGACATTCCTGACGCCTTGACAGGATCTAACAACACGTGAACCAAAAAGCATCTTATTGGTCAATGTATTTATTTCAGTGAAAAAAGTATCTTTAAACGAAAAATGCTCTCTTGTCAGACTAATTTTCAGATGTGTTGGAATGTATGGTTTTAATTCTCAGTCTGTGAAGAGGCCTTTAGACAGCAAGACATACCTAGATTTTCTCTCAATAGCCATGTGAGGACAGAATCCCTGTAGGGAATGAAATCAGAGCGTCTCTTCTTTGAGCCGTGCTGTGGAGGGGAAACATATTGTTACTCTTCACAAAGAACTCGACATTTGAGATAAAACACTAAAGGACAATGAAGAGACAAAGACACATTTGAGAAATGAGGTAAAGAACTGAACCGAAGCAGCAGTAAGAAACAAAAGAGAGTCAGAAAAACTAAAGAGAACAAAATAAAAATTCTTACCATATCTGCCAGTGCTGAGATAACTTTACCCAGTGTTGTCAGAGACTTGTTAATATTGGCTCCCTCCTAAAAAACCACAATGTTTTTAAACTTTCTGTTAATACTTAAGTTTAATATAACCAAAAGTAAGCTATAATTTACTTAAAGGGTTATTCACCCAAAAATTTAAATTAGCCCATAAATTACTCACCCTCAAGGCATCCTAGACTTTCTTCTTTCAGACGAATCCAGTCGGAGTTATATTAAAAATTTAAAATAATCTAAAAAAAAATCTAACATCAATAATAAAAACAGTTCAACACACCAAAAGAAGTTAAACAAAAACCGCCCACCCAAAATAAAAAATAAATCTTTACCTGTCAGAGGACGAGATGGTAAAGGCAGTAGAATCGATGCGTTCTAAAGTTCTAAAATGTTGCCTCAAAAAAAAAACGCATCGATTCGCTACAGGAATACTTTGTTAAGCTATGTGAGACATTTTTATTATGTATGGGCGCTTTTTATTTCACTTCTTTTGGACTGATGCATGCAACCCCCACTGACTGCCATTAAACAGCGTGAAAGATCAAAGAAAATTTTTAATATAACTCTGACTGGATTTGTCTGAAAGAAGAAAGTCATATACACCTAGGATGCCTTGCGGGTGAGTAATTTATGGGATAATTTTCATTTTTGGGTGAACTAACCCTTTAACAGAATGTCCATAGCTTTTCAATGTAATTCAAGTAATTTGATGTCAAGCTCCAAAAAACATGATAAAACTCTTACATATGACTTGTGTCCAATTTAAGCAATGATTCACCAGAAACTTCCCTTCCACTCATATATACACAGTACAGATCAAAATAAATTGTTATTGTTTTGAAAAAAAAAAAAAGAAGTCTATTATGCTCAGTAATTCTGCAGATATTTGATAAAACACAGTAAAAACAGTAATATTCTAAAATATTATTACAATTTATTAAGTTTTCTATTTGAATACAGTGTATTTTGTAATCCTACATTCATTAAATCATTTTAATATGCTGATTTGCTGCTCAAGAAATGCATCATTATTATCATAGTTGAATGATACACTACCATTCTAAAGGTTTGGAGACAGTAAGATGTTTTTTTAATTAATACTTTTATTGTGCAAGAATGCTTAAAATTGATCAAAAGTAACAGTAAAGTCATTTATACTGTCATAAATTATTTCTATTTGCAAGTTAAAGCTGTTCTTTTTCATTTTTTATTAAGTGTGCATGTCCTGTTTGAAAAACAGCAGCATGAACATCCTTCAGAAAAATGGTTTCACAACAATGAGGACGTTTAAATGATGACAGTATTTTGTTTTTGTGTAAACTATTCCTTTCATTCAGAACTAATATGACATCTGACAGACCTTCAACCTCATGCCTTTGGCTCCAGATGAGTCTGCTCTCTCACTTCCTGCCAGATCAACCAGGCTGATCTTGCTCACCTGAACAGAAGACAAGAAACCAGACTCAGTAAAGAACAGCAAAAAAAAAAAAAAAGTGTTTTCTAATGTCCGACACACACCTTCTCAGTGTCCAGGCTAGTCATGTTATCATGTCGACGCTGTGTGAAGAGGATGGTGAAGACAGCATGTGAGCGACTGCTGGTCTCGTTCATATTAGTAGCAGCAACCGTCCTTAAGGAAATAGAAAACAGCAAAAAGCAAATAAATGTCACTATAAATGTTGAAAAATACTTAATACATAAAGAATGCACATTACACACCTAAATACTGTCATACTCATTTTAACAATAACAGAAGTTCAAAATCATACATCAATGGGCTTTAAAATGCATCCAAGTGCAATTAAAGTCAATTAGTGTCTTATTGGAGCAAGTGTTTAAAGAGAATCTCACTAAGCTAGTTAGTTAGTCAGTAACCTGTCAACATGTTTATAGTCTGAATAACACATCCAGTTGGTTATTTGAAGGTAACTATCACCACTTTAAGTACTGAGGTTTGATACTACAACAGCAATGTAAGAAATCATGCATGCAATTCATCAGCATCCTTGCCTATATTTTTGTTTATGCACAGGTCTTGCGTTTCTGGCCTTAGCTATAGGTTTTTTTTTCCTTCTGTTTTTCATTATCAGTGCTGCATTTTATATTTTTATCTGGACTTTTTTACATGTATATTTTGAAACTGTTCTGCACACAATGAAAAGACAATAAACATATACTTAAATCTTTGTTTTGTTTCATTTGTCTCTTCCACTGTTCAAAACATATATGCATGTATATTATCTGATTAAATGCTTATTTGTTTAGCAGACAAGCAGTATTTTAACCTGAATCATAGTTCTGTTTGTGTGTATAATAATACCTGGCTTTGTTGCCAGTGTCCATGAGATCTGCAATATCACTGTAGTTGGTAACCGCCATTTTGGAGAGGTCTTCTACATAAGGGCCCATTATAGGGTGCTCTCTGACCCTCAAGGCCCCTCTGCTTTTTGGGTTCAACAAGTCCCGAACTCGCTCACAATAAATCTCCATATATGAAACCTAAAAAAAAAAAAAAAAAAACATATAGAAAATTATATTCAGAAATTGTTTATTTGCCGTTTAATGTGAACTCTAATGCTTTATGAGGCCATGCATCAATGAAATGTCCAAAACAATTCTCACAGTTCTTTTAAAACTGTATGTAAATGGACACACACAATGACTCAGATGCACACAAACATACCTCTACAGAGAAGGACAGGTCAGGGTCAGTGTTTTCTGCTGTCTGTCTGAACAAATCCTCACACATCTATGAGGAAAAAAATTAAATGATGCACAATGAGAGAGATGTGTGAGTTCAATTCGACACAAGTACAGAATAAACCATTAAATACAAACGTTACTTTTGTGATCTTGTGTCTCGGTTATCAACTGAATTTTGACTTTTGATCAATATTTCATTTACAGTGCGGCAAAATTCTGTTGTCTGAAACCTACAGTATTTTAGCACAATGAATAGTACAATATGTGAAAAGATCAAAAAATACTTGATTCCTCATGTCAAGACATTTCTCAAATTCTGTTCATTGAATTATGCACATAATTTTAGCAAAAAATTACTGAGTGCACCTTTAATATAGACCTGTCATTCAGACTATATCACCCAAATTAGCTTTGTACAGCAATCGACTAAAATGTTTTTTTGTCACATAGTTTCTGTTTTTTTTTTTTTAATCCATAGTTAAATCTTGCGTAGCTAAACATTAAACATCAAATATATACTGAATCCATTGCTTTTGTACATTCCAGTGGAGAACAGAAGCTTTCATTCACACTGTCTGCATAAACATACTTGTGGTATGATGCCTTGCTGCCCAGGATCCTGTTTTCCCATCATTGTGTATGACTTCCCTGCTCCAGTCTGCCCATAAGCAAAAATACACACATTATAGCCCTCGAAAGCATGAAGCAGCATCTCCTCGCCAATGTCCTGATACACCTTCCTCTGAGATGCAAAGGATGGGTCTTCCTCCTGCAAATACACAGTGAAAAATTGTCTGAGGGTGTTTTCTGTGGTCAGAGGAATGTCTGAAGAAGAGTGTTATTATTGGTAAATGCTAACAAATTTACACCTTGATTATATTCTGTTGCATACTGTTTGCAGTTGCATGCAAGAATAAACATCTAAAGTTATTGTTTTTTTGTGCCAGAGTCACCTTTGTCATACTCACTGGCAGCACAAGACAAATGCATTGTGGCATTACTTTCAATCAAGTTTTTGATGAAATAAGGACTTTATATACCTTATGTTGCATGAATTTCTGTTATAGTATACCTTTCTGTAAAGCTGATTTAAAAGTGGTTTACAAATATGCATTATTATTGACAGGTTCATACAATTAAAAATGTTGCAGGAGCTTCAACCCCTCACAGTCTCTCCCCACCTATTTATATTGGAAATTGAGACAAAGCTCTTTTTTGTTGTTGTTTTTTGGAGGATTTGATGTATTCAGTGACAGAAACTTACTGAGCTGTGTGACCAGTATGAATAGTCAAAAGTGAAGTTCTTGGGTGCTTCCTTGGGTTGTTTAGAATTAATAATACCTGTAAAACAGACAAAATTCAGAATAAATGAAAAAATGTAAAATAAAAAGAGACAAATAAGCACATGAAACAGGACAACAGTAAAGTTCCTGCAACCCCTATAGCCGTGACTACAGTATATTCACAATAAAGCACAGTCTTGAATGCCTTATTATCTAAATCCTATAATAATTTTGGATTCTCAGGCATATATACGCTAGACAGAACTATAAATACAATACAGCTAGATCTAGATCCAAAGGATCACTTGCATCATCACTTTATATTGTCATATCGCTCAGCCTTAAAACTTGCTCTGTGGTAAAGCATTTTAGACTTAAAGGGTTAGTTCACCCTAAAATTATGTCATTAATGACTCACCCTCATGTCGTTCCAAACCTGTAAGACCTCCGTTCATCTTCGGAACACAGTTTAAGATATTTTAGATTTAGTCCGAGAGCTTTCTGACCCTCCATTGAAAATGTATGTATTGTCTTCTCTTCCAGGTCTGTTGTGAGTGTGTTCACAACACTGCAGTGACGCCGCTGACGTACGACGCTGCTGACGTATTATCTTTGTTATTGGGCGCACCAGAGAACACGTCAGCAGCGTCGTACGTCAGTGGCATCACTGCAGTGTTGTGAACACACTCACAACAGACCCGGAAGAGAAGACAATGCTGAATAAAGTCGTATTTTTTTTATTTTTGGACCAAAATGTATTTTTGATGCTTCAACAAACGGACCCTCTGATGTCACATGGACTACTTTGATGATGTTTTTATTACCTTTCTGGACATGGACAGTATACCGTACATACATTTTCAATGGAGGGTCAAAAAGCTCTCGGACTAAATCTAAAATATCTTAAACTGTGTTCTGAAGATGAACGGAGGTCTTAACGGGTTTGGAACAACATGAGGTGAGTCATTAATGACATAATTTTAATTTTTGTGTGAACTAACCCTTTAACAGTATGACTTCCACTAAAGTTGATTTGAAACAATTGGAATTGCGACTAAGTCTATTTATAATTGTTTTTTTTTAACATCCTTAATATGCATGCTGCACAGAAATGCAGGTGTCTCATATTGAAATTTAGCATGTCTGGAATGCTGCACTGACCAATCAGCATCCAAGACCAGAAATACTTGTATTATATTTGCATTTACTAGTAAGCAGTCCTTGCTTCTTAAAAATGAATAAGTGTATGAGAACTGAATAAAAATTTCAATGAGCAATGGAAACTGTTCTTAGGACATAGTATTTCCCAAGTAATGTCAACACAGTCCTGTCTAGCCATCATAATGAGCTTGGAAACATCCCAGCTCTACAAATACTGCAGGGCCACAGCACTTCCCCTCCATTTACATTTCTTTTAGTAGCTTTTGAAGGACCTTTGACACGATATCCCTACCGAACCCTGCCCATAATGAAAACTCAATGTTCTTCGTCAGTACTTCTGTCTTGTTTTCCAGTGCAAATATATAAAGATTCTTAAATCATGATACATTTACTTGAGAAGCAAAATAACTTTATATAAGAACTCTTGTTTTATGAAAACTTGATCAAAATGAATTGAACATTTGAGTATGACTTAAACAAGAGCAAATATCAGACAATCAACTCGAAAAAAATAAATAAAAAAATCAACAATTCAAAAATGTTTTTATGAATTTAAGGGTGCTTTCTCACTAGCACTTTTGGTGCACACATGGGTTTGATTGACGTCAAATTTTGGTTCGTTTGGGTAATGTGAACGCTGTCTTCCGAACTCAGGTGCACACCTGCGAACCGTACCCAAGTCCGTTTTAAGGGATAGTTCACCCAAAAATTTAAATTCTGTTATTAATTAATCACCCTCATTCCAAACCTGTTAGACCTTTGTTCATCTTCGGAACACAAATGAAGATATTTTTGATGAAATCCGAGAGCTCTCAGACCCTGCATAGACAGCAATACAATTGAAATGTTTCCAGGTCCAGAAACGTAGCAAGGACATCAGTAAAATAGTCCATGTGACATCAAGGGTTCAACTGTAATTTTACAAAGCTACGAGAATACTTTTTGTGTGACAAAATTATACACATTTATTCAACAATTTTTCTCCCCCTCATCCCGTCTGCAGCGGCGTGTCACCATTGTTGAGAGAATCATGAGGAGAAGAATTGTTGAATAAAGTCGCTATTTTTGCGCACAAAAAGTACCCTTGTAGCGTTGTAAAATTACGGTTGAACCCCTGATGTATATACATATACAGGGTGTGAGAGCTCTCAGTTTTAATCAAAAATAACTTAATTTGTGTTCCGAAGATGAACGGAGGTCTTACAAGTTTGGAACGACATGAGGGCGAGTAATTAAAGAAAGAATTTTCATTTTTGGGTGAACTATCCCTTTAAAAAGAATGGTTGGGGGTACGGTTCATGTGAACTCTGACAAACAAACCATGGTCCAGACCCAAATAAATGAATGAATAATCATTTCCTGACACCACTATTTTGAAAGCACTGCATGTTCTGATTGGCTGTGATTTTGCTTTTTTAGTTTTTTAGTAAGAAAGGATATATACAGTTTTAACCGTTTTTTTAACAGTTTATAACAGTTTTGCTCTCTTTAAAATTCAGTTTGGGGTAATTAATTTTAGTCTTGTATAAAAGCGAAAATTCAATGAGTAGGGTCATTAAAAGGAAGCCAAAGAGTGGAGAAGGCCCCAGCAGAATAAAGCACTGCTGGGTAACAATGAGCACTGCTACCTTGAGCTCAAACAGCTCAGTGTTTGTGTTGGAGGGGGGTCAAAGCAAACAGACTGCCAGCCCGGCAGATTCTTTAGATATAGAGTGAGAGAGAGAGAAAGCGAGAGCGAGAGAGCGAGCGAGAGAGAGGGGGGTGAGGCAAACACAGTGGCGGCGCTGCAGTTTGCAATTGAAGAGAGAGTGGGGTGGAAACGCTTCGTAGAGGAAGACGGGAATGTGAGGTCTGGCAGCCAGTACTGCAAACAACAGGATTTTACAGTGGTTTAGGACTGTGGTTCCAAACTCTCAGAAATTCCCCTTTCAGTGTGTGGGTGGAGACGAGTATTTTTGGATACTACCATAGAAAAGTTCATGAAGAGTAACTACTAAAAATGTGGAATGAGTTTTAAAGTTGATTGTACTAATTAAATCATGCTCGACTGGCATGCATAAAAAAGTGCTACAAATACTATACTCTTTTTCTTTTTTTTCTTCTTTTTTTAAGAGATGAAAAAATTATCAAATTAATATTTCATCATGTAATATGTAATAAAATATTTGGCTGCAAAATCATTAATAGAATACTTAGTTATCAACAAGCAGCTATTGGTTAAGTACAGGGTTTGACAGTATGAGCCTTTCACTTGCATTTGCAATTTATTTAGAATTTATATTTAATGTACATATAATTATTGTAATTGTACTTAGAAGCACAAATGCAAAATTCAACTTCATTAAAATATAAAATATCTTAAATGGTATAAGAAGCATCTTAATGATCATTTTGAAAGGTCTGAAATTTGGGCATGGAAAAACAGGAATCATGATATGGCCTGATGTGATTATTAAACTTCAAAAGGCCATGATTTCATTGAATAAATGTGAGTACTGCACATTTCAAAATTAGACACACAGCACTATTTTATGTTCTACAGGCTGTACTTTCAGAGCAGACTGCAATCAATAAGTATCATGCATTTATGCTAATAGATTGCTTTTGATTTACTTATGACAATGTTTACTTTATGATGTTTGCATTGTAAGGTTGTAAATGGATGTCAGAGTCCATAATTTATCTCCCTAATCTTTTTGAATGAGCAGCCTGCAATAGTAAAGCATAGATATTTCAAAATTAGAGTCAAAGTGTATTTCAGGTTTGTTTTATAATTAGTCCTGGACAACGATTAATCGCATCCGAACTGTTATGTACATAAAATATGTGTGTGTACTTTGTATATTTATTATGTATATAGAAATACACAGACACTTACAGTATATATTTAGAAAATATTTACATGTATATATATATATATATATATATATATATATACATATATATATATATATATATATATATATATATATATATATATATATATATATATATATATATATATATGAATGAACATATCCTATTTTTCTTATATATATATATATATATATATATATATGCACATGTGTGTATTTATATATTTATAATAAATATAAACAGTACACACACATATTTTATGTACATAACACTTCGGATGTGATTAATCGTTGCCCAGCACTATTTTTAATTAAATTCATCATTCTGCCTAAAGCATTTTTTTTATTTTTATTATTATTATTATTATTATTCATTGTATCTGGCATTTTAATTTACCATAAACCTTGGTAGCATCTGTCTGGGCCTTCACAGGAAGGAAAGACTAGGAAATAATTATTATTGAATGTAAATTATTTAGTCTAGAGATTTGACTACATTTATACTATATTTAAAATGTACAGGCCTACTTTAAACTGTGTGTGTGTGTGTGTGTGTGTGTGTGTGTGTGTGTGTGTGTGTGTGTGTGTGTGTGTGTGTGTGTGTGTGTGTGTGTGTGTGTGTGTGTGTACATATACACAGTTTAAAGTAGGCCTATAAATATTTACATAATTATTATATACAGTTTGAAGCATAAATTTACATATCATCAAACATACAAATCATATTGCTTGTAAATGTCTCCTGGTATTCCTTTATTTAAAAAAAAAAAGACATTATTTGATACATTTCCGCACCACCCCTAATTTTATCTTAATGTGTTCCAAAAAAAAATTAAACGTAGGAGCACATGTGCCAAGCTCTGTGGAAAGGGCAGGTAATAGGAAATCCTTGAATAATGACTGTCCAAATCCTGTGGAAATTTGATTATAATTTGGCAGACTTGTTGCAACAAATTGTGCGCAGGTCTACTTATGGAGCAAAATGTTAATTTCAAAACAGGCTGATGCATGTTTACTTTAAAGTTAGCAAAACTCTGTATAACTTTGACTCCAAAATTCAACCACCTCCGTAGACTACAGAGAAATGTCTGGAATTCATGTGTTCACATAAAAGGAATGTTCTTTCTGAAAACAAAGATAAGGCAGTGTATCTACGCACAGCATAGACAGAAAAATGAAGATATAAAATTAAAGAAAAACACATCACTGTGTGTGTGTTGCACTCACATGTGCTCTTGTCCTGCATCTGGATCACACACTTAGCTCCTCGGTTTATCTCTCGGCTGTTGAAAGGCCGCACACGGACCGCCACCTTCACCGAGGAAGACGCCATGATGAGTACTGGTCAATCTACTCAGCACCTGAAAGACAATTGAAACAATGTCCAAAATTCACACAATCGGTATTTCAACAGTATTCATGAATGACTCATGCTGAGAAATAGCATACTCTATTTATCCACACTTTAATCCATTTCTCAAAATGTAAAATGAAAAAACATACAAGGAATGAATACAGAAATGTTGGTTTAAAATACGTATATCATTCGGTCATTTGTTTTTTGACTTAATATTGAAAGTAGAAAAATTAGACAACGGCTCCTTTTACGTTTTTTTTTTTTTTTTTTTTTACAAAAACGAAAAGCGAGAATTCAGCATAAATTTGAATAGACAGTTTAAACATTTGTCTGATTTCTACATGTGGGTGGAAATTAAATGCCTCTTTTTGCTGATTGGTCAGCCGAAGATCAAACCATGCTGTCATCAGTTCTTCCGCAGTATCACAGAGCAGAATAATAGTCCTCCGCTGCTGCAGATTAGAGGTCGGCCGATATATCGGGCCGATATTTGTCATTTTTTAATATATCGGCATCGGCCGATATCCGTGTTTAGGAGCGCCGATTTAAATTCAGGCACGTCGGCGGGCAGCCCCGTGTTATTGGTGCGGTGGAAAGTGCTGCTACCGCATGTGAAGGACCCCAAGCCAAAACTTTTGGAAGATTCAACAACAGTCCTGGGAGATAAAGGTAGTCAGAGAATTCCTCTCTGTAAATGAGGTGGAGTAGGTGGCAGTTCTCACAAATGCTGCAGCGTGATTGAGGGCTCCGTTACTCCGCCCCGCTCACAGACAGCACCGTGCTGGGAGAGACAGCTGTCCTGGAGCAGCCCACAACGGTGAATGACATTTGTTCGGAAGCAAGGTTTGATGCAGACAATAGCCAGGTTTCCATCCAACTCATTTGCATTTAGGGATGTCAATAATTTAAACGTCGTTTAAATTAACAATCAATGAATAAGCTTAATGCTGCAAAATGCGTCTGCAGCGGTATTATTATGTGCAAAAGCCACTCGGAAAAAAAGCTTTCTCACCCGAATTAAAGGGGGTTTAGTCTGAATAAAATGCTAGTAGCAGGACTGTAAAATGAATATGTGATTATGATCATTTGATAAAATGAAGGGAGCGCGCTGTATATTTGAGATCATTTTATTTTGTTGACTGTTTTCCATCAAGGAGACCGCTGAATGCGCCTCTTTAAATGGTTTTGTGGTGCTCGTTGTTGTATTTTAAAACGCAATTGCAATGTTTTCAAATGAAACTATAGTATTAAAAAGAAAAATTATCCCAAACGTAACTGTGGCGCATGTGGCTGTGCTGCGCAGTCAGTGAACCGCTTTTTTTTTCACATTAAACATTTTATGCGAGTATTAATGACCAGTACTTTATTTGATCCTGTTCTGCAAAATGTTCGATTTTGAATTTTTGCATTCCGGTAGGCCTATTTGTTTAAAAAAAATCCGGCATTTACAGTGCATTAGATCGTGACGGTGGGTGTGTGCGTGCAGACGAGGACGAGCGCGCGCGGGTTTGGCTAGATGGAGGTTATTGCTCACGTCTCGTTCTGCACATATCCAAATGTTTCCATATTCGCAATGTATCTGAATGTTAAACTATAATATTTTTAATTTTTTTAATGTAAACTAGACGGAAAAGATCATCCTCTTCACATGAGCAAAAATGTCCTTGGCATAAGAGCAGAGTGCACCGGTATACTACGGTCTATTTAAACTGACCAGTGTAATCTTTTATATGTTTGGTTGACTGTACTTATTCTTAATAATGAACAGACTGCGATGTAAGTTTGAAGTTAGAATGCACTTTAGATGTTCTGTGTCATTTATACCAAAACACAAATGTTGCTGGTTGCTAGTGTGTTTGCAGCACTACTATTATTTATTTTTTATATATATATTATTTTTTATATTTTTCAGTTTAATTGATTTTTATTTATAAAATGTTAGTTCTTTTATTTAAATGTATATTTAAGTTTACATTTATGTTCCAACAAACTTGAAAAATTCTGCTTGATAAATGCTCTAAAACTTTTATGTAAATGATATATATATATATATATTACCTGTTTTATATATTTAATACTTGGTCAGTTCATTGATTTGTTTGGTTAACTTTAGATATTTTTTTTTATTTGTAATACCATGCAGTGCACAAAATTAAGATTCGAGAGATGGTTCAAGTCAGTGCTCAATAAATGATGATTAGTTGGAGTTGAAGTTTAGAAATGTTGTGCATCCACTTATTATTAGTGTGACATTTTAGCATGCAAATGAAGGGGAAAACTTCAAGATATCTGCCCTAAAAATCGGCAGCACATATCGGCCATCGGCTGACCCTGACCTCTAAACATCGGCATCGGCTATAGAAAAACCCATATCGGTCGATCTCTACTGCAGATGCATGGATTCTTAGCGCAATATTTTCATAAAATTTAATTTAGGGATGCAACGATAACATTTTCTCAGAACCGATCCAATCCGATACCAGCAAAGTTTTTTTTTTTTTTTAAATCAATGTAGAATTTCTATACTTCTCTGTGTTGACCTGATCATCACTCTTTTGTGTGTTAATCACAATCTACTACATATAGATAACTTAATTTTAATGAAAAATAACAAATGAAAAAATACATAATCATAATCTATGACAAAAATACTATTATAAACTAGGTTAGTGGATAGTTCATCAGCAAAAGATACTCTAGAAAAATCACGGGTGCACAATAATTTTATAAAATCTAGTGAAATATTTTATTTACAAATAAAAGTGTCTAAAATCTGGTAAAATGTTACACATTGCTCTTTGTATTGTTATAAAATACATTCATGAAAAAACAAGTATATACATTTATATAGAAATCTAAAAGACGTTTCTTTTAAATCTATAGCATAGTTATAAAGGCAGCAACATATGATAGATAGAACAGAATAAGAACGGATATTAATAATCTTTGATTAGTATTACAATGCTAAAGGCGCCAATATATAGCACCACAGAGCGCTTATGCGCATCCCGCGCACAGAATGATGAGCTTGAAACAACAAGAAGTCACAGTCCTCCGAGTCTGCATAGAAAAGTTAGTGTTAGTATAACACACATGTTGCTTTGCTCGTGTTCATCTTCAGTTCTCTCTTCACAGCAGTTCTGTACTATTTTAGTAAATGTATTACTCCGGGATATTGGTTTATTTCGATTCAGAGGGAGTGTCAGACACATTAAATAAGCGAATAACTTAAGTAATTTGTGGATTAATGCTTACTGGAGACTTGAACCTTTTCAAACGATTCAGTCCGATTTGGTCATCTGGTTCAACCGGTTCACTAAGAAGAACCGGTTAAATCGAACGATTCGTTCGCGAACTGGACATCACTACAAAGGGAAGAGAGATATTGATATGTAGTGTATTAAATCTGTGAGTTAATTTATTGAGTCTTAAACTTAAAGTCTTAAACCTCAGTTACTGTGCGCTCTTGAAAAGAGTTTCATTGTTTTGACTGTAGTTACTGAACGAGACACGCAGTTTAATTGCTGAATGGAGGATGACAGACAGCCGCAGCAGAAAGAAGAGTTTATTTGAACTTGAATTTAAATGACTTCAATATTAATCTGTACCTCACATTGAACTATGGAACAGCTTCAGAACACTTGAAATATAGTGCACAAAAATGTTTTGGTGCTTTATAAGGTATTTGGGCCTTTCGTGGGGCTCAACAATAACACAATAGTATACGCACAATATCGGATTTGGATCGATCTCGTCTGACCGATACCTGATCCACAGAAAATGCCAGTATCGGATCGATGCATCCCTAATTTAATTGCTTGCCATTTCGGTTTGTTTCTCACCAAACCGACAGTATACTTTCAGAATATGCGCCACGAGATGCATATAGGATTATTTTATGGCAGATACTGTATGCATCCTCTTCAAACAAAACAAAACAAAAAAAACCCTAAAGTCACCATTCTCTGCCATTAAATTGGCAAGTGGGAGCAGGACATTTTTTGTGTTAATTGAGTAAAAAACCTCTAGAACAAAATTAAGGAAGTCACTCTAGTTCAGTTCCAATAAATTGCGAAGGGGTTAAAACTCAAGCAGACAGACGCTACTACAGTCAAGTGCAGATCAGTACTGAAGTGCACAGGAAATAAGCAGCAGTCATATTTAAAGCAGTTTAAAGGGGTCCTATTATGCTCTTTTACAATGTCTTGATTTTGTTTTGGGGGTGTACTAGAACAGGCTCTCATACTAGGTTGGTCGAAAAACACATTATTTTTCACATATTTTACATTATTACAATACCTCTCTCCCCAGTCTGGCATGAATGGCTCGAATAGTTCCTGTATCAAATGAAGGCCTGCCTTCTGAAATACAAAATGTGCTGTGATTGGTTAGCTGGGCCAGTGTGTGTTGTGATTGGCACCACTCTGGGAGTGAAATGTCATGCCCCTTACCACTGCCGCCTGCAAGCTTCAGAGTAAATATTGCATCAAAATCATATCATTTGAGTGCGTTTTAAACCCGGATGATTATAACCACTCTAAGTTTGACTGCCTTGGGAAAGCTAGCATATCTCTGAAATAGTGATGATAACACTCGTTGCCTTCTCTAATGCAGCTCAACCAGGTCTCGTCCCATCCATCGATATTTGTGATATCACAAATCCCGGAAAATATGTGTTGTGGTCCAAACAAGTCGTTCATTGTAGTTTTTGAAAAGTGATTTCCGTTAAATAAAATATCTCCTTTTGAATTGGACTTAGAGCTTTGTAACTTTGCAGATCTTTTCTATGCTCAAACAGCAACATTACAGACTAACTTAAGTTAAAAAAGTGAAAAAGCCCCTTTAAATATGCAGTTTAAATTAATATACTGATAGATGTTCACTTGGATTTTTTCCCCATCAAGGTGAAATAACATAATACTCTGACATTTACAGTCGTATGGTAAAATGTATATTTTTATTTGTGTAGTTACATTCAAAATAACTACAAAATGTGATGCCTTTGAAAAATAAAGAGAACAATAGAATGTGAAGCTTTAGCACATCTCGGTCTCCTTGAGCATCTTTCTGGCGCATGCCACAAACATGAACCACATGTCTTTTAAAAGGTTTCAGTAGCTGTTTCCATCCACCTGTTTTAATGCGCATTTTAGAATATTGCATAAAAAAAAAAAAAAAAAAAACTTTTACATCAAAAAAATAAATAAATAAAATGAACGAATGATACACGGATAGTTTAGGTCTACATAATAAACATTCCTGCGTTACAACCAAAGGGTTAAAGCTTTGCTGGCTGGCATGATTAGCTCATGCTGTTAGATGCTGTAACTATCTGGCTACAAAATGCATTTATTTCCACCAAAGGCCATTCAAACGTTGCCAAGTATTCAGACTAAATACATAAGTCAATCTAAAAATTTGAATTTTTTTTTTTTTGGCCTGGAAAAAAACGATAGTCACTACTAGTGAAAGCTTGGCAGCATATGAATTGTTGTCAAGTCTTTTTCATTGGCTGTTGAATAGTCACACAAAGCCATAACACATTTATACAGCTTTACTTTTATACAGTATAAAATGTTGCTTACTTTAAGAGTTTTGTAACCGTTAACTAACAATAAAATTATTAAGCCATTTTAGTTACTGAAATAAATAGAACTAACTAAATAGGTTAGTTAAAGGGTTAAAGGGTTAGTTCACTCAAAAATGAAATTCTGTCATTAATTACTCACCCTCATGTCGTTCCAAACTAGGGTTGCACAGTTTACCGGTACTACGGTAGTATCGCGATACTAAGGGTTCAAAATACTATTTTTTTAAACGGTAGTATCGTCATTACGGTTCTACCGTAAGTACTGTTGTATGTGGCTTGTGGGGCAGTTGCTAAAACGTTCGAACACTTGTGTTGCAAATAAACAATTAAGCGTCTTTTTGTCTTCCTGTCGTCTTCTGCAATGCCCTTTAAGCGCGCAAAAAAACTGTGTAGAATTCACACCTTATATACCATATATGGTATTGTGTTTTTTTTTTCGACAAGCATCTGATTCAGTTCATTTCAATTTAATTTGCAATGGTCTGTTCCTGTGAATACAATGAATTTAAATACAATGTCTGACCGCGACAATCTCTTGAAAAAGAGCAACTCACGTAATGAAATATTGAACTACTTCGGATTTTTACCTGATGAGACTGGAAAACCTATTGATGATGGAAAACCAATCTGCCGTGAATGCCTACAGAGAATTCAAGCTAAAGGGGGAAACACCAGCAACCTCGTTAAGCATCTTCGGACACATCCCACATCTTTTGCAGAGTACACAAAGGTTAGTGGAACTTATTTACCTTAAATAATTTATCTTCATTTTTGACGATGACCTGTTAAACATTACAACAAGGTGTTGCATATTATTCACGCTATCTAGAGAGAGGGACTGAAAAGGTTTTTAAAATAAGCAGCTTAAACACTGCATTTTAAAATAACTTTATATAAAGTATGTATATATTTTTGTTGCTCTTTTGTCCACCTTCTGGATAAATGGTTTTCATTCTTTGCAACAATCTTCGCGATGAATATTTGTTTTGAATGGATCAGGTGAGTAAATTGTTAAATGAGCCATTCACGAAGTTTCATGTGAGTAATCACTTGCTTCATTCCTGAAGTGACCAGACGATTCTTTTGAATGGCTCTGTCAATAAATCATTAAGAACGACTGCCACCTACTGTCCCATTTAAAGGAAGTCCATAAAATAATATTGTTTTTCAACATTTCACATATTTGAATTTGGAATTTTAGATTTAAAACTTCATATATAAAATAAATACTCATTATTTATGCAGTTGTAATTGCAGCTTCTGTGCCAATTGTGCAGTTCTAAAATGTATTTTGCTTACACTGATTTAATTTGATTAATTAAAAAATGTCATATCACACTGTTTTTATTTTATTAAATGTACAGTACTAACATTCAACATAAATGTAAAAATTTTCTATATTCTATTGTATTGAAAAAAAATGAAATAGGCCATTGAATATATAATTTATTTTTTATATTCAAAATTTAAAAAATGTTTATGCATTTTTACAAACAAACAGAATTCAAGTAATTAATTTCATATTGTTTCTTATAGGTTTTTTTTTTTTTTTTTTCAGAATCAGAACCATGCTGCCCTAGCTGGTGCCCAAAGCCACACAGTTAACCCTGCCACCACCAAGTCACAGCCCACCATTGACAGCCTCTTTGAGAAATCCAAGAAATTCAATTGTTAATGCAGTGTTAATACTTGGTACACTAAGAAGAGTTTCAATTTGCATAACTTCATTACTGTGCAGATGGAGTACATGCATGACACATTTTAATTAGTTTCTTCATGACTGTTCTTGAGTTTTTCAAAGAGCCAGTTATTCATTCTCATTAAAAAAAAATATTCTGAGGACAATTTGGTCTGTTTTTATTTATATCTTAGTATTTCTGACATTTTGCTTCATTTTGTAGATCTGAATTTTGAATTAATAC
Source organism: Cyprinus carpio (assembly GCF_018340385.1). Taxonomy (NCBI): domain Eukaryota; kingdom Metazoa; phylum Chordata; class Actinopteri; order Cypriniformes; family Cyprinidae; genus Cyprinus; species Cyprinus carpio. Next base: position 27,262,670 of record NC_056601.1, read on the forward strand.
AATATGGCATGGTAACGCGATACTACTTGGTATCATGATACTTCAGCTGGTATAGTATCGTAACATTTGTTTATGGTATCGTGACAACCCTATTCCAAACCCATACCTGGGAACATTGCAGCTGCATTGATATCTACGGAGGGTCAGAGGCTTCTCAGATTTGATTAAAAATATCTTCATTTGTCTTCTGAAGATGAACGAAGGTTTGGAACGACATGAGGGCGAGTAATTTATGACAGAATTTTCATCAACCATTTAAAGAACTAAAATCACTAAAACTGGGAAAAAGATAAACAGAAAAAAAAAACATTTAATAATGATAGTGATTAAAAAATAAATAAAATGAGATCTGAAAATATTAAAATAAAAGTTAATTTACATCACCAAATACTATAATAGTAATTTAAAAAAATTAAGTTGTTCAGTTTAATATATAGTCATCTGATCATGATTTTTTGATTTGATATGCCAATACATGAGTGGATTTAAAAGTGCATATTAATTGCGATTATTGAAAATATTAAAGTATAAGAAAGACCTGTCTATTTTTATCATCATCACAGAATGGAAACCCTCTGCATTCACACATTATTTCCCTATTTCCCTGCACGCCATGTGTCATCACTTGTTCCAGACCAGTTGACAACAGGGTGTTCTTCTGTGTGTGGATGAGAGTCTGGCCAGCAGCCAATGAGCCGTGTATACTTGTCAGCTCAAGAGAAATCTCAAAGATGCACATGATGGGAACTACCTCAGGACATTATAACCACTTTAACTACAACAAAAACATGGAACACCCACTGTTACTATAAAAGATGATAATTACTGCTGTGTGGCATTACAACAGCTACAACAAAATGCATGAAACAAGGAAACAACTGAGGAAAACAATGCTTATTCTGCCAATTCCACCACATTAAAAGCATTCACAAATACTACTGTTATTGTACCATCACAACAGCCCAGTCAACACACTGCCAACAAGTGAAAATTAGGAATTACCAGAGACCTGTCTCTTTTATACCGCTTACAGACAGACTAACTAATATAGCTGAACTCACTGTATATTAAAAAAAAACGCATTTATTTATATAGCACTTTATATAATAATATCAATTATTTCAAAGCAGCTTCACAGTAATAAACAGGAAAATATTAGATGTTGCAAAGTCCATCAGTTATGAAACAACTTTACAGGGGACAATTGTGTCACTATTCAGCACAAGTCAGATAATATAGCATTTTCTGAACAATGAAATGTCTTAAGCCAATTATTTTGGGGTGAATTTCATGAAGGAGACTCCGCTCACCTTTTATTTCAATAGAATTTGATATGCAATGCTCTTACAAACAAAATTACATACAAGAACTGGGAAAAATCTATTTGTAATGAAATTTGTTAAAATGTTCTCACCCTAAGTCCATTGAAGATATAAATGAGTCTGTTACTTCATCAGAACAGATATCACACTATATCATCACTCACTGTACTCAAAACCGACCTGGCCTGATGATTCACAACATGGCATTTTTGATATTGATCTGAATTGAACCAAAACTCAAACTGACTTGAGCTAAATAATGACACCAATGTGAGTTTCCATAATTGATTCTGCTATTTTTCTGTTTATCTCTGTGAAGCTGCTTTGGTACAATCTGTGTTATAAAAAAAGGGCTATGGAAAGGTGACTTGACTTTCCAAAACCTTCACCCACTCTGCTGGAATAAGCTGCCAACCTCCACCCGAACTGCTGAGAATTTCAAATCTTTCAAATTTGAAGAATTTTAAAAGAAGTAGAGACACACCTCCTCCACAAGCACTTAACCACCCTACAAACTTAAACCAATGTACTTATTACACAAAGACAAATTTTACTCTCTGCATTTCTCCTCTTCTCCAGCTTGCTTCCTAATTTAGTTGTCTAATAAACCTGCTATTGTGTATTACACATTTTGTTGGCTCTTTGTCAAATTGGTTTTACTCCTCATTTGTGACTCGCTTTGGATAAAAATGTCTGCTGATTTACAGACAAAAGTATTGGGATATTGCACCAACAGTTTAATGTCATTGCTAAATACATAGATATTAATATGGAGTTAGTCCCGCATTTGCAACAGCTCCCACTCAACTGGAAAGGCTTTCCACAACATTTTGGAGTGTTTCTGTGGGAATATTTATTAGGGCTGTGCGATTAATCGAAATCGTAATAAAATCACGATTTGAGTGTGCGCGATTTCTAAATCGCTTTATAGCAAGATTTTCCGCGGGCCCGACCTCCCGCAGTATGCTATCCGATCCAATCAGAATGCAGCGCACCTAAGTGGAGCGCGAGAACAGAACAGACTGGGCATATGCCTAACTCCAAGTTCACACACTCTGTTTGTGATGCGTATTTTTTCCGAGCCCATGTTAATGGATCAAAACGTTCACACTGCACGCGGTAAAAGATGTGAACAGAAAAGGTTAGAAATCGAAAGGTGCGAAAAGAATGAATATCTAGCGCATGAGCATAGAGAGAGTTGTGAGTGCACAGGACACAGTTGTTAGCGAGAGGAGACATGTCTAAATTACGCGCACTCTCTCCGGACGAGAGCAGCGTGTATCTGAGCAGGCGCATCTGGTTTTGTGACAAAGCAAAGGAAATCTGCGTGCGAGCAGAGAGATTCGTGCTCGCGCATTATTTTAATGTGCTTTTGCGTTACAATCAGTGTTGGAGAAAGTTACTTTTAAAAGTAATGCCTTACAATATTGCGTTACTCCCTAAAAAAGTAACTAAATACGTTACTTAGTTACTTTTTATGGAAAGTAATGTGTTACATTACTTTTGCGTTACTTTCACGTTATTTTTTAAATATGAGCAGGGCTTGATTGTTGGCTTGATTATAAGAAGTTCTATTTATAGCAAATGTAAAAGCCCTTTCACACCAAAAAGTGTAATGAATAAACCTCAGGCTGAAGGAAAAGTAAATTCACGTCTGTACAGTAGAATAAAAAAAAAACAATGAAGCACAACTGTTAGTTTATCTAAAGTCATTTTTGCTTATTAGTATGGTTGAACTGGATCATTAAAGGTCAGCAGCAAAGACACTGTTAATAAAATGGGAATAGATACATTTGTGTTATTTAATATATTTAGTTATTGCAGGTTTGCGTCATATTCTGAGTTTGCATTTCACTGTTTTGATTAATTTTGATGAATACTAAATCTGTTTTGTTTTTAGTTTTTTGTGAGTGGGATGAATTAATGCACATTCACATTTAGTCTAGAACTACAGTAACATCATGTTCACACAGTGGACACAACGCCTCCATACTTCCGATTTCTCCCAATATGGGAACAGGAGGCTTGTCGGTCAAAAAATGGGAATACAAAGTAACTGGCGTTACTTTTTTGAAAAAAGTAACTCCGATATTTTCTTGTAAATTAAAAAGTAATGTGTTACTTTACTAGTTACTTGAAAAAAGTAATCTGATTACGTAACTCGCGTTACTTGTAATGCAATAACACTGGTTACAATAATGCGCTCTCGCTCCTGCTTCTGAACCGCATACACATCCTGTATACGCACTGCTGACGGAGTACGTGTGAACCTTGGGCAATAAATATATTTCAGCACCTGAGGCACCGCTACAATGAGCTCTATGACCAATGAATGGCAAAAAAAAAAAAAAGCCCTGGACACAGGTTTTATTTTATTTATTTATTTTTGCCATATGTCTAGACATTTTGTTTGAAATCTTTACTTAGTGATTATTTTGACTTATGTCTGTTCTAGAGACATGTTACAACTTTTTGATAAAGCTCTCATTGGTTTTCTTTTGGAAATATGTTTTAAATTTATACTGAATGCATTTATGAATGTAAAGCATGTCTGTGTGTGTCAAAATCGTGATTAAAATCGAAATCACAAAATTGATCAAAAAATCTTGTTTTTTTTTGTCCATATCGCACAGCCCTAAAAGTAAAGCAGGGATCCTCAAATCTGGCCCACGAGATCCACTTTCCTGCAGAGTTTAGCTCTAACCCTAAACAATCACACCTGAGCATGCTAATCAATGTCTTCAGGGTCATTAGAAAAATCACAGGTAAGCGAGTTTAATCAGGGTTGGAGCTAAACTCTGCAGCATATTGGCTCTCCAGGGCAAGATTTGAGGAACCCTGCAGAAGAGCATTTGTGAGTTCAGGCACTGATATTGGATGAGAAGGCCTGGCTCGCAATCTCCACTCGGGCAGCAGTCTAAAGCAGCTGATTTAATCACCAAACATGCAAAAGTATTACTTCAAGAGTGAACAAAGTGGCATAGATGAGTTTGAAGTTCTACGATTAAAACAGAGCAAACAGAAGGAGAACGCACAATCCAAATTATAGCTCTCTAAATGAAGCAATGGCCTACTTTATTAGAGCCACAGAAAGGCATCTTTCACTAAAAGAAATGCACAATACCCAATTTTACAGCCTAGGGTGAAGTCATTATGTACATTAACAACAATTTTAATGAAATTTAATGGAAAACTATGTGAATGGTGCTTTGTGGCGAGGCAGGATTTTCTGTCGGCTGCCTAAATCCGCATCTGAATTCTGCTGCTCTGTGTAGATTGTAGATATGTGTAGATTGAGATGGATGGATGGATGATTTCCATCTCTAAAGGCCAGTGGACTCTTCTCAGCTGCTCCAATGGTCGCAACCCAGAGAACTATCGAGATGGATTTTTTGCCAATAGTTCTGACAATCAATTATCATATCAGTGCCAATTATTCTGCAAAACAGAAATATCGGTCGACCTCTAATGGCCTTACTTTGTGCCTGGGTCACAGTCATGCTGGAACAGAAAACTGCCTTCCTCACACTGTTCCCACAAATTTGAAAGCATAGCATTGTCCACAACATCTTGTCTTGCTGAAGCAATAAGATTTCTCTCCACTGGATGTGAGAGGCCTAGCCTGACCCATGAAGAATATCCTATACCACTATACCTCTTCCACCCTCCTCAACTCATCCCTCCACAGAACAGGTTACTACTGCTCCAGCGTCCAGTGGTTGGGGTGCTTTCCTCCACTTCATCCAACGCTTGCCATTGTACTTGCTGATACAAGGCATGCATGCAGCTGCTCAGCCATGGAAACCTATTCGCTATTCCATGAAGCTCCAGCCACACAGTCTTTATGCTGGTAGTTTGAAATCAGCAGAGAGTTGATGACTTTTATGCACCATAAGGATTTGAACTTGGTGCAAAATACAAAGTGCATGACTAGGTGCTTCATATTATAAACCAGTGACAATGGGTCTGAACGTAACACCTGAATTCAATTATTAAGAGGTGTGTCCCAATACTTTTGTTCATCTAGTGTAGGTGTAAAAGCTTTTCAGGTTTTGGAACAGAACAATGATCTGATTTTAAAAATCAAACCAAATTACAATAATATAAAAATGTTAATATTGTTAATATACTGTAATATGCACCTTACAACATATTTTTACCCACACTTGTTTTCTGTTGGGTTAGTATAACTGCACATGCATGTTAGCCATTGTAAACACATTCCAGTGTATTTCAGGCATCAGCAGCTTGGTATGAAGGGACAGTATGGGCTAGTCAGCAATGCACCCTGAGGGGTTTTGTGTGTATATATATGTGTGTGTATCTCCCGCTGTATGTAAAAGTTTGAATATACATTTGTTGATACTGTACTCAAGGTGAAAAAAGTTTACACAAAACAGAAAGAGTGGAGGTAAACACTCAAGTAAAATTAGTATGTGAACCACGTAGAGACTGTGATTTCTGGATATCGTTCTGAACACATATCCAGCACTCAAAGATTTGCATTACAATCAGGTTACAGGAACAGAGCTACACCCTTTAGCTCAGACAACACAAACACACACTCTAACACTGTGACACAGCCCGCATTACACTCATAGTCTACATTACACACATATTACTGGCTTATGCAACCGCAGCAGGTGACTGGGCGTCTCTTTCAGCCAAGCAGTACATCTAAAGTTTCACACTCCTGACTCATACACTGAAATGAGATTACATACTGCAGACTGTGCCATACTTTTATTTGTCTGCTTACATGTGTGCAGAAAAATATTAACTTTTTATTTGCCTACAATAATAATAATAATAATAATAATAATAATAATAATAATAATAATATGTATCGCAACCCCTGTATCGTGATACTTATCGTATCACCAGATTCTTGGCAATACACAGCCCTACTTGTCATAGCATAACTATTTGGTGTTTTAAACCACGCAGGTGCGCGAGAGAGAGCCTATAGAATCACCAATAATAGAAAAAATATACTTTCAAACAGACTGATAAACTAACGTTAAATATAAAAATACTATATTTAAAACAGCTAGTTCATGATTCGCCGCATCTGCGCACGGAAGTTATCAGTCTAAATGTTCTGCAAAATCAGTCAACGGTGAAAATCAATAGTTTCATTTAAAGTCCAACAGTTTAACACTAATATTGGACATAAACGAACATGTTAAATATAAAGTATTCAAAACAGGTAAGTTCATATATTTGGAGTAAAGTTAAATTGAACGGATGCATCATTCATACAGCCCTCCAGACCGCGCGCCCCATGACGAGTCCGACACAACCCCAACAGAAACAAATGAGATGCATTCTAAAATAACTGTGGCATTAAACTCAGTTAGTGAGGGCTCATTTAAAATATTGCACATATATAGGCCGTTCAGATTACTTGTTAAAGTCCAATGAAATACCTTATATCTGCAGACGATGTACGTCTGTTTGTGGATGGAGACTTCTTCACCGGCTACAGGCTCTAATCCTCATTTGCACGCGTGTGTGTGAAATGCGGTGCTGAAGTGAAATAACTGGGCAGTTTAATAATTGTTATCATTATTATAATTTTATACATTAATAGGAGAATGAGCCTAATATCGTCTTGACTATCGACAAAGACATCTGCTATCGTCGCTATCTCTGACTATCATCGATACACGATACAATCGTCTATCGGCACAACCCTAATTTGCATGATGAAATGTATTACATCATAAAGTAAAGTTTCTAACAACATTATGGGGTTTTCATGAGACAAAGCAAGCCTTATTTGTTTGGTCATATGATTTCAACATGCCTGCCCCATGATAAGTGACCTGCTGTGATATTGTCAGTAAAGTATTTTGTAATGAAAGCAGCAAAAATGTGATCCTGGACCAAAAAAACATTCATAACAATGTAGCACGGGTATATTTGTAGCAATAGCCAACAATACATTGTATGGGTCAAAATTATCGATTTTACTTTTATGCCAAAAATCATTAGAATATTAAGAAAAGTCCATGTTCCATAAAGGTTTTTTTTTTAATATCCTACCGTAAATATATATATATAAAAATTTTGATTAGTAATATGCATTGCTAAGGACTTAATTTGGACAAGTCTAAAGGCAATTTTCTCAATATGTAGAATTTTTTTTTTTGCACCCTCAGATTCCAGATTTTCCAGTAACTGTATCTCACCCAAATATTTCGTATCCTAACAAACCATACATCAATGGTCAACTTATTTATAGCTTGATAGCTTTCAGATGATGCATAAATCTTAATTTCACAAAATTTACCCTAATGACTAGTTTTTCACTATACTGGTAAATGAACATTATTGCTTTCAAAAACTCAAATTATTGTTTTGTTGTAAAATCAATAAAAATCAATCCTTGAAAAGGGACTCCTTACTTTAAAAAAACTCCTGTCAAAATAAAGGGCTTCCTGCTACCAGGCCTACACGCTCTTTTATGCCCTTTTACTCACTTTCTCTTTCCACTCTAACAATGCATTTCTGTAACGTTTGGAACTTTAATGTTGGTCACATTTTAGCAATAAGGAGTGGAATCTGGAGCACAGCACAATGCACAGCTGCTCACACAAATAGCCGCTCAGAGCTCGATACTGATAAAAGAGAAACGCTGATCAATTCTGAAGTTTGTTTTTATCCATTTAAAGTGGTTGTTCATCCAATCATGAAACTTCTGTCATCTACTCACCCCTTTCTCACGTAAAACACATGCTGCAAGAAAGAAAGTGATTGGAGACTAGGAATGTCATGCTCTAAAAAGTCTATTTGACGTTCAAGTTACAATACAGCTGTTCCTGAAGTCTTTGTGTAAGAAACAGTATTTACTTAAAGTCTTTTGCCTCTGTTCCAGATTTCAAATTTACTTCCATTTTCAGATGTATTCAAATGTACTTCATGAAGACACACTGCACCATAGGTCCCCTAATTATCCTGAACAGCTCTTGTTTTCATGTCACTCGACCTTTTGTGACACAGCTAATTTGAATGGAACTTTGAATGAGGTTTAACAGATACAGCAGAGAGAAAGATTTTCAGAGAATAGGCTACTGATTTTGTCTGCCCCTCACACTTCAGGCATTTACTTTAGCACTAAGTCATATCTCCCTTTGTCAAACTGACATAATGATATGAGATTGAGTAAATGATGTATTTGTTAGGGTAAACTATTACTCTAAGTAGGGCTGTTCAATTAAAGCTGCAGTCCATAAGTTTTGTCTCTCTGTTTGAAACCTGCAATTGCAGTTATTTGCGAAATTATCTTCTTTTCGTGGGTTGTCCACCAGCATGGCTCCAGCGCAGATGAATCTAATGTTTTGAGGAGTATGTGTGGCAGTCAGTCACTGCACAGGTGTGGATACCGTACTTCGTAATCACAGATTCTAGCCTACATCTTGGAATTTAAGAATTTTCATGGATATTGTCATCTGAACAATAAGTAACAAGTCTGCCACTTTTGTTCTGACCAACTGAGGAAAATAAGCATTAGGCCTACAATAAATCACGCTACCAATGGTTAATAAATCTTATGATCGGTTAGCTCATATCACATCAAACCATGCAATTTTTTTATTATTATTATACTTTGTTCACAAATTGTTCATGTTAACAACATCAGCATCGCGTGACTACGTGTATGTAGTGTGTAGATTTCAATTTCTGTAATCCAATGCACATTTAAAACTGGAATATAATCTAATTTCAGTCACATGTGTTTCATTAACATAATCCTTTCTGGATTAGAATTCGCCATCATAATAACATGTTTAATTATTTCAGCTACTGTCAGAAAAGGCTATAAATGATCCTGCAGCATCCTTGCATGCAATATAGCAAACTAGCCGGGACAACTTCTTTATGCTTAGACACATGGCGTTATGACGCAGCGGCATGCTCGAATTTCCCACGAATTTCTACCACTCAAATTACAAAGCATTTACCATGAATCAGGCTAAAGTAAGGTGATTGTTTTGAACACTGGCTGGTTATGTACTTGCTCTTGCTTTTACTTGTATTTTGATTTAACCGAAATAAATGCAAAATCACAAAACAGTTTAATGTGATTATTACATCGCAAAAGCTATGATTTAATTAAACATTGAACATTTTCTTGCCTTTCACTGTTGCTGTCAGGAACTATTTATAGCAGAAGGACAGCATTTTACAAACTTGCTTCAAAAAAAAGTTACATTTCAATACATACATTTTTGGTTTTAATATTTTTTATTGTGTGGTAACCATTTTATAAAAGCAATAAGGTACCCAAGGCCATGCTGTATCATGAATAAATCACGTAAACAATTTTTTTTTTTTCCACAGTGGAACATTACAATGATAATATTTATTATCTTGATTAATAGTTTAATTTATTAGTAATAATAACAATAACAATAATAATCAATATTTATTATTAAATAATCATATTTAAATAATCAATCACAACATTTAGCCAAACTGTGCAGACTACAAACAAACACATCGAACCAAAATCATAATCTTTATATGAGAGAGGAAAAAAAAAAAAAAAATTTACTTAGATCTAGACTAAACTATGCCACATTACAGACTGAACAACTCGTATAATTGCCTTTTGGCCAGATTCTGTTTGAACATGAGCCTTGTGAGACAAATAATAAAACAGAGAGAGAGACTGACAGCTAAAATGAGAAAGACAGAGACAGCATACCTTTCGGAGCCTGTGGAATGTTGGTCTGTCATTAAGTGTGTGTGTGTGTCTCGTGTCTTGTAATAAAGTCCCTAAAGACAAGCAGTTGCAGTGCAGAATAAAGTCATGCAAACACAGTTGTCAATTAAAGTGCCAGAGATAAGGCTGAGAGTTCAAATAGATCATCTAGCAAGCCAGACATAACATGTTACAAACAGGTAATAAAAAAGAGAGAAAAATACACAAAACAAAAATATATTCAAAGTTAAATAAAGTGTATCAATACACCTGAAACGGGAACTGAGATTAGAAAATATTATTTCCCTCTTGTAACCTCAGCGATGTCATGGCCACAGTCATGAAAACAATCCTTCCTTGCAGAAAGCGCTGTGGTGGTAGGTAACATGGTACAGAGATATCATGGTATACCAGATTTCTGAATATTACAACTCTATTTACATGGCACTTCAAGGAATAGCATGTATCAAAAACAATAGCATAACTATGGTGGAAGTCCAGAAACAATGTTATTACTATGATATCATGTCCACAACACAAAGGTAATACCATTTTCTGTACACTGTCAAATCAATCAAACAGTGCTGGGAGGCAAAAGCATGAATCAAACTAATTCATGTTCTCCAGACAACTGAAGCAGGTTTATTTCTGAATACAGGAAGCCACATATCATCTGACTTAATTCAGAGAAAATTCTCTTATATGGCTCCAATATAATGTCAAACATAAACTAGATATTTTATAAAACAGCTCACAATTCAACTATGACGACCCCTTAAATGATTAAACGTCCATGTAGGATATTAAAATGAATCAAAAGCTTGAGTAAGAAAAATCCTATAGGAATTTCCTCTTATCCATTAAGATCGTATTCAAAAATGAGTCATGTACACATTCCTTTACACATTTTTTGACAAAGTGAAACTGGCTTAAAACGGAGCTGTGTTCCCAACTAGTTAAAATGGCCATGAACAGTCACAAAGGGTTTCTAAATATACAGGTTTCTGTTAGGTAACAACAGAATGATTTCAAATCAGCTGTCAAAATATCTTGAAGGGATGCTGATTGTCTGACATAAGCTTATTTAGAACTAATTTCTATGGAATCTTACTGGATAAAAAAAAAAAAATCTTACTGGTTACACTTAAATTTTGAACAACAAACTGAAAAAAATGAAAGAAAAAATAGGATTATCAGTGTACTAGTAGGATCTTATTAGAAGTGACCCATTACGATTTGTTCTATTTTAGGATAATGATTTAATTGTCATTCCTTTAAGATGTTTTGATAACTAACGTTATATTCTTATTCACAGTGATTAAATGTGTACGTGGGGTTGAAGTAACGTTAGAGGGATTTGTTCCACTTACTAGTTCTGGATAGTTGGTTATTCCAGTCACCAATTCGTAAAATTAAATCCAGTGGGAGTTTCAGAAGAAAACTGGTTTATTTTAAATCCGTTTCCTGTGTTCTTTTCCCTGATGAAAGAGCGGCTCGTGTTTCCCCACCTGCTGGATCACACGACGACCAACAGCAGGAAAAGTTGGGTGGAAGTTTTTCCGTTCACTGGAATTCGCACGCACAAAACCCAAATACAACAAACGCGTCAAAAACGAGCAGAAAGTTCATTCTTCGTTTTTCTTCCCTGCGCTGAAAAGTTGTTTGTCATACACTCACACACATAAACGTGATCCGCATGCGTCCATTTCACTTGTGGCTATCCCAAATCACCGCACTTCAAACAGAAAACGCGTTAAAGCCAGGAGATGCGTTCTCGTCAAACAAAACTAACACTATTGTGAATGATAACAAAGGTAGTTTTCACTCCTCAGAACACTGACAGATCTTACTGAATGAAGACGGGCGAATTAAAAAGTCGCCGGTAACGTTATGTGAAAGTTTTGTCCCCTGCCGTCACTCTTCCCAAAGACCAGAGCATGACGTCAGCAGACTTACAGAGCAGTTAAAAGTCCTGTTCATCCGCTACAGCTTTCTTTCTAAATAGATAAATAATAAATAAATATTTTGCTCATGATGATTTTATTAACAAAATAGTTATAAAATAGCAAAACGGATCAGTTATATAAGATCATTTAATTTATATCGTAACTTGGTTGAAAAGGCTTCACGTATACACTGAAATGTATTTGATTTTTCTACTGAATTTCAGTGCATTTAATAATAATAATAATAATAATAATAATAATAATAATAATAAAATAACAACAACAAACACCGAATTTTATATATATTATCAGACCAACGAATGCTGTTTCTACACTTTCACGCGCAGTCATGCTAGTGGCGCGAAAACTAACGTACTCAAAAATCTAACAAACTGTGTAAAGCGCTTTTAAAGATACATTCTGTTACTGTACATTTATAAGTAACACTTTCAAACCATTTTATGTCTATATACTCAGTCTCTTGTTAATATATGAGCTAACCTATTTTAGTCTTAAATATTGCCAATATATAACAAACGAGTAAATATAAGTTGAACTAGCTTAGCTATATGGCTAAAAGAAATGTGGACCACGAATTATCTGTCATCACAAACTGAAACGGATGATTTTGACCTGTTTCCGCCTTTCGCAAGGTAAGAGTTTCTGTCAGTATGTTCAGAATTAAAGCATGTTGTTTTATTTTCATATGTTTCTGGTCTACTGCAGTGGTTCTCAAGCCTCTCCATGAAGTAACGTTACCCCCAGCACTGCACATTTTGTATGTCTCCCTATATCTGACACACCACTTCAGGTCTGGCAGTCTCCACTAATGAGCTGATGAGTTGAGTCAAGTGTGATAGATGAGTGAGACACAAAATGTGCAGGACTGGGGGTACTCCAGGACAGGACAGGTTCGAGAACCACTGGTCTACTGTCATTTATAGGTATAGTAATGTTGTTGTGCAATCTACAGGCGATCAAAGAAAGTGACTCGTTACAATGAGGAGACTGTGTTACCTGTGCAGCCTCAACATGACGAGACTTTCTGGAAGACAGCTGTGCCAATATCACCGTAAAATTATTGATTTAATAACCATGTCCCTGTGCAAATGGTTTTAAAAGTGCTCCAGGACACTGTGAAGCTGACTGTGTTTGTATGTTTGTTGGCAGTGAGGACTTGTTCACATATGAACCCTTTCTTGCTTCAGCCCTGTGCTCAAAATCACCTTTTGGGATGGTGAGTATCTAAATGTCAACTTTTTATTTTTTTAATTGTTGATTTATTTACTTAATTGCATATGACATACATTCAGAAGTCTAAAATTGCACACACAGGCCTGCCATTAGTCAGGTGACCACACACAATGTGACCACTGGATGTACAGAAATAATTTCACATTTAAAGAGTGTTTTCGCGAAATTGCAACACTGCATCTCTAATTAACTCATAGTTCAAACACATTCATTAATTATTATTTGAATCAATCAGTTATTTAACAATGTATAACCAGGTCTTAGAAATACTTTTGTCTGTTAAAATACACACATTCACACCATTTCATATTAATATGAAATGCAGTGATTTCCAAACATTTTTTGTCATCCGAAGCAAGTTTTTATAGCAATATGAAAGGTAAACAATTTATCAACACATTTGCATATGATTCAAGTGTTTTATTTGTGTTATTGTTTTATTTTAAAATTATTAATTTATTTTAATTGATCATTTTTATGGCTTAATTATTAGCTCTTCATAAATTCACAAACCCCTTCAGTTCCTTGATGAACCCTAGTTTGGAAAACTCTGAAGTAATGTACAGAAATGTTTAATGCACTTCATACTACTGTACGAATGGAATTTTTCTTTTTTTTTTTTATTCTCTTTGTATTTTATATCAGTATTAGGCTGTCCTCTTTAAATGATAAACGTCAAAAGTAATCTAAAAACAATTATAATTGAAAGTTATCTAAAAGGAGTGATCAAAAAGGAGTCTGATTATATTACCTGAAATGTGTTGTTTAATACATTACATTACTTGCTATTAACTAGTATCTTACAGGGTTCCCATGGGTCCTTGAAATCCTTGAAAGTTTGTGAAAAAAAAAAAAAAATTCAAGACCCTGGAAAGTTTTTGAAAATAAACATGCATAGATACAGGTCATTGAAAGTCCTTGAATTTATTTTGTGCAAGAAGTTTTCTGGAAAAAATTCTATATTATTCCCTTTGGTCTGCTAATGTGTTATTTCGCCAACACTTCATGGCCTATGCATACTAGCTTGATTTACTTTAGTTACGCACATTAACCCATTTCATTAAGTGTTTCCCACGTGAGGTACTTTGCTATGACGTTCACGCTCGCATGAAACTACTACTATACCTCAGCGGTTCACAAACACACCAATAAAAATTAATATTGAATTGCTTTGCTTGTTAAGATGTAAACCCATGAGGCAAGAAAAACTTAAAGCATATTCATATATCTTAAAACTTCTGGTTACATGAGCCTAAGCTCTATTCAATAAAATCCATGCAAAATAAGGTTGCAAACCATTCCATATAATACAGAATTTTCCCGTATTTAAGGCATCAGAGAAGCGTTCTGTATGAAAGCTGTACCAAACGCAGTTTGTCCCGTATCTGCAGGCTGTCATGGAAATTCTAATTCAATAACAATTTGTAGAGACTAAGAATGAAAAACCAAACAGTTGTCTTTGTATTGCTTAAATTCTCTGCAGAGAATGATTTGGTTTACACACAGCTTGAGTCTGTGTGCAAAGAGATAACACACAGACTCACAGCCCACTTTTTATAGTATGTAAAAAGATACATTGAAGGACAGATTAGGACCTTTGAGCCAATCATGTTGCTTAGTGCACATCACCCCATAACACATGCACATTACATGGTAAATATCTGGTTACTCTCAAAACTGCCCATCCCTGTTACACAGTTTCCCCTTATACAGTATGTTGTTTTTCAACCTAAAGCAGTTACGTGCACAAGTTACATAAAAACTCAATGTCCCTATGGACTATATAATACCTTGATCATTGTATGTTTAAAAAGATACTTAAATGAGATGAATGCAATCAATGCAAAATTAACAAAATAAAAAAATTCCATAACACTCCTCCTTTTTGATCATTATTGATCACTTATATTGATTAATGTAGATAAAAAATGTTTAAACACATTACCCTTATAGTTTACATCAATCATGTAAATTCACTAGGATTTAAAACACCATCACTCTCATGAGGCATTGTTTTTTATGGAACATAGTCATTCCTGACATATAAGAAAGCTATAAAGAAAACAAACAACTCTTATATTTGATTAAAAAAAGAAAAAGAAAAAACTCTTATATTTGATTGTACATAAGATTGTAAAAATCTTAGTGTGATATTCAAACAGAAGAAACTTTCTTATCTTTCCTTCAGGTTGCATCATCTCATAACAGGGACAATGACCTGCCTTAGCCCCTTTTTATTCTATAGCATGCAATGCTTACTTGCTACTCTTCTTCTGTAGAGGTGCTGCAGGGGCCAGATTTTAGCATCTCATTGTCTTCATCATTTTCATCAGAAACACTCACATTATTCTTACTTTCACACAAGACATTGTACATTACCATCTGATGAACTACTGAAGATTTCATGGTTGAATGTACAGCTCTTCTAATCATTCCCACTACACAAGGCCACATACACAGCAAAAATAAAATCATGGCCAGTGCTGAAACAGCAATTAACCCAATGTATTCTGCTTTCTGCCATAAACCCTTAAACCAATTCCATCCCCACACATCATCAGCATTTACTTCTCTAACCGTCAACCTGTTAATTGCATTAGTTATGTTCTTAATACCCTCATCTATCATGCGGCCATCAGCATCATTGTCAGGAATGTAAGTGCAACACGCAGACCCCACAATTGCACACACCCCCTCAGAAGATGCGGTGAGCTGGTCCAGAACAGGTTCGTTTTGCAGTGCAGTCAGCTTCAACCCTCGTAGTTCCTCCTTGCCGCCTTCCATCATCACAGCATGGAAGAACTTCTCCGCTCCATTCCACAGCCTGTGTTCCCTCAGAACATAATTGTCTCTTGCCCAACTTGATTGTCCTGCTCGGTCTTTCAGTCAGGAAACTTTATTTTTTATCTCTCTCTTGGCTCTTTTCAGAGGATTTCTGGTGTTGCTATGAAGGTGTTCAGGTGTCCACACAGCCAATACCAGTCTTCCAGCACACTGGTACCTTCGTTGTCAGCCACATAGGCAGCTATTGTGGTAGGCCTCTGTGTGTAAAAGTGTTAAGCAGACAGCCCATGTTTTCTGTTGCGTCACTTGTCGAGTTGGTCGTGTAGTTTTTCTGCAGTGGTCATATGGGTGTTTCCTAACAGCTCAAGTCCCTTGCTGTCATCCGCTGGTCCGTACTGACCTCAGATCACTCCCACACAGTGATGTTGCTGCGTTGTTCAGCTCCCATACACCACTGAACCGTCCTTCAGTGACTTGCCTACACCCACGTAGCACTCTCTGCCACTTTCACCACAATGTTTGTTATCAGCAAGACCTGATATCATGCAAGACTCCTTCTGATTGCTTGGGCAGAGCGTCCTTAACCTGCTGAGATATCTAAGAGAGAACAAGAGACAACTATTGACAGTAGTTTAGCATGTCATCTTCACACAAAGCTGTAGAGGGTAATGGTCGTGGTCGTGGTTCTGGTCCTACTCCAATGGAAGCTGGCCTGCCAAACCAAATTTCAAATGGACTCAAGTTAGACTTTGTTCTTTTTCTCATTCTCATAAACATTAACACAATGGGGAGTGCTTTTACCCAAGACAGTCCTGTCTGCTCACAACACTTTAATAATTTTGTTCTTTAATGTCCCACCTGAGTGATGGCTTCATTTGCAAAAGGTGTGTCATTGTCACTCTAACATTATATTATCGAATGTCTGATTTGGAAGTGGGTGTGTCGCTTGAGGCATCATTTGCCCTCTGCCCACTTTGCTTGTGGCACAGATCATACACTATTGACAATATCTGTCCGCAAAGGAAGTGAATCCCTTTGTGAACCAATATTGATTTAGCAAAATTGACCCCCTTTACTCACGTGATCTAGGCCATGTACAAGTTTTTCAAAGTGTGGGGAAAAAGTGTTTTGGCAGACATGGTCTGTCTTCAGTACTCAGCCAAAGGTTGTTTTTCAGTTTGCACTCTGCCATCACCAATTGTTTCTTCGCTGCTGTGGAGAGCTTGCAAAGCTTGCATGGCTGCAATAGAATCAGAATGAATCATTAATAACTCATACACAACTAAAAAAAAGGCAAAATAATCATAGCTTCCTCATACAATCCACCAACACCTCATTATCAACCCAAAAACAAAAAAAAAACACAAAAGGAAATCACTCTACGAATTTCTGACAAATTTTGCAGCAGTTGACTTTGGTAACAAAATTGCTCCTAACAATAATGCTATTTTATCATGCTTCAGAACAGGCTTACCATCAGACTTTAGAAATTTCCTGTGTTTCCACAATGCCCCAAAATCAAGACAAACCCCAAAAGAGTAACAAGGATCTGTGTAAATGGTAACTGTTTGCCCTTTAACAATTTTGCAAGCCTCCGTCAATGCTACTAATTCAGCCGCTTGCGCAGAGCAATGCGCGGGGAGCGCTGCATATGCAGTGGTTACAGCTTAACTTGCTCTGTTTTTGCCAATTTTTTTAGGTCTCTAGATGTCTTACATTCAATTAATAGAATTAATTCAGCATTTTCTAAGGGGGTTTCTTTTAAATCTGGTCTTGGTTACAGACCTATTCAAATGTGGCAACACAGTTGTGTTGTTTCCCCATCCTGCTTCATAGGGAGCAGTGTAGCAGGATTTAACACTTTGCATCTTTTAATCGTGATGTTTGCAATTCAAATAGAATTGCATTGTACCTGAGCCATCTGTCGGTTGACAAATGGGATGTTTTCTGTTCCAAAAGGATCACAGAGACATTCAGAGTACCCCACAATTTCCCTTGAAGCTAAAATAGCTTTTTCTGCAGTTGCAACAGCTCTCAGGCATTTTGGCATGCCTGCTGCTACTGGATCGAGCTTACTCAAAAAATAGGCCACAGGCCTCCCCATGATCCTGTAACAGAACAGAAGTCATGAACCCATTCTCTCATCAACAGTTTGTACAAAGTTTCTCTCTGGGTCTGGTGATGTTTGTATCAGTAATATATTCTTAAATGCTTTCTCTGCTTCTGGGATCCAGGTCAGTTTGTCATGGAGTTGCAAGGCCTTCCCATGAGCCAAAGCGCTCAGGGGCGATTCTTCGATAGCATAATTTGGAATGAACGTTCGACAGTACGAACACATGCCCAAAAATGACATAAGATGCTTTTTCGTAACAGGCTTTGGAATCTTTGAATTGCCTCTTTTTTTGCCTATTTGAATGCTTGGCCAAAGAGTTGTGTTTTTAATCTAGATTTAAACAGAGAAAGTGTGTCTGAACCCCGAACATTATCAGGAAGGCTTGGAAGCCAAATGCGAAAAAGCTCTACCTCCTTTAGTGGACTTTGCTATCCAAGGTACTACCAAAAGTCCAGTGTTTTGTGACCTTAGGGAGCGTGATAGATTGTAGCGTGGTAGAAGACTAGTTAGGTACGCAAGAGCTAAACCATTAAGGGCCTTATAAGTAAGTAATAATATTTTGGAACTTAATAGGACTACCTGTAGCTTGTTTATTGAAGATGCAGGACAACCACCTAGCAGTGCATTACAATAGTCCAGTCTAGAGGTCATGAATGCATAAACTAGCTTTTCTGCATCAGAAACAGGTAACATGTTTTGTAGCTTGGCAATGTTTCTAAGATGGAAGAATGCTGTTTTTGTAACATGGGCAATATGATTTTCAAAAGGCAAGTTGCTGTCTAATATAACACCCAGACTTTTGACTGTAGAGGAAGTAACAGTACATCCGTCTAGTTGCAAATTGTAATCTACGAGATTCTGTGTAATGTTTTTTGGTCCAATAAGTAATATCTCTGTCTTGTCTGAATTTAATAGGAGAAAATTATTGGTCATCCAATCTTTTACATTTTTAACACACTCTGAAGTTTCACCTGGTCTCGTTAAGATATATAGTTGAGTATCATCAGCATAACAGTGGAATCCCGTATTTTCTAATGATATTACCAAGGGGCAACATGTATATTGAAAACAGCAGAGGACCTAGGACAGATCCTTGTGGCACTCCATATTTTACTGGTGATAAATGATATGACTCCCCATTTAAATAAACAAAGTGGTAGCGCTTGGAGAAGTAGGATCTAAACCATCTTAAAGCCTGCCCTTGGATACCTGTATAGTTTTGTAATCGATCTAAGAGTATGTTATGATCTATGGTGTCGAACGCAGCACTAAGATCAAGTAAAACTAGCAATGAGATGCAGCCATGGTCTGACGCAAGAAGTAAGTAATTTGTAATTTTAACAAGTGCAGTTTCTTTGCTATGATGTGGCCTGAAACCCAACTGAAATTCTTCATAGAGATCTTTTTTTTTTAATTTAGATCGGGTGACGTCTGGTTATTTGTTAATCTAGCCACTGTGCTAAATAAAAACCTTGGATTGTTTTGGTTATTTTCTATGAGTCTGTGGAAACTCGGCCCTGGCAGTTTTTAGAACCTGTCTATAACTGGACATACTGTTTTTCCACGCAATTAAAAAAACTTCCAAGTTAGTTTTTCTCCATTTGCGCTCAAAACTACGAGTTTCTTTCTTGAAAGAGTGGGTATTACTGTTGTACGATGGCACAGTATGTTTTTCTCTAACCTTTTTCAATTTGATGGGGGCAACAGCTTCTAATGTATTAGAGAAGATAGTGCCATGTTGCCAGTCATTTCGCCTAGTTCATGTGTATTTATGGGTACACGGAGCAGTTGAGATAAATCAGGCAGGTTATTTGCGAATCTGTCTTTGGTGGCTGGAACAATAGTTCTGCCCGGATGATAACGCGAAGCCATATAGTTTATATCATCAATACGCAGAATGCACGATACAAGGAAATGTACAGTAACATCATCACTTTGAGGTACGATATCTATATCCATAAGATCGATTCCATGCGATATAATTAAATCTAGCATATGATTAAAATGATGAGTGATTTATTTTTTTATTTTTTTCTAGATCCTATATTTATATTTAGACCTCACTATTCGTGGAACAGACACAGTCTTAATTGATTGAACAGCGCAAGTACTTCTAACATTTAAGCCGGTAGAACAAAAGTCAGTTATTTGAGAATTGGCTTACTAGTAGAGTCCTGGAGATGTTGTCCGAGAGGAGTTCCGCTCCGACTCTGCTGGGGTGCAGGCCATCAGCGCGAAAAAGCCTAGGACGCTCCCAGAGAAGGGTCCAATTATTAACAAAGAGCAGTTTCTGTTCTTTACACCATGACAAACCATTCATTTAAACCAAAAAGTCTACTGAACCTTTTGTGTCCTCTTAGATATGTGGGGAGTGGTCCTGACACGATGATCGTCAGCGCGGGCGTTGTGCTGCGCACCGTCTCGATCAGGCTCCTGAAGTCCCTCTTCAGTGTCTCCGTCTGCCACTGTGTGGCATCGTTAACCCCGGCGTGAAGCACGACCACTCTGTTGCTCTCGTCTGCCTTCAGGATCGTGGGTATCTGCACAGAAACATCGAGAACATGAGCACCAGGGAAACAGTGAGTGTGCACTTTACCCTTGGCTAATGTAGCACGGACGTGTCGGACGATGGAGTCTCCGATCACAGCGTCGCGTTCCATCTCGCGGAGGGGAGCAAAACGTTTCCGTGTGGAGATCTCGAAGACCGGAGGGGGAGAGGTCGTCGCCCGGGGCCTGGCTCGTGTCCTCCGCTGCGGATGCACCCAGGGTCCGTGGTGTCCCGGCGCTGGAGTGAAGGGCATCTGCGAATATCGCATCCTGGGTGCACCGGGCCTGTGCAGAGAAACACACGGGGTATAGGTGGTGGGACTGTTAGCAGCATGCTGTATACTTACCATGGACTTATGAGCGTCAGCCCGGGAGGTTTCCAGCGCGGCTCTCCGCTCGCCAGCTGGGCCTGCCTCTGCTCCAGGACCCGAATCTGCTTCTCCATGGCCTCCAGCTCAAGCTGCACTGAATGCAGCTCAAACATGTCTTCACCTGCTCTCAAAGATAGACATACATCCACCATTAAAGCAAGTAACAGTGAGTAAAGCAATGGTAATGTGTGTGAATAGAGTATTAGCGATGCATGCGGGTTTAGCGGCAACCACGCTGGCGATGCTAACGGGCTATAAGCTAATAGCGGACTCGGGAAATCAAATATAAAACTAGTGATAACAAGGCGCTCTGATTGTTTTTGTTGTAGAATACGATAGAGGATATATTCACACGTTATAGAAATGAAAATTATGGTGTATAAAATAGATTTCAAGATTAAAAAATAGACTATAAAGAATTAACGTGATGGAGCTCAAACTCAAGGCACTCATGTGAAAGAGAATCAAACAACATTTGCTGTTCATTTCTCAAATCAACAGCAACAGCGCATCTGTCTTCTGTCCAGATTAAACATTTCTGGTCTATTCAAACATTTCATCTCTTTCAAATGATACATGTGCTGAGCATTGTTATTCAGAGAATGCCATAATTCAGAATTAGGTGAAACTGTCTTTTGCAGCATTGACAAGCTTTTCATCATCTTTCAGTTTCCACTGGTAACTATACAACTGCGATTTGTTGGATTGAGACTAAAGTTAGAATTTTCTGACAGTTTAACCAGATGCAGAAGTAGACCAAACAAAATGTCCACTTAATTTTGGAATTGGATCTATTTCATCCATTGTAATTACTGAGTTGCCAGCCCTTTCAACTCTTTTAACTCATAATCTAATCTTTGGCTTTTGTTTATAAGCTAAATCATTTAGATGACTATATGAGCCTATATTCTTGTCAAAAGAAGATTTGTCATTTTCTAATCTTTCAATGTGATTATGTATTAAAGCAAGCATATCTTCTTCATTGCAATTAGCTGAGTTAGTGTGTGTGTGTGTTTCAGACTTATCTGTTTGTGCTGCGTGGCCTTGCTGGACTTTGCCCCCTACTCTCCCCTCCTTCTCTGGCTTCTGCTGTGAAAGTCTCTGTTGTCAGTCTGTCTTAGCTTTCTCTGGTCCAGCTGCCATTTGATTGATCAAATGTGGACAGTGAAATTTTCCAATGTCCCCTCTCCACCAGTAAAAGCAAACATCTGGATCAATCTGAGACAGTCTTTGTCCTCTGCCTCTTCAGCGTGATTTTGGTGGTGTTCACTCTGACTGGAAAGTCAGTCTTGATCCATTGACACAGTGTTTCCACTGCCTGACGATATGCCTTGCTGTCGGTGTGATTCCAGTCTGCATTCTTTCTTTGGGCATTGCCCGTAGGGAAATGTGGTCTTATCTTGTGCCAGTCTGTTGCCCCCAATTTGAGCATAAGCGATCATTTCAGTTCTTGCATGGTGGGGCTGAATTCTTGACAGAACATGTACAAATCCTTTGCAAACTTTTCTCCAGAATCTTTGGGGTGAGGCAAGTGTGTCATAGCCTGCTTCAAGTCCTTCTAGTTCCATGGTTGAGAGACCATCACAGTTCTGTTCGGCCCAACCACTTGAATCATGGGGCAAGCTCCGATGTGCTCTCCTCTTTCCTCCAGTTCATCCTCATTGAGGCTGTCCAGCTGCAGTGTCACTCTCTCATGAGCTTTAGATCTGGCGCTGACTCCAGTCACTGAGCATTTCATTGCTCTTACACCGTCGCTGGTGGCAGTGCAGACAGTCTGGATGATGATGATGATGATGATGATGATGCTGTCGAAGTTGTTGCCAGGGCGGGTGTTTGCTCTCGAAAATCTGGGCTTGTCTTACTTTGGGCGGCAAGGGCTGCGGTGCAGATGCAGTTGTGCTGTAGGATAGAGGCAGCAGTCGTGGTTGAATCTGAGGCTGCTGTGGTATTTTTCGATAGGGGTGAGGCCAGGAGTCCAGATCAAAGTCCACTTTGGCACACTGCAATTGTCTAAGAGGATAAAGAGAAGAATTCTGAGTAGTATGATCTGTTCTTTTATCTTCACATGTTACAGAACTAAAATTTTTAGTTCATTCCTAAATGGCATTAAAAAAAATTCTCTACATTCTGCTGCTTCATGCCAGTGATTAAAAAAAAAAAAGAACAATAATAATTCCTATGCGCCTAAAATTTGTCATTTTGTTTGTTTCTCCACTTTTTGTTTTCACGTTTCCAAGCTGTCATTTACTCTGTTCAGGGCTGTTATGCTAAAGGTACCTTTTTTTTTTTTTTTTTTTTTTTTTTTTTTGAAAAACCATGATTCTAAAACCAGGGTATGACGTTTTCTGATCCGTTGAGAAACCAGCAGCGATGGTCCACAAGCCTTCAGATGTCAGCCCCCCCTTCCCTGAAGCCTTTTGGGGTTTAGGGCTAAACCCTTTGTGGGTTTAGGGTGATCAGCCAACTAACATCCTCAGGTTCCGGACGATCAGCTGTGGAATCCCATCCTCATCGCCAAGTTTGTTGTGGAAATTCTAATTCAATAACAATTTGTAGAGACTAAGAATGAAAAACCAAACAGTTGTCTTTGTATTGCTTAAATTCTCTGCAGAGAATGATCTGGTTTACATACAGCTTGAGTCTGTGTGCAAAGAGATAACACACAGACTCACAGCCCACTTTTTATAGTATGTAAAAAGATACATTGAAGGACAGATTAGGACCTTAGAGCCAATCATGTTGCTCAGTGCACATCACTCCATAACACATGCACATAACATGGTAAATATCTGGTTACTCTCAAAACTGCCCATCCCTGTTACACAGTTTCCCCTTATACAGCATGTTGTTTTTCAACCTAAATAAGTTACGTGCACAAGTTACATAAAAAAACTCAATGTCCCTATGGACTATATACCACCTTGATCATTGTATGTTTAAAAAGATACTTAAATGAGATGAATGCAATCAATGCAAAATTAACAAAATAAAAAAAATTCCATAACAAGGCATGCGCCATATGACCATCTAGACCAGGGGTTCTCAAAGTTTAGTCAAAGGTCCGAATCTGAATTCTCATCAACGTGAAAAGGTCAGAAATAATTATTACAAAATTTTTTTAATAAACATGCTTATAACTTTGTACAGTTCTTTATATATGCAGTTATCATATTCATTGTCATTAAGTCGTACTTGCATTTACTCTCTGAACTGTTAGCTACATAAAGTAGCCTATTGCATTTTTATACAACTAAATGCCCAATGAAGCAGTTCTCATGTACATATTTTCTGTTTCTGAAATAGTACTTCATTGTAACCTAAAATCACTTCAACTTAATTGCAAACATCTTGAATAATAACTGCAATACGCTGTTATACAGCAGTGAATTAGACCTATATTACTTTATTTATATCATGCAGCATAAACGTCCGTCTGTGAAACAAAATATGTGCATATTTAGGCCTAACAGTTACAGAGGAACTACATTCATGTTCACATGCCCAGACAGTCAACAGTGACACGTTTTTGGAAACACTGTTTTGTACTCTTACTGTACATTCAGTAGTCTGTTGTGGTTCAGTCAGTTGAATGTGCTGCTAAAACTCTGCCAGTCGGGAAAAACCTTGCGCTCGTGGGGCGAAACCGGTGAAATTATTCTATTGAACGAAAGCTAAAAGGTTTATCCAAAATATTGCTAGTTGCTATGTGCTTTGTCTTACAAAATAAGTCTGTAAAAACTGCAACACTGGTCCGTGCCCCCCGTGTGTGTGTGTCAAAAAGGTCTGAGTAATACGAGTATAGTGCACTTGAAATACAAAGTGGAGGCTGGTGCGGATCGAATTCCCCCCCAGTCCGAATCCAGACTTTGAGAAGGGCTGATCTTAGGCCATACAAATAACAAAAATTGATCATTCTTTTCACACAAATCATTGTTTGAATTGCGAACGTAGCCACTCAAGGAAGGCTTTAAAGGGGTCATATGATGCGATTTCAAATTTTCCTTTCACTTTGGAGTGTTACAAGCTCTTGGTGAATAAAGATCTGTAAAGTTGCAAAGACTGAAGTCTCAAATCCAAAGAGATATTCTTTATAAAAGTTGAGACTCGTCCACGCCCCCCTGAAACAGCTCATTCTAATACGCCCCCACATCACTACGTCAGTATGTGGGAAGATTTGCATAATGCCACCCAGATGTTCACGCAAAGAAAGAAGTCATACCTTTTATTCCCATTGTAGTATTGTTGCCACCGCCACCATGTCGTATAGACACTGTGAAAGCGAAACTATTTTGTTTGGCCTTCCAAAAGAGGATGATATCCGCTTTGTCATGCCTGGGGCTGATCCGTGCTGGTCGCTGAGGAAATACATCAATTTTGCACTGTGGATCGCAGAATGGGCTTTCACCGTGGACAAAGTGGAGTCCAGCCCGGGGTCGTCACATGTGGTTGCTGCAAGCACAAGGTCCGCTCCTTCGTAGAATCTGCCTCAAGCCGCCCACCTCTGCTCACTCAAGCCGGATGCGGCTCACTCTAGGCCTCCGGCCTCTGTTCACTCAAGGCTGTGGTGTGTGACGCTGTTTCGTTGAGAAGGCGAAACTACTTTTGTTTTTGCCTTCCAAATGAAGACAAGACTAGAAATCATGTTTATATCACATTTATAAAGGGTTTTATGTTTATGTGTCGTCACTCCGGCCGGACAGGGCATCACAATATGTTAAGAGGCGTGACATTTCCGTCCCACGCTTGAGGCATTCGGCCAATCACAACGCGCTGGATAGCTGGCCAATCACAGCACACCTCGCTTTTCAGAGCGATGAGCCTCATAAAGGCGTTTCAGAAGGCGGGACATAGAGGAGAAACAATAATGTACAGTATGTGGAAAATGTTTTTTTTTAACTTTAAACCACAAACACATTTCATTACACCAAATACACAAAATTATGTTCTTTTTAGCAACATCATATGACCCCTTCAAGACCTTGCAGAATCCCCTGCCGCCTCGTCGCTGCCACTTCACAATAAGCGGGGCTAGCGCTTTTAAAATTGTAACTTCTAGCATATCCCTAAAACCTGGACCTCAATAATATTGAAGAACAAATTCAAGCACCAAAAACAGCCTACACACTCCAAGTTCTCTTTAATTGAAAAATATTAATTTTCATGAATCCATAGGCTACATGGTTGCAAAACCATTTTAGTTCAAAATTTTAAATGTCATTGTTTTTTAAAAAAAAAAATGCTTTATTGATTGAAATTTCATAGACATTTAGTTGTTAAACTTTCAAATTTGTATGCCATATATTGAATGTATTTTCACAGTATATTCACCTCCTCATTCTTTTAGGTGAGCAGACTTAAAAAAGTGAGTACAAGCCTGACTCATGAGAATCTGCCACATCCTTCACAGCTGATGTGTAGAATGAGAAGATATCACAGACGACAGAAACACACTCCAAGTGTTCTGCAACATATAGGAGAACTCAGGATGAAACAGCGCCATATAAATGAGTGAGAGAGAGAAGGATTGTGGGAGGAAAGGCATGTTACGAATTTAAAAATATGTATCAAATGAGTCTATTTTGCAATATTGCAGGCTGAAGGGGGACAAATGGTGGGGTGCCACAGCTGTGCCAAGGCCGGAAGACGGCAGCGGTTCACAGAAACTACCTGAGGGTGGAGATGAGCAGCTTCTCGGTCCTGCAGCTGGTGTTAACTTCAGTGCTATGCTAATGGACAATCCTGATGTGACCATGACGATGCCTTATGAAGCTGCTCCATCACCGACTCTTCTGGTAGCATTTAATTGATGAAAGGAAGAAATCTTTTGGTTTAATCTGAAATTAAATTTTGTGGGGGTTTTTTCCTCCTTCTTCTTCTACAGTTCTCAGAATATGAGCAGTTTCATGACCTTGCTCCAGGAGGGAACCCCATGATGGCGTTTGTTTCGGGAACAGCCCATAGATCGCTCTTGATGGCTGATAATGTGTGTGCTGCAGTCAATTCTGGGACATCTGATAGGATCCTCAGGAGCAATGATGATACAATGTCACTTTTTTACTAGTTTCTGCAGTTTGAGCCATGTTGGCCTATGATTCTACAATTTTTTTTTCTTTCTCTTAATATCTACTGTTGTTAAGTCTTAATGCAGTTTTATATGTAAGTGCTTTTCCTGGTTGCAAATGTTTTAGTGTTTAGTCTAGTGTTTAGTGTTAATGTAAGACAATTGGTCTAACATTTCAAGTGTGTGATGCTTGGTTTATCAATCTTAAAAAAAAAGACTCTCAGGACCAGACCAAAGTTCAGTTCTGCTTATAGTCATTTGCAAAGGAAATGTATATTAATGGAAATACATGTTTACTTTATTGCCATTTATTATTGTCTGTATGAATTATAATCTGCTTGCTAAAACAGGTAAAAAGAAACCTAAATGATAAAATAAAATTGGACCTTTTTTTTTTACAATTTTGTTTGTACTTACAGCATTACTAACCCTTACCATGGTAATGGTGCATAAATCATGCAGTACAATTGTGTTAACCTGTTTTAAAGCATATATTACATGAATAGAAACATTTGGTTTCACTTTATTTTACAGTAAGTGCACTTGTGTACTTACAGTATGCTTACCTAAAAAAGTAGGCAACAACTACATAGGTTAGGTTTAGGGGTACGTTAGGTTATTTATTGTAATTATTATAAGTACGTACATGCGGAAGAGGACTGTAGGGGAGAGCAGGGGCGAAATAAAATATAGTGCTATTTTTTTTTTTTTTCAACCTGGATTAATTAAGGATTTTCAAACTCCCTATAGTAAAGCTGATCTGATCTGAGTCTGTAACACGAAAACAATGCATAATTTAAAGGTAAAAAAAAAACTGCAAAATAAATACGGAAATTTATCATAGTAGATTATGCCTTATTTTCACTGACTTTTCTTAGTGTAGCATACTAACTACTAATACCCTGTTTAAAACTATAACGTTATTTGTTCAGAATATGTAGTTTTACTAGCTTAAAAAAAGTAATCATTCAAAAATGTGTAGGCCTAAGTGCTCATTAGTTCAATGTTGTGTACAAAAATACAGTTGATCATATTTTAATATATTATGTATTTACATCATTTTACGAACAAATCTAAATTAACATATATAAATATATATATATTCTTTCTGAGATCTCATGTAGTGAAAATTTTGCATCATAATTACGTCATTTAGCAAGTTTTAGCAACAAATCGACCTTCCTTTAACAACTTCCCCAAAATTTGTTGGCAACACTGCAACCATGTGTTGACCGAATATTTTTTTTTCCACTCCCTCCTCTTTCTGATGAAAGTTGTGAAACCGAAAGTCAACGGATCAAAATTGAGAACGGAAATATTAACGCTATTTTCCGCATTCTAAACTATTCTGTCCCACCACATCAACGATTAGGCTATAATGAACAATCACAACATTCGTGCTTCTGTTTGGAAGGTGAAGGTGGACGCGCTGAAGCGGTTTCTTGTATGTACTGTCGCCTGCACCTGTGTGGGTGTGATGTATCTACAGTGGACGTACATTTGGATGCTCAGGTCTGAAATGACTGAAATAACGCGGCGGTTCAGGCCCCTGGATACAGCGGTGAAGGAAGGTGGGATATGCTGCGATTCCGCCGTGTGCTACGGGGTAGGTGAGTGCTTTTGTTCTGTTTTTACTGCTTAACGTTATTCGTCTGTTACTTCACCAACAAATTCTACTAATCCCCTGTTTTCTGCACTTCTATCCTGATTATTCTAAAGTATTCTCTGGATAGTGTAATCTAAATATAAATATGATAATTATTCAGTGCTTTGGTATATGTATTATCAAAGTACAGTGGTATTACAATTGTTATGTACACCATGGTATTTTTAAAGCACCTTGAAGTTCCATCACTATGGTATATTGGTATATGAATGGTTATACCATGGTAAAAATTATCAATAATATTAATAATAATAATAATAAGAGTGGTGCCATGGTACTACTATGGCATTAATTGTGCAACTGATTTCACTTCCTCATCTGTGGAGAACTAGTGACTGCCTTCGGCTCACAATGCATGAACCAAATAGTTAGTCAGAAAGGACTATGTTTACCAATCATCTCTAGTGTTCAAGCAATAGCATTTTATTCAAAAGTTTAGGTTGGAATTTTCTCAATATCCTCCCTGGTAGTCATTCATCAGACACTGTTAATCAAAGTGAATTTAGCTTGTTCTTTAAGTGTTTTCTGCAAAAACATGTGAAAGACTTCATCAGCATGGGATCAAACCTCTAATCATTAAAATCATGACTTTCAGTAAATAAAGTAAATAATGGTAAATGCAAGTAATAAAATTCGACTGACCATAATCATGTATGGCAAGTGGGATATCAAATCAGTTTTAACAGGGACGGGAAAACAATGAAGAAAACTGTGCAACGCAAAAATGATGACCCAAACAAGATTAAATACAGCTTCATTAGGGGAATGTTTGTGCTGACAAAAATATGTTTTATGTAGTGATTACTGTCTGCTAAAAGTATGCAACCAAATAACGAAATTATTAAGACTGTAAGATCTCAAGTAAGTAATTTGGCATATTGTAGGGCCTGTGCAGTTCACGGTAGTTTGACAAAGGGTATGTGCACAGCCTCTGTCAAATAGGTTGGGCTTTTCCAGTAATGTCTCTGAGGACAATGACCAAGAATTGTATTTTTTGCTCTGTTGCAATAGCTTGGGAAGAGTCCAACAGGGTTCTATTTCTGGATGACAGTGTTTTCTCAGGAATTACTGGTTTTGGCAAACCCATTAATTAACTATTTATTAGAATGTCTACACACTTTTGGTTGTATAGCATGATATTTTTGACAATTTTGTTTGACTTTAGTACAAAGTAACAGCTATGTTGGGTTGCTAGCTGATGTCCAATATAAAATCATAAAGCAAATCGGTGAGCTTTAGTGTGTGACGATGTCTAATTTCCCATAGGTTACATCTTGTTATAAGGTAAGCTGTTATCACAGATTCCCTGAGAGACGGACACATGCAGAGGGCCGAGACAAGAGAGATTTGTCAAAACAGAGAAAGAGACGAGAAAGTGAGGAACTTCTTTCATTGTCTGTCTTACACGCAAACACATATTTGTTTAAATATATCTCATGTAAATTGTCCTTTCTTTTAGCAGAGCAGCACACATTTCTCCATCTTGTTCCTGTGTCCTCGCAGACATACAGTGAGTGTAACATCCACAATATCTAATGATAAAGGGAATAGTTTGACCAGAAATGAAACGCACCCTCAAACCTTTCCAAACGTGTATGACTTTCCTTCTTCTGTGGAGCACAAAAGAAGTGACCAGTTTTGGTGTCCATTGTTATCTACTGTATGGACAGAAAATACTGAGATACTTTTCAAAACATCTTCTTTTATGTTCCACAGACGAAAGTCATTGTTTTAGAACGACATAAGAATGAGAAATAATGGGTTAGGTTTTTCACCATAGATAGATAGATAGATGTATATTAATAAACTTTCTATAATAGCTAGATGCTGTGGTTTAAAGAGCAGGTCATATGGGTTTTTGAAAAATATATCTTTTGCAGTTTATAATGTAGCTATCCTTAAATGAAAACAATCTGCAAAGTTGTTAATCAAAAAGTGCATATATAAGTGTATATATATATATATATATATATATATATATATATATATATATTAGGGGTGCACAATAAATATCGGCTGATAATTAATGCGCATCTAGTCAGTAAAGCCGGTTATCTAATCAGAGGTAAATTCCATCAGGTGCATGATTGCACATAGAGCAGCTGTTACTACACAGAGCCGTTGTTAACTGACAAGCTGCGCAAATCCACGTTCAAAGCTGATGATGAATGTGGATTTGCGCAGCTTGTCAGTTAGCAACGGCTCTGTGTAGTAACAAGTATCAGGTGCTCTATGCTACATATATATATATATATATATATACATATATATATATACAGGTGCTGGTCATATAATTAGAATATCATCAAAAAGTTGATTTCACTAATTCCATTCAGAAAGTGAAACTTGTAGATTATATTCGTTCATTACACACAGACTGATATATTTCAAATGTTTATTTCTTTTAATTTTGATGATTATAACTGACAACTAAGGAAAATCCCAAATTCGGTATCTCAGAAAATTAGAATATAACTTAAGACCAATACAAAGAAAGGATTTTTAGAAATCTTGGCCAACTAAAAAGTATAAAAATGAAAGGTATGAGCATGTACAGCACTCAATACGTAGTTGGGGCTCCTTTTGCCTGAATTACTGCAGCAATGTGGCGTGGCATGGAGTCGATCAGTCTGTGGCACTGCTCAGTTGTTATGAGAGCCCAGGTTGCTCTGATAGTGGCCTTCAGCTCTTCTGCATTCTTGGGTCTGGCATATTTCATCTTCCTCTTCCCAATACCCCATAGATTTTCTATGGGGTTAAGGTCAAGCGAGTTTGCTGGCAAATTAAGAACAGGGATACCATGGTCCTTTCATCAGAGAAAATAACTTTGGACCACTCAGCAGCAGTCCAGTCCTTTTTGAAGCGAGACGCTTCTGACGCTGTCTGTTGTTCAAGAGTGGCTTGACACAAGGAATGCAACAGCTGAACCCCATGTCTTGCATACGTCTGTGCGTAGTGGATCTTGAAGCACTGACTCCAGCTGCAGTCCACTCTTTGTGAATCTTCCCAACATTTTTGAATGGGTTTTGTTTCACAATCCTCTCCAGGGTGCGGTTATCCCTATTGCTTGTACACTTTTTTTCTACCACATCTTTTCCTTCCCTTCGCCTCTCTATTAATGTTCTTGGACACAGAGCTCTGTGAACAGCCAGCCTCTTTTGCAATGACCTTTTGTGTCTTGCCCTTCTTGAGCAAGGTGTCAGTGGTCGTCTTATGGACAACTGTCAAGTCAGCAGTCTTCCCCATGACTGTGTAGCCTACAGAACTAGACTGAGAGACCATTTAAAGGCTTTGCAGGTGTTTTGAGTTAATTAGCTGATTAGAGTGTGGCACCAGGTGTCTTCAATATTGAACCTTTTCACAATATTCAAATTTTCTGAGATACTGAATTTGGGATTTTCCTTAGTTGTCAGTTATAAACATCAAAATTTAAAGAAATAAACATTTGAAATATATCAGTCTCTGTGTAATGAATGAATATAATATACAAGTTTCACTTTTTAAATGGAATTAGTGAAATAAACTTTTTGATGATATTCTAATTATATGAGCAGCACCTGTATATATATATATATATATATATATATATATATATATATATATATATATATATATATATATATATATATATACATACATGATGAATAAATAGGCCTATAGGAGAATTATATTTTTACTTAAATTAATAAAATGAATGAAAAACGCATTTTTGATTTATTTTTGTTTTATGCGAAAGGAAACCAGGTGGCAGAAAGCGGCATCCTTTTTTTTTCTTTAGGCTTATTTTACACATAAATGTTTGTTTTTATTGTGAATGTACACAAATAAAGGCAAACTGTTTACAATTCCGGGAGTGAGGGGCACAAAGTAAGGCACAAAGTAGTTGTAACAGGTGGTTTGAATATTTCCACACATGCTAACATAACAAAATTTACAGTATTTATTAGTTACCATATCAACATTATATAGAAAACAATGTGTGCCAAAATTAAAAAAATCTTTTGACGATATCACTGAACATTTATTATACCATTATTTTTTAGTTTTTATTATTAATTTAAAATTAGACAAATCTGCTTTTATTTTAATTTCCAATCTGTTATTTATCAGTTTAGATCATTTTTAATGCTTTGATAACTAGCAGAAGACACTAACCAGTTTTAATTCCTGTTGCTCAGATGGAGCACATTGTAACACTGCATTACAATATACTATTCTATGACATTAACGGTGTAATTTAGCCTACACTTTTTACTTTACTTTTAAAGAGAAACAACAAGAAACAGGTGAATAAAGACTGACAGTCAATGTTTAATGTTTAGAAATGATTATTTCAAGACATGTAAAGCATTTTTGCTCGTTTATGTGGGCTATCCCAAGCATGGTTGCTATTTGTTCATTGTCAAACTCTAAAATCAAATTATTTTTAATTCTGAACCCCATTATTTAATTTGAATAAAATAATTATTTTATGAACCAAATATTTTAGTTTGTCTTGTATATATATATTTTTCATTCGATCAGATAACATTTTAAGCTGTCATATGGTCATGTTACAACGTGCCCCTCAGATGTTACAATGTACCCCACCTATGGGGCATGTTTTCACATCTCACTTCAATTTTTTGAGGGTAAATATATTTGTACTAGACAAGTGTAAAGTTACTCTGGATAAAAAATCATATTCTGAACCCCATGTGGATGTACAAAAACTGAGAAAGTCAAAAAGTGTTCATTTGTGCCCCTCTCTCCCCTAGTTGCTTCCACTGTTAGAAGGAAAAAATTCAAGGTATTGTGCTGGCGCCACATGCGCACACACAGTTATGCTTTGCTACCTTGACAATAATAAAATACAGTCAGTCAAACATATGGAGAATAAAACACACTGCTCAGTTTAAATATGTAGTTAAATCTGTGCCGTTAAGTGTTATCTCCGTACCGCAGTGATGTTATGCAAAACATTTTGTTTTATGTGGATATTGGAACGCAAGTGGAGTAGGCTACATAATAATTTGGCATTCATATATCGCGAATACGGAAACCTGACGCTGGCTTCAGGTTTAGGCCTATTTCTGATTGAAATAATAAAATTCGACTTATTATATACGACTTGTTTTTCTTCTCTAAAAAACAAAAAATTTTATACGCGTAGCTTTTTTTTTCCATGCAGCAAACCTTTTTAAATATTTTGATAAATTACAGAAAATAAATAAATTACTTTTTAAACTGTTTAACTGATTGTATTAATTGGTCAAAATTCTTAATGGTCGGTTAACTGTTAACCAGTTAAACTGAACATCTCTGCTTCCGCTGTTAGTGTGTTACCATGATGTTGAGAATACGCTGTGTTCAAGGATACCACAGAAATACAATTCAGACCTTTTGTTGTGTGCATGTCATTTTATCAAGGACTGCTTCTCTAATCTTGGCTTTTATCTTCATTGGCTTCTAATCTTCTTTCTTAATTTGGACTAACAAGCTCTCCGAACCACAACCTGTAAGTATGGTTGATACGTTGTGTACATTTTCAATTGAGTGCTCAAAAAAAGTTTTTATGCTAATATGTGATGTATACTTAGTGCAGCTTTAGGTTTTCAGTTAAAGCACACTATTACTGTCTCATTGAAGTAGTTCTGATAATTCACTGTGAACCTACTATTTGCTAAGAATGTGTAGATTATTGTAGACTGATGTTGTTCTAATTACTTCATTTAATAATAAAGAATGTAGTGTAGCACACAGACTTCATGACATGCGCGTTATCAGGCTGCTGCACCTGTGATACAACTGCTCTGCGTTCTGATTAAGACAGCGTCTTTTGTCTGTCGTTCTTCAGACATTACAGTAGACATATTTTGGTTTACAAACTGTATTGTTTCATCAGTTAGTCACGTTAGCACTTGGCTAACATATACATCAAGTGTTCACAGTTTAGCAGTTAAACTTTAGCTGTGGGCACGATTCGCTTGCATAAGTGTTTTTGTATTTTATGTCATTATTATAAGAACGGATTGGAGCACTATATTGTTTTATGTAAAGGTGTTTTATAAATGGTAGCGCTGGCTAACTGGCTCAAGGACTCCTCTCTGTGCCAATCACAACAGGCTTGGCCAGCTGACCAATCAGAGCAAAGTAGACTTGAGGAAGGGAGGGGTTTGCTCCGAACTTGCTTGGAACGAATCATTTCCTAATAATTGGCAAATGACTATAATAATAAATGTATATTCTGAGAAAATTACAATGTTTTCTGACCATAGGCACTCCAACACAATATTAGGACACTTTAAAATAGCATATGACCTGCTTTTTAAACTAAAGTTTTTCATACAATTTTTTTTCATGGCAGCAGAGTGTCTGGGAAGTCAAGGATTGAATAAATTTGATTGCAACTGTATATAGACAGACAGACGGACAGATATCGTTTGTCTCTCATTTGTACTCATTTGTTTGTGTTTTTCTCAGATGATCATGACACCACTGTTCTGTCTTGGGCCGTAGGGCAGAGCAGAGGGCAGGGGCTTCAGGTATCAGCTGATACTGTAACAGTGGAGACTGAGGGTACCTACTTCATTTACAGTCAGGTTGGTCTTGATTGGTACTGACAATACTGCATAATCAAAATACAGACTTTAAAGGGTTAGTTCACCCAAAAATTTTAAATTCATTAGTTACTCACCTTCTTGGAAGCTCAACCATATTTGCATGATGTACAAGCACAAACCTCATTGTAGGGCTGGACCAATGGTGGGTTGGCATTCGATTTTAATACTCTATATTCTAATACTCACCCCTTTCATCCCCCTCGAACCCAAACCATCCCCATCGGGTGGGAGCACTTTAAATTGAGTGAAGACAAGAAAGGTAGTGTGCCAAATATGTGATTTGAAACTGGCCTACCACAACAGCACATCAAGTTTGAAAAATCACCTATTTTCTGTAAGTAGTACGCCTATAGTATATTGTTAGTGTAAAAAAACAAACAAACAAACAAAAAAATGAGCGCTGTAAAGTTAGTTTTAGGTTTGATATTCGCTGGATATTCGCCTAGGCTGCTTTAGGGACCGTCTGCAAACTTACCTCTCAGTACAAAACGAAGTACAATAATTAATCCAAATTATGTTTACAACACCATAGTAAATGCCTCGTGGGTACAGTAAAAAATTACTGTAATTCACTAAAAGTTTTTTTTTTATGTTCCAAAGGTTGTAGTACATTTGTAGTTACAAGACTGACTTACTACAGGTGAAATTTTGCCTATGTCTCCCTTACTGTACATACAGTACATATTTATTCTTAGAAAACAATTACTGTAATTCACCACAAGGGGTGTTTTATGTTCCAAAGGATGTAGTACATTCCTAGTGGCCAGACTGATTTACTACAGGTGAAATTTTGCCAATATTTCCCTTACTGTACTCACAGTACATAATTA
The DNA here is from genome assembly GCF_018340385.1 of Cyprinus carpio. Lineage (NCBI taxonomy): Eukaryota > Metazoa > Chordata > Actinopteri > Cypriniformes > Cyprinidae > Cyprinus > Cyprinus carpio. Next base: position 27,298,876 of record NC_056601.1, read on the forward strand.
TTCTTAGAAAACAATTACTGTAATTTAACAAATGTTGTGTTTTTATGTTCCAAATGTTGTAGTACATTCCTAGTGGCCAGACTGATTTACTACAGGTTAAATTTTGCCAATATCTCCCGTACTGTATGTGCAGTACATAATTATTCTTAAGACAATTACTGTAATTCACCAAAATGTTTTTTAATGTTACAAAGATTGTAGTACGTTTGAAGTTACAAGACTGGCTTACTACAGTTGAAAGTTTGCCAATATCACCCTTACTGTATACAGTATACAATACATAATTATTCTTTAAAAACAATTACTGTACATCACCAAAAGGGTTTTTCATGTTCCAAATGTTGTAGTACGTTTGAAGTTACAAGACTGGCTTACTACAGTTGAAAGTTTGCCAGTATCACCCTTACTGTACACACAGTACATAATTATTCTTAGAAAACAATTACTGTAATTAAACAGATGGGTTTTTTTATGTTCCAAATGTTATAGTATATTCCTAGTGGCCAGACTGATTTACTTCAGGTGAAATTTTGCCAATATCTCCCATACTGTATGTGCAGTACATAATTGTTCTTAAAAAACAATTATGTAATTCACCAAAGTGTGTTTTTTTTTTTTTATGTTCCAAAGGCTGTAGTACATTTGTATTTACAAGGCTGATTTACTACAGGTGAAATCTAGCAAATTCCTTTCTTGCTGTGCGTACATTACATAATTATTCTTAAAAAAACAATTACTGTAAATCACCAAAAGGGTATTTTTCATGTTCCAAAGGTTGTAGTATGTTTTTAGTTACAAGACTGACTTACTACACACAAATTTTTGCCAATATCTTCCTTACTGTACATACAGTAAATAATTAATCTTAAAAATTACTGTGTGTGTGTGTGTGTGTGTGTGAGAGAGTGCGTGCATAATTATTAGGTAAGTTGATATTCTGATCATAGTTTTTATTTTATCAAGCACATTTTACAGATTCCAAACCACATCAATCTTAATAACTATTATTAATTTGTATTTAATCATTTATAAGTGATATATAATTGTCATAATGGTTTATGGGGACTCTCCGTAGGTGTAATAGATTTAACTGTATGAACTGTATTTTCTATCACCCTACACCAACCCTACACCTAAACCTACCCTTTACAAAAAACTACTGGCTAGTTTTGAATTTCAGAAAACACTGTTTTGTATGTTTTTTTTAAGCCATTTGTTTTACTGGGACACAGGAAGTGTCCTCATAAACCACGTTTATGTTGTAGTACACATTACATTACATTTGTGTCCTCATAAACCATATATACCAGTACACACACAAATAAATAAATAAATATATAATAAATGAATAAATATGAATATGAATATGAATATGAATATGAATATGAATAATCTGGTGTAGAATCCAAAGCCACTGGGAGCGTACTACAACCTTTAGAACATGAAAAAAAAAATAATAATAAAAATTTTGGTGAATTATTTTTTTAATTAAAATATTTGTGTGCTGTACAAACAGTAAGGGTGTTATTGTGAAAATTTCACCTTTAGTAAGCCAGTCTGGTCACTACAAACATACAGCAACCTTTGGAACAATATATATATATATATATATATATATATATATATATATATATATATATATATATATATATATATATATATATATATATTTTTTTTTTTTTTTTTTTTTTTTTTTTTTTTTGGTAAATTTCATTTTTTTTTCTAAGAATAATTATTTACTGTTTGTACAGTAATGGAGATATTGGCAAAATTTCACCTGTAGTAAGTCGGTCTTGTAACTAGGAATATACTACAACCTTTGGTAAAAAAAAAAAAAAAAAACTTTTGGTCAATTACAGTAATTGTTTTCCAAGATTAATTATGTACTGTACGTACAGTAAGGGAGATATTGGCAAAATTTCACCTGTCGTAAGTTAGTCTTGAGACTACAAATGTACTACAACCTTTGGAACACGAGAAAACCCTTTTGGTGATTTACAGTAATTGTTTATTAAGAATAATTATGTACTGTATGTAGAGTAAGGGTGATATTGGCAAACTTTCACCTGTAGTAATTCAGTCTTGAGACTACAAATGTACTACAACCTTTGGAACACGAGAAAACCCTTTTGGTGAATTACAGCAATTGTTTATTAAGAATAATTATGTACTGTATGTAGAGTAAGGGTGATATTGGCAAACTCTCACCTGTAGTAATTCAGTCTGGCCACTACGAATGAACTACAACCTTTGGAACATAGAAAAACCCTTTTGGTGATTTACAGTAATTGTTTTCTAAGAATAATTATGTACTGTATGTACAGTAAGGTTGATTTTGGCAAAATTCCAGCTTTAGTGACTCAGTCTGGCCAGTAGGAATGTACTACAACATTTGGAACATAAAAACTCCATTTGATGATTTACAGTAATTGTTTTCTTAGAATAATTATGTACTATATGTACAGTAAGGGTAATATTGGCAAACTTTCAGCTGTAGTAATTCAGTCTGGCCACTTGGAATGTAATACAACCTTTGGAACATAAAAAACCCATTTGTTGAATTACATTAATTGTTTTCTTAGAATAATTATGTACTGTATGTACAGTAAGGAAGATATTGGCAAAATCTCACCTGTAGTAAGAGATTCTCATAACTACAAATGTACTACAGCCTATGGAACATGAAAAAACCCTTTTGGTGATTTACAGTTATTGTTTTTTTAAGAATAATAATGTACTGTGTGTACAGTAAGGGTGATATTAGCAAACTTTCCCTTGTAGTAATTCAGTCTGGCCACTAGGAATGTACTACAACATTTGGAACATAAACCCTTTTGGTGAATTACAGTAATTGTTTTCTACGAATAATTATGTACTGTATGTACAGTAAAGGAGATATTGGCAAAATTTCACCTGTAGTAAGACAGTCTTGTAACTACAAATGGACTACAACCTTTGGAACATGAGAAAACCCTTTTGGTGATTTACAGTAATTGTTTTCTTAGAATAATTATGTACTGTATGTACAGTAAGGAAGATATTGGCAACATCTCACCTGTAGTAAGTCATTCTCATAACTACAAATGTACTACAGCCTTTGGAACATGAAAAAACCCTTTTGATCTATTAAAGTAATGTTTTTTAAGAATAATTATGAACTGAATGTACAGTAAGGGTGATATTGGCAAACTTTCCCCTGTAGTAAGTTAGTCTTGTAATTACAAATGTACTACAACCTTGTATGTACAAAAAAAAAAAACCTTTTGGTGATTTACAGTAATTGTTTTTTTAAGAATAATTATGTACTGTATGTACAGTAAGGGTGATATTGGCAAACTTTCACCTGTAGTAAGTCAGCCTGGCCACTAGGAATGTACTAAACTTTTGGAACATATTAAACCCCTTGTGGTGAATTACAGAAATTGTTTTCTAAGAATAATTATGTACTGTATGTACAGTAAGGGTGATATTGGCAAAAATTCAGCTGTAATAAGTCAGTTTGGCCACTAGGAATGTACTACAACATTTGGAACATAAAAAACACATTTGGTGAATTACTGTAATTATTTCCTAAGAATAATTATGTACTATGTGTACAGTAAGGGAGATATTGGCAACATCTCACCTGTAGCAAGTCAGTCTGGTAACTACAAATGTACTACAGCCTTTGGAATGAAAAAACGCCTTACAGTTTGGCAATGTTTTATTTTAAATGTTAGAAGTCACGTTAAAATACATTGGACATTTTAAACCCCATCGGTGGAATTGTCAGACGGTCCCCGGTGTTGATCACTACCGAAGCTTTGAAGCTCAAAAAATGGAATTTGGTCCAGCCCTACCTTATTGGCATGCCAAACAAGGATGTTTTTAAGCTTCCATTTACTAATTGATTTTACTTTTGATATGTTCTATGTATATGTGCTGAATATAATATAATATAATATAATATAATATAATATAATATAATATAATATAATATAATATAATATAATATAATATAATAATGATCTGTTTAGTATATAAAGTGATTGTGTCTCTTGAAGACTGAATTTAACCAGTCAATTTATGTGATTTACAATCATGTTTTATAAACGTTGTGAAGGATCACAGTTTTGGGGGAATAGCCTTTTAAAAAGGAGAAGCAGAAATCACTCATGTTTCATTAAAACATGAAAATCTTTACTTGTGTTTTGTAGACGTACAAAAGCCTTAAAGTGATCATATGATGCGATTTCAAGTTTTTCTTTCTCTTTGGAGTGTTAGAAGCTGTCAATGCATAGATAAGGGGCCCTATCATACACCCGGCGCAATGCAGCACAAGGTGCAGTTCAAGTGTTTCTGCTAGTTTCAGCCCGACACAGTTCTCATTTTCCCGGCCGCGTTGTTTAAATAACAAATGAATTTGCGCCCATTTGTTCGCTCATGGGCATGCTGGTCTAAAAAAGAGTTGTGTTCAGGCGCATTGTTGGCGCGTTGCTATTTTGAGGAACTGAAAATAGACTGAAACTCAAACCTACTGTAGTCTAAAGTCAGTGACGCAATATTTTTTTTTGTTATTTAAAGAGGACGTTAGTAGAAAATGCGCCTCTTGGCAGGGCCATAGGGACGCGCAGCAGCACACAAACATTTTTAAATATGAAACAACAGATTTAAATGTAAAAGATTATTATTCTGTAGGCTACATGAATATAAAAATGCGCCCGGGTGCGCCAACCGTTTTCCCATCGTTATACTAGCAAAAGTGGATTTGGACACACCCTGGGTGCACCTGCGCCGTGCACCTTAGACCATATGCTTAGATCGTTAAAATTGGGCCCAAGATCCCTAAAGTTACAAAGACTAAAGTTTCAAACCCAAAGAGATATTCTTTATAAAATTTAAGACTTGTCCACGCCCTCATAAAGCACCTTGTTTAAACATGCCCCCACGTCTACGTCACTGTGTGGGAAGATTTGCATAACACCGCCTAAATGTTCATGGAAAGAAAGAGAGTGTAACTTTGATTCTCACTGTAGTTGCTGCCAACGGCGTGTTGTGGAGATGCTGTGTGTTTCGTTGTGAAAGTGAAACTACTTTGTTTGGTCTTCCAAAAGAGGATACAACTAGAAATCAGTGGTTAAGTTGTATTTACAACACTGTTCCAAAACAGTTCAAACCGAATATTTGTGTGTGTGCAATGCATTTAACAGAGGACTGTTTCCTGAACCTACAATGCTGGCTGTTCTGAATCACAGCCTGTAAGTACATTTTCATATTTAAAGAATTTGCAACTGATGATTCAAATGCCAGTTTTGAGCAGTGTAGAATAGCACTTGTTGTTTGTCATTTCTCCAATCACAAATGGTTTTATGTTTACTGATGCAAAATTTAATCCAATTCAGACGGTCAAGGTGTAATAATATGTAAATTTATTAAAAAGAATATAGAGAACAGAAACCAGAAATCATAACTTGGAAATAAAGTTCTGGATAATACTAACAACCTTCAAATATAGAAAATGTAAATCCAATGTTAGTACATTTTTAATAACAATCCATTTATGATGGATTGAACCCAACCAGTATTAATCAAAACATTAATACAATTGTAATTAAAACATAAACAGTTATTTGTTTTAAATCAAAAATACCAAAGTATTAAGTATTAAAATATTAAAGTATCAAAATATCAAAGTATCTGAATTTCAAGGTATCTGAATTTGAATAAAAACCTGTAAGAGTTCTAAGTCTGAGTCTAATAGTTGTCGAGTGAAGCCAAAGAAGAGGAAGTGAGCTGAAAAGATAGAGAGACCAGAGTCTCAGAAGGTCAAAAACCCCCCCTCTGTTTTGCAGAGTCTATCTTATATACTGTTGTTCCAGACATAAGTCGTCATCTGGCTATCACTAATAACACCTGACCTTTAAAAATAGTCTAGTCAATGTCTCGATTTTGGACTTCTTCCTCTTTTAGATTCAAAGTATCATACTAATAATTCTAAGAAATATTGATATAAAAGAACAATACGTGCAGTTCAACTTCATATGCAAAACAGACTAAGCTGACTACGCAGTTAGAAATACTGTGAAATTACATATGAAATATACCATAATGTTTACCAAAAACATTTTTGAATATAAAAATTAAACCACACACCATTTACGCAGCGCGATATTTGCAATGCAACACATATAAAGACAATGTAAGTCATTATAATCAGTAATTATGTCCCCACTGGATGCAACAAATGCCCTTTTTGGAATGGGTTTTATTGGTTTTGTCTCGTCGCGTTGGGACACACACAATCACAGTATAGTGAGGGGCGTGACATTTCCGTAAAAATCTACACGTTTCGGAAAGGCGGGACATAGAGGAGCAACAATAATGTACATTATGTGGAAAATAATGTGTTTTTTTAACCTTAAACCACATAAACACATTGCATTACACCAAATAATGTTATTTTTAGCAACGTCATATGACCCCTTTAAGTTTAGCTCAAGAAATTTATCTCTTTATGTCATTAGTGCCATCTGCTGGTCTGTAAAATTTACAACCATAGAGCTTGATTATATTTTGCATATTTTATCAACTATTACATATGTAGCTTTTATAAAAATTATCATCCACTCATTAAACACCAGCACCAAAGTAAAAAACAAAAACAATCAAACGTACAAAATTGGTAACACTTTACAATAAAGTTTTATTTGTTAACATAAGTTAACCATGTTAGTTGACATGAACAGATAATGGACAATACTTATAGGCTATTTATTAATATTACTTAAATGTTTATGTCAGCATTGGCTAATAACTTTTTTTAAATCAAAAATTGTATCAAGGAACATCATTGAACTAACATGAACAAATTTATTTTTATGAATGAGCATTAACAATAAAGTCTGTAAAAAAATTGCTTATTGTTAGTTCATGCAAGTTAATGCATAAACTAATGTTAACAAATAAAACCTTATTGTAAACTGTTTTTATACACAATATCACATGAAAGAGAAAATAAAAATAAAAAACAAATGCTCTGTAAATTTATAAGCCACACTGTAACACAGAATTCAACTGAACAACAGAGACAACAACACCATTGCAATAATATAAGCAATAAAGTAGTAGATCAGTCATTTTCATGATCAGCTACAGTGCATGATGGGAGCTGGAACCTCACCTCCAAGACCGTAAGTGCAATCAAATTGTATGCCTTAGGTTGCTCTGTAAGAATTTGTAAGAATTTCAAAACCAAATAGCATCCTTGTGTAATGTTCTACTAACAATTGTGATAAGCTACACCAGGTAATCAGTGCACTCAGGCAACTTATGCTGGGAAACTAACCTGGTCAGAGGCAGGCTAATTTCCACTGATTCTCTCACATACAATTATTTGACTTCATTTTCAGTCCAAAAATAAAAGTGTACAAGAAAATGCTATTTAAATAATAAATCAAATAAATAAAGATATAGACTACAACCGACTGTATGAAAAAGTGAAAGTCGTGACAAATTGGTGCTCTGCATTTAACCCATCCAAGTGCACACACACAGCAGTGAGAAGTGAACACACCGTGAACACACACCCAGAGCAGTGGGCAGCTATATATCCAGCGCCCGGGGAGCAACTGGGGGTTCAGTACCTTGCTCAAGGGCACTTCAGCCATGGGTATTGAGGGTGGAAGAGAGCGCTGTTCATTCACTCCCCACCCACCTACAACTCCTGCCAGCACCGAGACTCAAACCTGCAACCTTGGGGTTACAAGTCCAACTCTCTAACCATTAGGACACAGCTGTATGCATTGTTTAATGTATTGCGCCCAAGATATAATGACATTGTTTTTAAGATATATGAAAACATTTTCACCTTGCACATTGCTACAGTACTTGCACATTCAGTTGATCGGCAGTTCCCCGGCAGCCTTTCTCTGTTTTTTTTGACAGCTGTATCTTTTATGGTTATTAGTAGAACATTAAAACATTAGAATCTAAAATTGCTATTTGAAGCATTAAAAACACTCAATTAAAAGTTAACAGACTACATTTTAACTGGTAGGAATAGGCCTACACATTAACTTGTTTGAGCTACTGTACTAATTATGGCTATATTAGCTAGTTTACATTTGATTTACAGCCACTGCTGTCAATAAATTAACCTGACTCATTGAACCTGGAAATTAGTGAGATTGCATGAATTTTAATAGTTGTTTATTGAACCGCTTTAGCCCCAATTAATTTGTTAGGTTATTTCAAGTCAGTTTTACAATTTTCATTTAATTTACTGACCCTCAGGCCATCCAATATGTAGGTGACTTTTTCTTTCTTCAGTAGAAGCATAGTCATAAAATGTAGTCCACGGCTCCCATCCCTTTGAGAGTCATAAAAGAATATACAGACAAAATTGCAACACAAAATTAATACTCATGGTTCCTGAATGATATATTGAGTTCTTATGAAGTGAAACAATCAGTCTGTGCAAGAAACCTAACATTATTTATAACATAAAGGATCATAATTTAAATAAAAATGTTTTACTGAAAAAAAATTCAGCTACATCTTGGATGGCCTGCGTTTGAGTGTTTTGGGTTCATGTCAACTACTTTTTCAAATATTTACATGTAATGGTCCCCTACTCAGTACAATAAATCACTCTGTTGTTCTGTTACTCGCCACAGGTGCTGTATAAAGACACCACCTGGGTAATGGGTCATGTGATCACGAAGAGGCACAAGGGGGCGGAGACTAAACTGATGAAGTGTTTAAAAAGCATGCCCAGTAACGTCAGCCAGCCACTCAACACTTGCTACACTGCTGGTGAGTTATCAGGACAATAATAAAAATTAATTAACTCTTGCCATATTTATACATCAGATAGTATCACTCAGACTACAGTCCCCCTCAAGTATACTGCCAGAAAGATTGAACTATTATTTAAATAAGGAAAATGTTTTTTATAAAAAATAAAAAAAAAAAACACTGAGAAAGTGATAAAAATTAAGGAACTAACAAAAATTACATATTTTAGAACACAGTGAGAGCATGATATTTCAGTCTCAATAAAAGCAGTGTAAAAGGCTTGATTTATATATATATATAACACAATAACATGTAATGAGGATGAATGAGAGATGAAAAATGAATATAAATAAATAATACTAATAGGGCAATCATGATTCCTCAATTAAATTAGAATACTCAATTATAAAAAAAAAAAAATCCTCAACTGCATTTTGTGCAGATGTCCGTGTCGATTAATTGGCAAAATACTGGAATTGACACAAGAATCCATGATGATAAAGCATTATCTTTGCTTAACTGAACCTAGCGGGTTTAAGCTTAACTGATCTTAGCTGGTTTAAGCTGGAACTATTGTAGCTGGTTTCAGCTGGTCTCCCAGTCTGGCCAAGCTGGTTTTACAATAGCTGGTTGTTCCAGCTGGTTTTCCCAGACTGACCAGCTAAACAAGTGGTCAAAAACCCTCTAAAACCAGCCAGCTGACCAGCTTTGACCAGGGTGGATGATTAGCTAAAACCAGCCAACCAGCTTAGGGTTTTTTTTTTTAGCAGGGTGTCTTTCTAAATATGATAACTGTTCATTGCAACTTCAAAAGACAAGTGTAAACCCTCGCTCTGAGTTTTGATGTCCACATGTTCTTGTTCAAAAAATGACTGGCTGTAGCATTTCTATTACAAAGAAGTGGCCAAATGTTAAAGATTAAGTGGGCATATGAGTTAAATGTAATTTATAAGTTATGATTATATTGTTTTATTACATTATGTATTTAAACTGTTTTTGTTCAGTAAAAACGGATGATTGATTACTTTTTTATATTTTATTTGAACCAATTATTATTGCCTTATTGCTATTATATAAGTTTTTAAGTCATTTTAAAGTCTATTATTTACTTAGGTCTGTTTTTATTACCTCAGATAATTTTCTGATTACTTAATTAATCGTCAGAGTAATTACTCAATTACCAAAATAATCATTAGTGACAGCCCTAAATATTAATATTAACAAAAAAATAAAAAATAAATAATAATAATAATAAATGTAAGGTTCTTTTTAAAACACAATGAACAAAATTAAACTTTTCAAATAAGGAGACTAAATTCAATGTTCTATTATTACTGTTTGTTATCATATACTGTGTATATGGAATAGGGATACAAATGGGCCACAAATGACAACATTTTCTAAGAATGACCCAGCCACTGTCAGATATCACAGAAAAAAAACCGAAAAAAAAAACTAATTGACACTCCAAGCAACGCTACAGGCAAAACCACTATTTTTGGGATTCTGTCTATTTGAAAACATCCAAAGCACACATGTAAGTGTTTGTTTATTTATTTATTTACAGTTCATCTATTTCCATCTGTAAATTTCAATTATACTACATATCCTTAAAGGCATTTCTCAAAATCAATTTGTTTTCCAGCACTCACAGTACATATGTAAAACTTCATAGTTTTAGTCCTATGTATATTTTGAAGGTTTTTACAGAGGGCTCTGTTCATGTGTCATTAATCTGCTTAATATAACATTGTATACTGTACCTGGAAACATGGAGTTATAATTAGACAAAATCCTCAATGTAAAAACCTTTACTTTTAATATGTCAACAAAATGGTGTTAAGGTATGTATAAGTAAAAGTGTTTTAAATGTAAAAGTATTTTGGATCTGGCTTTACCCAATGTTCAGATTTCTGTTCTGGAAATGTATGCAAATTAGTACATGTTTAATTAGACAATATCTTATTTGCATATTTAAATATTTGAGAAAAAATTGCAATGCAAAAATTCTAGTAGTTTTTACCCTGTCTTGTATTAAGCTTCACAATTAAAGCATTTTCTGTAGAAATCAACAACTTTCCACACAGATGATGAATTTAGGTTTAGTCCCAGTTACCTAAGATCAGATCTCTGTGTGGACCATACCATCTGCTGTAGAAGTTTTTTGATCACACAAAAGTCTGGATCATTTTGCAATATTTGAAAAATATTTTAGTATAATCTCAATATTTGGCTGATTATGAAGTGTGTGTTCCTCTCATAGGAATTTACTTCCTGGAGTCTGGATCCACTCTTCAGCTCTCTGTTCCCCGCAAATCTGCAGAGCTCATCCTGACAGCTCATGCCACCTTCATGGGCCTCTTCAACATTTGACTCAGACACACATGTGATTTACACGTTTAAATGATAGAAACCTTTTTATCCTCTAGTTAATCCCTTACATGAGAACTTCATACTTTCATGCTCAAGAACAGTAAATGCTTTTATGTGGTGAGTGGATGACACCTAGTGGACAATTCAAACACTGCCATGTTGGAAATGGTACTAAATGTACAAAAAATTACGATGGTACTAGTATGTTTGGACATGGTATCATAGTACTAACAAGGAATTTTTTTTATTTTTATACTATGTGCACTGTAAATATCATGTTATATGGATATGGTATTCTGTACCAAAGTATACACTGATCATCCACTGGCACCACTGACAGATGAATAACATTGATTATACAGTTACAATGGCATCTATTAAGGGGTGTGATACCGTATATTAGGCAGCAAGTAAACAGTCAGTGTTGGAAGCAAAAAAAAAAAAAAAAAAAATGAGCAAGTTAAAAGATCTGAATGAATTTTGCAGTGGGTACCTACTAAAAGTGATGCAAGGAAGAAGAACTGGTGATCCAATATCAAGGGCTTCCAAGGCTCATTGATGCACATGAGGAGTAAAGGCTAGGCAGTCTGGTCCGATCACACAAGAGAGCTACTGTAGCTCAGATTGCTGAAAAACTTAATGTTGGCTATAATAGAATGCTGTCAGAACACACAGTGCATCACAATATAAGGCTGCTTCACCACAGACCAGTCAAAGTGTCCATGATGGCCTCTGTCCACCACCGAAAGCATCTACAATGGCCATGTCAGTGTCAGAACTGGACCATGGAGCAATGGAAGAAGGTTGCCTGGTCTCATGAACCATTTTATTTTTTAGATCAGTTGGATGGCAGATGCGCGTGTCATTTCCCTGGGGAAAGGATGGCAGCAGGATGCACTATGGGAAAAAGGCAGACGGAGGAAGTGTTTTGCTCTGGACAGTGTTCTGCTGGAAACGTTGGGTGCTGACATTCATGTGGATGCTACTTTGACATGTACCACCTACCTAAAGATTACTGCAGACCATGAACATCTCTTCATGGCAACAGTGTTCACTGATGGCAGTGGCCTCTTTCAACAGGATACGGCACTTCCAAATGACTTTCAATTTCCCAGATTTCAATCCGATTGAGCATCGTGCTGGACCAACAGATCATTGCACTTGGAAATAAAGATGAAGTTCTCAAGGTGAATCCATACCTTGATTCTAGAGGTTAAACAACAAAAATTCAGTTGTCATGTCAAAGCAGTAACTAAAAATCAGCATATTGTCATGTCAAAAACACTTTTTTTAGATGTTTGGTTTCCAGTCAAGACTTGGAGAAATTTGTTCATGCTTTTATCACCAGCAGAGTGGAATATTGTAATGGACTCCCCACTGGCCTTCCCAAAAAGACCATTAGACAGCTGCAGCTCATCCAGAACCCTGCTTCCAGGATTCTGACCCGAACCAGAAAATCTGAGCATATCATACCAGTCCTCAGTTCCTTTCGTTGGCTTCCAGTTTCAGTTAGGATTGATTTCAAAGTATTATTATTACTTGTTTATAAATCACTCATTGGACTAGGACTTCAATACATTGCAGATATGCTTACTGAATATAAACCCATCAGACCACTCAGATCATTAGGATCAAGTCAGTTAGAAATGCCAAGGGTTCACTCAAAACAAGGGGAGTCTGCTTCTTATATTATGCCACCCACAGTTGGAAGCAGTTTCCAGAGGAGATCAGATATGGCGAATGCTAAAACAGAAATCTGAATGTTTCTGTGTTTAAGTGCTATAATCGGGTCCCCGGTGCATCTACCAACCCAGGAAATGTGAAAAAGATGAACCCAGTAAAAAAAAAAAAAAATTGGTAAGCCTTTCTCTGCAAGCTTGTGGAAAAAAAATGAGTGCATCAGATTTCACTCCCCCTGTGAAAGGGGATCTTATTATAACATTACTGCCCCTTCTGCAGGTTTCCACCCATAGCGCTGCCATTGTGTTTTGGCAAGCGACAGCAGTGTACCAGTTCTAACGCCATGGTGAATGTTTGAGCAAAGCATGCTGACTGTTCTGTCTTTGGCTGCACTGATGAGCACAGAACACTATTTAGAGTCCCAGCCTTAGAGGAGACAATTAAGAGAGCAGTGGATTTATTGATTTATTTACTGTATGTCACGCTGTCACCACACAGATCTAATATAAACATGCCATTTCTTTCCCAGCTGTTTACCTTTCACAGACATCAGACACAGCTCATGTGTGTTTTTAATATAAACTTGTCTGTATTTGACAGTTAAAGCGCAATAAGAAAGAGAAGTTATACTCAGATGCTTTCTGTACATGTGCTTCAGATGTGTACACTCAGAAAACTGTTTATCAGAAGTTTATCTGAGATACCAGCTGTAAAGGCACAGCCCTATTCTGGAAAAGGGGGCGGGGAGCATCAGCTCATTTGCATTTAAAGAGACATGCATAAAAACAGCGTGTTTCGCTTCCGCTCATATCCAACATTTTGGCATATTCAAAATTATATAATAAATGATCTGTGGGGTATTTTGAGCTGAAACTTACCAGACACATTCTGGGGACACATGAGACTTGTATTACATCTTGTAAAAATGAGCATATAGGTCTCCTTTAAATCCACACTGAAAACACATCTGTTTATCTGTACATTTACCGAATGAGCACTGTGCTACGGTATGTCCGAATAGTTGCACTGCATTTTATGTATCTTCATATTTTTTATTATTATTCTTAACTGTTTTAGTTAATTTTAAATCATTTTAAAATGTGTTCCTTGCTTTTATTATTGTGATTATTTTTTATGATTATTTTAATTTGTTTTCTGTAAAGCACTTTGAATTACCATTGTGTATGAAATGTGCTAAATGAATAAACTTTTCTTGCCTTGCCTAAAGCATGGGTTCTCAGCTCTTGCCCTTGAGGCCCACGTTCCTACATAGTTTAGCTCCAACCTTGATCAAACTCACCTTTCTGTAGCTTTCTAGTAACCCAAAGACCTTGATTAGCCTGTTCAAGTGTGTTGGAGCTAAACTCCTCGGGTGCCAGAGTTGAGAACCCCTGATTTAAAGGATCAGATACCACAGGATATGTTCAGAGGTCCTGTAGAGTCTATTCCTCACTGCATCAGAGATGTTTTGGCCACACAAGTGGGGACTAAATAGTATCAGGCAGGTTGTTGTAACATTGTGGCTGATCAGTGTATCACAATGCCAAGGTATTACTCTCCGATACAATCACTGTACCATGGTACCACCATAGTGCTTTTTTGTAAATACCACATTATGCAAACTGTAATCAATATTTGTTAACCCAAAAATGAAGATTCTCTTAAAACCTTTATAACGTTCTTATACTTCATAGTGGCATGTTACTTGTCCCTTCATTTTGATATAATTTTGATTTCAAAATAAATTCACAGCTGTCTGGAGCCATGGTTTTAGTTCAGTTTGGACTTTGTTTACATTTGCACATTTCCCCTGACTTTGTTACTTATGGTTGATGATTTGATTTGCTGTCTTTGTTCAGCTGTGTCTCCTCATTAGCCTGTGTATGTAAGTTCCTGTGTGTTCAGTTTTAGTTGACCAGTCTCGTCAATGTTACTTCTGTGTTGTGCTCTATCTACCCTGTGTTTGGATTAAAGATGTTTGAAACACATCTTTATCTTTGTGCATTTATATGCAGCACAATGTCATAGTAAATGGGACATAAAAATACTCATGCATTAATAATTTATGCAACACTTTTTAAAAAGTAAAAACCTAAAAATGAATGTAATATGTATACAGACTTTATAAATATTGCTGGCATGCGTCCCATCATCTGTACTCTCTTCTAATGTCACAATGTGAGTCTCTCTCTCTGTCTCTCTCTCTCCTTCTTACACACACACACACAAACACACAAATAATAATTAAAGTAATGGGAAAGAAATAGACACAAAAAACATCAACTAAATGTGATGCTGCCTATTTGTCTGCAAAAAACTGCTTTTTGGCTATTTTTATTTTATTTCTTTATTTTATTTTATATACAGGGCGGGTCACAGCACTTCATCCGGCCCACCAGCAGGTGACCTGATGTCGATCAATGCATCAGGGGGTGAGCCAGGCTCTGGAGATGAGGATTCGGCTGCGTTGCCTCCTTCTGGGAGAGTGGCGTTGCCCAAGTCAGATCCAGAGCTGACTGCTATGCTTGCCCATGCCGCCAAGAGCGTCAGGTTGCCATGGAAGGCCCCTCCATCTCCCGAACATTCAAGGCTGGATGATTGGTTCTTGGGGGTGCTGCACACTGATCGTCGGCAGCCACCTCTGGTTCCATTCTCCCCGGAAGTGCATGAGGAGGTTACTAGGTCCTGGAGGGCACCTTTCTCTGCCCGAAACAGATGTAGTGCCTCCTCCATCCTCACTACCCTTGACGGCGGGGCGGCTTAGGGGTATGTGGAGATCCCCCCAGTTGAGTGCGCTATTGCGCTGCAGCTTTGCCCGAAAAGCGCTGCCACCTGGTGGGGTAATCCACGCCTCCCGTCCAGGGCCTGTAAGTTCTTATCTGCGCTGACGGCCAAGGCTTACGGAGCTGCTGGACAGGGCGCCTCTGCCCTGCACACCATGGCCCTCATGCAGGTCTACCAGGCCAAGGCATTAAAGCAGCTGCACGAGGGTAGTTCTGACCCAGGTGTGATGCAAGAGCTGCGCACTGCGACGGACCTTGCCCCACGGGTGACGAAAGTCACAGTGTGGTCCCTGGGTCAGACGATGTCTGCGCTAGTGGTCCAGGAACACCACCTTTGGCTTACCCTGGCAGATATGAGGGAGTCCGACAAGCACTGCTTCTTGGACTCTCCGATCTCCCAGGCTGGCCTCTTCGGCGATGCGGTGGAGAGCTTCGCCCAACAGTTCTACGCCACGCAGAAGCAGACAGAGGCGATAACCGCGCAGAAGCAGACGGAGGCGATCAAACACATCCTGCCCCAGCGGCCTGCTGCTGCCGTCAACCAGCCGCCGACCGCAGCCCCTCCGCCTGCTCATCATCGAAGGCGCCCTCCTGCTGCCTCCACCTCCGCTCCAGCCTGGCCTCAGCAGCAGCTTTCACGGCCACGCCTTGGAGCTGGCACCAGGAAAGCGGCGCAGCCCGTCTCTGCCACGACCCGGCCCATAAAGTGCCAGGGCAAGTGGCACCCCTGAGACTGTCGACCTGGAGTCTCAAGATCCTGCTCTTCAGGAGATGGTGAGGGCACCGCTCCTTCCCATAGAGGAGGGCCGGGTGGAGAATCTTTTTTTTCCTTTTTGTTTTGTTCCACCACTGGCTCATTTAACAAATGAGCAGTTTCCTGTTTCTCTGGGTCTAAAAAGGCCAAAATGGCGGTTCACGAGGCGCAGCCCCTACACTCTCGTCCCCCTCTCCTTTCGCCAGCGGGCAGCTCTGCCTTCTCACATGCCCCCTGCCAAATCGTGGAGCCAGGTAAGAGTCGCACCACTCACAGACCCCATTCCGGGACGCTGTGGCTTCCAGGTCAGGTCCCTGTGCTCCGCCTCACTGCCTCACCGTGGGTACATCGGTGGTTCCCCTAGTTCCGCTTGTTCGGTCTCTGGGGGCCTGGCTAGCACTTTCCAGACCGTCTCGCTGGCTCACGAGAACCGTCAGACTCGGCTATGCGATTCAGTTCGCCCGGCGTCCTCCCAAGTTCAGGGGCATCCGGTTCACCTCTGTGCTGCACAAAGATGCTCCCATATTGTGAGCGGAAATTGTGGTCCTGCTGGTGAAGGACTCGATAGAGCTGGTCCCTCCAGCCGATATGAAGATGGGGTTTTACAGCCCATACTTCATTGTACACAAAAAAGGCAGTGGGTTACGGCCAATCCTGGACCTGCGCGTTCTGAACCGGGCCCTTCACAAGCTCCCGTTCAGGATGTTAACGCAGAAACGTATCTTAAAATCCTTTAATCAACTAAATTCATTAACACAGATCGACCTGAAGGATGCGTACTTTCATGTCTCGATTCTCCCCCGACACAGGCCGTTTCTCCGCTTCACGTTCGAGGGGTGGGCATATCATTACAAGGTCCTCCCCTTCGGGCTGTCCCTGTTGCCTTGTGTCTTAACCAAGGTCCTGGAGGCAGCCCTTGTCCCGTTGAGCAAAGCAGGCATTGGCATTCTCAACTACCTCGATGACTGGCTCATATTGGCCCAGTCCCAAGCTCAGTTGTGCGAACACAGGGACGTGGTACTCAGCCACCTCAGCCGGTTGGGGCTTCTGGTCAACTGGGAAAAGAGCAAACTCTCCCCTGTGCAGAGGATCTCTTTTCTCGGTGTCAAGTTGGACTCGGTCGACTCTTGACAGAGTGCGCTCAGTCGATGCTGAACTGCCTGGAGTCATTTCGGGGCAGGAAGGCAGTTCCACTGAAACAGTTTCAGAGGCTCCTGGGGCATATGGCATACGCTGCCGCTGTCACGCCGCTCAGATTGCTTCATATGAGACTGCTTCAGCATTGGCTTCACGATCGAGTCCCGAGATGGGCATGGCAACACAGCATGCACCAGGTCTTGGTTACCCCATCCTGTCGCAAAAACCTTCAGCCCGTGGTCGGACCTTGCTTTTCTACGGGCAGGGGTTTACCAAGTGCAAGTGTCCAGGCATGTTGTTGTTTCCTCTGCCATCAGCTGGGGTGCCATGTGCAATGGGCCTCCAGCTTCAGGCACCTGGACAGGGCCTCGTCTGCAGTGGCATATCAATTGCCTAGAGTTGCTGTCAGTATGGCTTGCTCTGTGCCGCTTCAAACCGAGGCTTCACGACAGGCACATACTGGTCCGGACGGACAATACTGTGACCGTTGCATACATCAACCACCAGGGCGGTCTACGCTCCCGTCGCATGTCGCGACTCACCCGCCATCTCCTCCTTTGGAGTCAGAAGCATCTGAGGTCACTTCGTGCCATTCACGTCCCAGGCAAGCTCAGTCGTGCAGCCGACGAGCTCTCACGTCAGCCTGCCCTTCCAGGAGAATGGCGACTCCACCCCAAGACAGTCCAGCTGATCTGGAGACGCTCCGGGGACGCTCAGGTAGACCTATTTGCCTCTCCAGACATGTCCAACGCAAGTATGCATTTCCCCCAGTGAGCCTTCCTGCACAGACACTGTGCAAGGTCAGGGAGGACGAGGAGCAGGTCCTCTTAGTAGCACCATACTGGCCCAGTCGAACTTGGTTCCCAGAACTGATGCTCCTCGCGACGGCCCCTACTTAGCGTATTCCTCTGAGGAAGGATCTTCTTTCTCAGAGAGGGGGCACACTCTGGCAATCGTGCCCAGACCTGTGGAATCTCCACGTATGGTCGCTGGACGGGACGCGGAGGTTCTAGGTGGTTTACCTCCAGCAGTAATTAACACCATCACTTCAGCTAGAGCGCCCTCCACGAGGCACGCCTACGCGCTGAAGTGAAACCTGTTCGTCGATTGGTGTTCTTCCCACCGTGAAGATGCCCTTAGATGCCCAATCGTGGTTGTGCTCTCCTTTCTGCAAGATGGGCTGGAGCGAAGGCTGTCTCCCTCCACTCTCAAAGTGTATGTTGCCACTATTGCCGCACGATGATACGTGCCTTGAATTCAGGCCGGCCAACTCTCACATTGTGCTGAGACCCCGGCCTGGATACGTGCCCAAAGTTCCCATCACGCCTTTCAGAGATCAGGTGGTGAACTTGCAAGCGCTGTCCTGGGAGGAGGTAGACCCAGTCATCACTCTGCTCTGTCCCGTTCGTGCCTTGCACATTTACGTGGAACGCACGCAGAGCTTCAGGACCTCAGACCAGCTCTTTGTCTGCTTCGAAGGACAGCAGAAGGGAAAGGCTGTCTCCAAACAAAGACTTGCCCACTGGATAATGGATGCTATAGTCTACAAGAGCTGTGGCTTCCTCCTGGTCTTTGGCACGGGCGACTCGATAGCAGACATCTGTAGAGCTGCCGGCTGGGCAACACCTAACACATTTGTGAGATTCTATAATCTCTGTGTAGAGCCTGTGTCCTCTCGTGTACTCACCTCAGATGGCTGGTAATGCTGGACCAGCTCGGTGTCAATCACGCTTGCTGCGCCATTCCCCTCTACGGACTGGATACATGCGCTTAAGTGCTTCTCAGTTCAGTTTTTCATTCTTGGTGAACCATGTTGAAGTTTCTCCCGCACCCTCGGCAGTCAGGCGTGGCCGAGCGCCAGACGCCAGGTCCAGCACTCATGTGTATGCCCAAGGTCAGCCCTTGTGCTGGGTTAGGTGCCCATGTGTAGTGATTCCCCCTTCGGGTGATCCCACATACGTATTCTTCCACAGTACAGCTTCCCTCACGGTAAGCCCGAGTCTTTCCCTGGCAGAGATTTCTCTGCCGTCTCTGCTGAGTAGTGATCTCACCCCAGGCGGGCTGATTCTACCGCAGGGACTTCCATATGTAGCACTGCCCTATGGCCAGTCCATATATGTAATTTCCACATGTTACCTCCTATGTGCAAGATGTGGTTCCGTAGCGTTCCCCTACTTGGGTACGCTTTCCCAGTGTTATCCAATTCCCACTGTACGGAACAGCAGTGGCGGGTTCCTCTGCCTAAGCCCTGTCCTATCTTCCGCCCCAACTGGTGTGGGGGGGACTTGCTGGCTTTCGCAGGGCACTGGAGGGGGTCAGCAATAGTGGTGTTTTCCATACGGATCCCAATTCATCAGTCAATGATTGTCAATGTTGAACGTGACTGACTGAAAGGGAACGTCTCGGTTACGTATGTAACCCTCGTTCCCTGAAGGAGGGAACGGAGACGTTACGTTCTGTCCCCACAGTTGCTGTACCACCGCTGTATGGCCGAGGCACACTGCTCTCCTTATATACCCGCACTGTGAGTGGGGTGCGCGATGCAAATCTCACATGCTAACATTCATTGGCTTGTTTTGTTAACACTCGAAGGCGATTCGTCTCTCTAGCGAGATCACAATTCGTCAGTCACTGACTTAACGTCACTGCTCCCTCCTTCAGGGAATGAGGGTTACATACGTAACCGAGACGTTCTTTCAGAATGACCTAAAAGATCATCAGAGACAAAAATGATCACAGATTCAGGGTAATTTACTCATATAAATTAACATACATCTAATGCAAATTACAATTCTTTCATTTATAGGTAGAGATGCAGTGAACTTGATGAACTCGCAGCCTGTTACTTTTAGCCTGGTTGTGTGATTTGCCCTTTGCCCTTTTCCCAGCATTGCTCAGATAACCTCCCTGACCTGATATAAAACTGAATGAGCACAGTTATATGCATTTTCTGACCATTGTTCATTAATCAGTAAGATTACATTGTCTCTTGATGACATGGAAACACTCTGAACCCACCAAAATACATGAAAATAAATCAGATGTAGATACAGTGGCACCAATACGTCTTTGGGCACATAAAAAAAAAAGAGTGCCATTCAAATGCATTCGAAAAACATATCATAATGTTTAGCATTTATTTTAAAGAGAGAAAAAGTATTTTGACACTTTCTATTAGAACACAGTGAATAAGAGAGGAACTGACTTTAACCACAGTGAAAAAAGTCTGTGTAAATGTTTTTTGAAGCACATTTTTATATTATTATAATGAGAAAATCATGGTTTTATTCCATTTGTAATAACACTCTCCATTAAAAAAAAAACTTCACTTGACACAAGAATGTTGATGTTAAGAGCACATACTGGCTAGCTTTACTGAATTTATAAATTATAATGGGTTTTATTATATAAAATATTATGCAAAATCAGTGCTGGTATTGCTAGATTTCAGTGCTGCGTTTGACACTGTCGATCATAACATACTAATAGAGAGACTGGAAAACCATGTCAGGCTTTCTGGGATGGTACTCAAATAGTTCAGGTCATACTTAGAAGGGAGAGGTTATTATGTGAGTATAGGAGAGCATAAGTCTAAGTGGACGTCCATGACATGCGGTGTCCCACAAGGCTCAATTCTTTCACCACTCTTGTTTAGCCTGTATATGCTCCCACTAAGTCAAATAATGAGAAAGAACCAAATTGCCTATCACAGCTATGCTGATGATACTCAGATTTACCTAGCCTTATCTCCAAATGACTACAGCCCCATTGACTCCCTCTGCCAATGTATTGATGAAATTAATAGTTGGATGTGCCAGAACTTTCTTCAGTTAAACAAGGAAAAGACTGAAGTCATTGCATTTGGAAACAAAGATGAAGTTCTCAAGGTGAGTGCAAACCTTGACTCTAGGGGTCAAACAACTAAAAATCAAGTCAGGAATCTTGGTGGGATTTTGGAGACAGACCTTAGTTTCAGTAGTCATGTCAAAGCAGTAACTAAATCAGCATACTATCATCTAAAAAACATTGCAAGAATTAGATGTTTTGTTTCCAGTCAAGACTTGGAGAAACTTGTTCATGCCTTTATCACCAGCAGGGTGGACTATTGTAATGGTCTCCTCACCGGCCTTTCCAAGAAGACCATTAGACAGCTGCAGCTAATCCAGAACGCTGCAACCAGAATTCTGACTAGAACAAGAAAATCTGAGCATATCACACCAGTCCTCAGGTCCTTACACTGGCTTCCAGTTACATTTAGGATTGATTTTAAAGTACATAAATCACTCAATGACCTAGGACCGAAATACATTGCAGATATGCTCACTGAATATAAACCAAACAAAGCACTCAGATCATTAGGATCGAGTCAGTTAGAAATACCAAGAGTTCACACAAAACAAGGGTAGTCTGCTTTTAGTTATTATGCCGTCCCCAGTTGGAATCGGCTTCCAGAAGAGATCAGATGTGCTAAAACATCAGACACTTTTAAATCTAGATTCAAAACTCATCTCTTTAGTTATGCATTTATTGAATGAGCACTGTGCGATGTCCGAACTGATTGCACTGTATTTTATGTATTCACTGTATTCTATGTAAAATCATTTTCTATTTTTAACTGTTTTAATTCATTTTAAAACAATGTTTCAATAATTTTCAAAGTCTTTTAATTCCTTGTTTTACTTCATTTTTTTCTTTCATGATTATTTTACTTTCTTTTATGTAAAGCACTTTGAATTAACATTGTGTATGAAATGTGCTATATAAATAAACTTGCCTTGCCTTGCCATGCCTTGCCTATGCACATTTCAAAATAGACATTACGGTCTTTCAAAGTTGACTTTATTTCTAGAATGTAAAGTAAATTCTACATTTTATAAGTAAATATTAATATTAATATTTTTGATTACAATTAAATCAAAATTTAAGGTTTGAACCAAACATAATTTGAAAAATAAATAAATAAATAAAACAAAATAAAAATAAATAAGCATAGCAATTCTGGCCATTACGTTTTTTTTTTGTTGTTGTTGTTGTTTTTTAAGTTGGTCCAAAGTTTTTTTTTTTTTTTTTTTTTTTTTTTTGTTAGTTTGTTTATTTCAATTTGCAAAGAGTCACTGTGGGCCCAGTGACTGTTGATAGTCATTGCAAAAATGTTCAAAGCTTTCTGAAGCTACTGTATGTATGAACAAGAAGTACAAACCAGGAAGCTATATGTCATCAGTAGCATTATGTTGTGTGCATGTGTGTGTGTGGTTTACTGCAGACCAACACAGTGCTCATACAGTAGCTTAGACTTCCTTACCACTTGTTCTTGCATGCAGAGGCCAGGAAGGCCTTCACTCAGAGGAATAAAACACAAGAGAACGAAGGGCTGCCTCTTCCTGCCATTTTGGCAGCTGGCACTCAGGGTGACCTTAATTGTCTGGCAGGGTCAGGTTTGTGGTTGCTGATGTAATTTCCACACTCTCTCTTTCTCTCTCTTTCTCGCTCTCTCTCTGGCACACACCCTGCCCGCCGCTATAGCTTCTGACAGGATGACTGTGTTTGTCATTACTCAAAGGAGTTTTGACTAAAGGAAAGCACCAGTCAGACATTGACCACATCATTCCGCTGCAGTGTCTCTTCTGTTAGAGCTTATGCTCTTGGACTTGGTATAACGGTAAAGAATTCGCATTCTGTGGTTTACACTTTGTTACTGATCCAATATCAAAAAACAAATAAACATGGTGATAATGTTTTTTTGTACATGTATCACAGCACTAAAATATTCATTTATCAATAACACCATGTTTTACAAGACTTTAAGGCATGTACCATGCCAGCATTATGGGTTCACTTACAAAAAAAAAAAAAACAACAAAAAAAAAACATTGTATATGGTATCATGGTAGGCCCACCCCCTTTTTTTTCTTTTCTTTATTTTTTTTTTTTCTTGGACATTTACAATGGATGCAGCAGGTTTAGAACCATTTTATTTCATGTGCTAAACTCAAAAATACATAAATTAAAAATTAGTCCTAAATTTAAGATTTATGTATTTAAAATGCGTATCAAATTTCCGTCCATTTGGATCAAACAGTTTTAACATAAAGAAACTAATAGACTTAATGTAATGCATCAGACACATATATTAAACATATACGAGACAGGTGAGATTTCTCAAAAATCTTTACTTTATTATTAACTATTTGCATCTATTTGATTTTATTTAAATAATCATATTTTCAAAATGCATTTATTCATACTGCTTGGAATCAGCATAAATCTGTTCACTGTGAAAACAATTACATTTAGCCTATTATTATTTCCTCAAAAAGCATGAAAATGGTTAAAATATGACTAGCTGTGAAACAAGCAATATTCAGTTAGATAAAATATGAGACTGAAAGAGAATGGTTTTGTTAATGATATAAATATAAAAACCTGGTGATTGTGTATTTAAAACACATTTAGTTTATTAGTACTTTTACAGAAATCTAACCTGTTTGTTTCATTTATGTATGATTTGATTTATGATTAACGCATATGTGTCACATTAAGTTTATCTGTTTGTTTATGTTTTTACTGTGTAAACGGCAGAATGGGCAAAGTACTGTTTTGTAAGAAACAGGCCTATCATTTTTTCTTTTTTTTTTTCTTTTTTTTTTTGGCACATGTTTTATATGGTAATAACATACCTGTAATTTTTGGAAGGGGAATTGTCCTGTAATACTCATTAAGGTTATGCATAAGCAGCTTGGATAACCATGAAAACAATACTATAGGTATATAAATATGGTAATCACAGCATATATCACTAAACCATGGTTTTACCATTAATAATACACCTGTTAATATTAATTTCTGTTTATGACTTCAATAGTTTAGACTTAAGACTTCAATAAGTTCTTCTTCGAGCAACATTGCATGGCTGAAATGTTGCTGATGAAATGTATGTAAGATGTTGTGCAAACTACGGCGGTGTGGGAGACTAATTTATATTGACTTTGTGTGATGCACCTGCCTGCAACATTCCAGGTGTGAGCAAGCTGTTTATATGTTTCTATGCTTTGCTTTCTCTCTTTCTCCTTGTTGTCTCATGCTTTTTCACACCAATCAAGTGCACTAAGTATAGGTTGACCCAGATGATGACATTCATAGCCACTTACACACATACAGTAAACACACACAGTATAGCGGGACGTGCTGATAAATGGTCATGGCCTTGCTGCATTTCCCACAGAGAGAAGTGTCACAGATATTTTTTGCAGTTGTAGCACTCAGCAGAAACCAACACAATAGAAAGACACTGGGGGAGAGGTGAATGTGGCGGTATATACAAACACAGTTATTCATCAGTCTGCTAACACACACACTTCCTCTCTTTGACTCCATCACCTGAGGGCCCTTGTTTGTCCAAATCTAAATTAAAATAGTCAAACATCCTGTAGGACAGAACAATCACAAATGAGATGTTTAATATCTTGGTTGTTTCTCTTAGACAGCAGTGAGGTTAAACAGGGAATAAAAGTCTTTTGCATCTTGACTATTTCTTACTATATTATATTATTAGCTTACTATTCCAAAAAGAATGTATTATGGAAATAATAGACCCTTTTAAAGAACTTGAGTGTGAGCTGAATGTAATGTTTTCAGATTACATTTAATTGCATGTCATTTTCAAGTAAAATAACATTTATTTGAGTTTAAATTTATATTAAATGTAGTTAGCTAGACGTTAGAGTGCTTATTTGACCCACTTACTGGACTTGAGTACATATGATTTCATAATTACTTCTGTTGTCTTAATATGGTTTGGTAAACTAAAACATAAATTAACATGTAATGTATTATTTTTTCAGTTTAATCTTATATTTCATGTATTTAAATATAATTTTAATTAAATGTTTCTAACTGTGGTTATATAATTAGTTTGAATCCAGTATATTTAAAATGTATTATATTTATATGTAAAATCAAATAGCACACTACAGTTAAAATTTTAATCACGTGCTTTAGTAGGCTATGTTTTATTGTGCTTTAGTCAACATATTAAAATAATTTTACTTCTTTAAAGCACGAAAAAAAAGATAATTATAAAAATTTATTTTTAAATAAAAATGTAGTCACTGTAAGTGAAACATTTTAATTTGATATTATTACAAAGGGCACAATTTAAAAGTGTGCTTAAGTGTGTTAAGAAACAATCATGAAAGTGTCTCTAAGTGCACTTACTGTAAGTGGCTTTTTATTTCAATAATATTTTTTTATCTTATCTTATTTTATCTTTATCTATATATTAAGTGCATTACTTTCTGACAAGGCATGCAATCCACATGAATTTTTAAAGCTATAAACAGTAGTGTTTTTGCACCATGCAACCCATGAAATTGGGTTTACCGGGGGTGGGGGTGGGGTAACAGGAGGAATAAGATTTCCTTTATGGGATCTATGGGAATCGACCACTTGCTGAGGGCCCCCAAAACATTAAACATGCCCCTGGCTATATATTCTTACTTTGTCAACAGTCCTGTTTGTCTCTATTTTAACATCTCACACAACTTCAATACTTCAGTAAAACATAGCTAGGAAATCCATTAAGTAGCATGAATTATGTGAGAGCGACCTCTAATCAATAACGTTGTCTTCTGCATATTTTTGGATGGCAAAATCTCAAACTAAAATCAACAATTCAGTCAAGAAAGCAGTTGACACTACCTTCATATCTACACTAGGTGGCAACTATGCGCTACTTCTTACATTCCCTTCTTCTTCTCTCTCTCTCTCTCTCTCTCTTTCTCTGTGTTTCTCTGTCTCTAACGATTTTCACACACACACACACACACACACTCACACACAAAGTCTCTCTTGGGTTCAGTGCTAAAGATAAATTGTTCCTCAGTCTCTCTCTCGCTCTCTCGCTCTCTCTCTCTCTCTCTCTCTCTCTCTCCCTCTCTCTGTCTCTAAGGATTTTGGTCTGAAGTCAAATCCAATAGAAAGAATGGCAGCCATATTTAAGTGTGTGTCCTGAAGGATAAACAAACTACAGAACAGCAAGGGCATATAAGATAGAAGCAAGACGTTACAGAGGCACTTGGGATTCAAACTCTAATATGTAAAACCAAATTTTCTAGATTAGATTACTTTGTCTAGATAGCATTTCCTGAAGAAAATATGAGTGGTGCAAAACTCACCAGGGTCTTAGTACATGACTGGTTTCTTGTTGCTTTGTTCAAAAGAGCTCACATCAAGTCTCTATAAAATTTCTAATGTCCCTCATTTTGTCCATTTTATTTTCTTCCAGATTAAAAGTGCAAAAAGTAACAGCACAAATGGTGCATGAGTTATGTGCCGAAGGGTCCAAATACTTGAGCAAAGACGATTACAAAGACGACCCTTCAGAAGATGTTGAAAGACAAATGAACTCTTTCCTTTCACAGAGTTATTGTTTATCGTTACTTAGCAACATTTTTGTACATCATGTTTAAAATGTTTATGTTCTATTGCGGGAACTTCTCAAACTCAGCCATCTGTTTTCAATAAGTGGTCTGTGAGGAGTTGTGGATAGAACTGTCAATCGAGAAAGGTTAGTGTGTGTGTGTGTGTGTGTGTGTGTGTGTGTGTGTGTGTGTGTGTGTGTGTGTGTGTGTGTGTGTGTGTGTGTGTGTGCATTGCATGCATATGGAATTGGGTTTAGTGTTTAAACATCTGTTTATTATTGTGGCACTCATAGAAGCATGTTAATTTTGTTCCAAATCTTAATGAGCAAAAAAAAAAAAAGGTTTGCTTAAGGTTCTAAAAATTCCAAAAGACCTTCCTTATAATGTTCTACGCGGGTATTTTATCCTATTAATAATCACAATAATACCTTTTGTTCTAGTTCTTTTTTTTTCTTTTTTTCTTTTTATTTTTTTTTTGTTATGTTGGAGTGCTGTAGGGTACATTTCACAAACCTGTCAAAAATATGTTAAGAACAACATTCCCCAGAAATATTGTAAGCCTAAGTTAATCGTAGAAATCATTGATGACAGTGGTTTCTACAATCCACCTGTATTTGAAACACAGCCCAGGTTACATTTCATTCTGAAAATATATATATATTGTTATTGTTGGAGTTGTTGCTATAAGAGAACTGCCATGATATTTTATGGTTTACAAATTCCTCTACAGATTTCTCCTTGCATTCCTTTTGCAAGTATATTTTAGACAAAGCATAGCCAGCAGTGTAAAAGTGTTTATAACTCAAACACTAATCCAAAAGTTAGGTAGCATAATAATGCTGCCTTCTAAGATACCTTCCTTTGGACAGTTTTTAAGATTGCATCCTTCATGGAGAAAATAATCCCATAATGCACTGCAAAAAGTTTACTGGAAAAAAAAAATCCAACCAAGAAGGCTGACAAACACAGACAATCTTCAAAGTAGGCTATATGTGGTAAAGAATAACCAAAAGACTCATGCATGCTCTTGTGCATAATTAACCCTAATCAAACTAAGCTATGTCATGTACTCCCAACTTAACTTTGACTGAAACATGGATCTTGGCAGACAACACTGCGGCTCCTTCAGTCCTCACTATTTACTTTGTTTTCTCCCACATCCCATATCAAACTGGTATGGGTGGAGGACAGGTTTGTACTTTTCCAACACTTGGAAAGTCACTCCTCACTCTTCACATACACATCTATTAAATATAACACCATTACTGTTACTGAAAATGCCAAATTAATTTTGTCTTCTATCTTCCTCCAGTTTAACTGGTTAACTTTCTTGAAGAGATTAACATGCAGCTGTCCTCTTTCTCAGAGGTTGGTGCTCCGCTGGCACAGTGGTCCTTGGTGACTTCAACCTTCATCTTAAAAAAAACCAAGCGGCTGCCTTTCCTGCTCTTCTGGCCTCATTTGATTTTACAAGAAAGTATACCCCTGCAACACACAAAGAAATCAAAACAACTAGACCTCATCCTCATAAATAACTCTATCACTGACAAGCATCTTTTTTCCATTAAATATCTCTGACCACGTTTATCTCCAATCACTCTCCCTACTGACTCCTCCTCTGGTCTCCTTTTGCTTTAACCTCTGCTCTCTCTCTCTCTCTCTCTCTCTCTCTCTGCCCTGCACACATCTCATTAATTGTGTCTGCATCTCTTCCCTCCACCAACCACTTCTCTTGATGTTAATTAAGCTACTTATACTCTCTTCTCCACATCCTGCCTTGACAATATGTGTCCTCTTAGCTCTAGGTCAGCACAATCCTACCCTTGGATCACAGATGCTCTTCATAACCATTAAACCAAACTCTCTTTCTACCAAAACAAAACCAGGAACACCCCAGACACATGAAAACTATTCACAACATTCTCTTCCTTCACCCAGTCCCATGTCTTCTGACAGCTGATGGTTCTGTCGCCCATTTCACTGATAAGGTGGCACCCATCAGCAACCAGTTCTCTGCATCACTTACCCACAGACAACCTCCACCCACACACATTCATCTCTTCTCAAAGTCCTCTGTGCCAGCCATCCTGCAACCTGTCCCTTAGACCTGATTCCCTCCCACCTCCAACAGGAGATCTCCACAACACTGCTACCAGCTCTCACTCACATCATCAACACGTCTCTCACTACTGGCAAGTTTCTCACTGCATTTAATCATCCAAAAAACAACACTCAGTTCTACAGACCATAAAAACTACAAACCACTACTAGCCAAACTTCCAGATATGGAGCTCCTTGTAATCCCTGCAAACCGGTCAGTTGACTACAACTTTACTGTTAAATTGGGGTCTTCAACACTAATTCCAACCACGACAGTAAGGAACCTGGGGTAAGTGCTTGATGGCCATCTGAGCTTTACCACCCACATTTAAGGGTATACCCACCCACATACCTTAACGGTATATATTATTACTGTAAGGTTCTAATATGCACCCTTTAGGGGTAATGAAGGTAATATGTCCCTTTGTGGGTACTGCCCCAGTGACAAGCTGTTGTTTTTACTCCACTCTCTAAATGAAGACAAAATTTTATTTGAGTGTTGCCTCTGGAAGAACACTGCCCTAAATTAACAGATTTTACAAGTGTATGCTGCCTATGAGCACCTCCTTGTTGTTCCTTTATTTCAAGGCACAAAGTCACTCTTCAGAACCTTCACACTCTCTGCTTCTGTCTGGTGAAATGAGCTTCCAACCTCCACCCAAACTGCTCAAACCATCACAGCTTTTAAGTAACAGCTGAATACATACCTCTTCAAATACCACTTAACTACACCACAACTTTAAACCAATGCTCTTTTTCTTCTTCTTTTCTAAATTCCTCTTTTTAAAATAGTTTTGGATAAAAGCATGTGGTAAATGCATACATGTGAATGCAAATGTACTGTATGTTCTATGTTAATACTATATCCTACCTGGCATTAGCAGTAACCATACCCATTAAAGCAATTATGCATGTTTTACACAATTTCACTGTTTCAGATGTGCATTGTTCTGGAACAAAAAAAGGTAGTCTAACCTCTCATGTCCCAGTCCAAAAATATTTTTTTGCAACCATGTTAAACAAGCCACCATAATAAGCTAGTTTTAGATGAGGTTTCCAGCAAGATGTAGAATAAAAAAATCCCAGTGGAGACTGTATGTATATGGTTATTGAAAACAGATCTTAATTTTTTGGTTGATAGATTTTGAAGCTAAAGATGACAATGCCTACAGGGGTGATCTCTGTTCAGTTTTACAGCACTTCATATTTCACGTACCAACAGTGGTTTTGCAAATATGTTTGTGAGATAGGCTTGGATCTTGTGT
This sequence comes from Cyprinus carpio, assembly GCF_018340385.1. Taxonomy (NCBI): domain Eukaryota; kingdom Metazoa; phylum Chordata; class Actinopteri; order Cypriniformes; family Cyprinidae; genus Cyprinus; species Cyprinus carpio. The sequence goes on from NC_056601.1 coordinate 27,329,162, forward strand.
GGTAATGTATGTTTTTAGCAACAGTTTGTGACTTAAAATGTTAATCATGGGGACATGACAGGCTCCCGGGGCAGCTGGAAAAGTAAATGATGCTATAGGCACAAAGATCACTCCTCTCCATTCTCCCAGAACATTCCGCTACTCTCCCTATACCCACCATTTCCTACTCTCTTCCTGTACTGGGATGTTTTCTAGTTCAACAGAAACAATACATTTTTTAACAACTGTCAATTAAACCTCACACATAGAATGGGAGGTCGGCAGGTCCCCTGAGGTATGTGCAAAATGTTTTTTCCATATTTGAGTTATTTTGGCCAAGGAACTGCACACTTACTTGACATTACATTTATTCATTTAGCAGATGTTTTTATCCAAAATGACTTACAAATAAGGAGCATCACAACAGAATTATTATAAGAAGCAACTATAATTACCGTACACAATGCCATGTTTTACATAAAACTCAATTAGTACCCAAACTAGAACAGAAGTGGGGAAAAAAGAAAAAGAGTGAACAAAATTGTTATAGGAAGTGTCTTTGCTTATGATTGCAAGTTAGATAAGTGCTTGTGAAGGTGGTACAGTGTATCTTTAGCTGTTTCTTGAATGTTTTGATGGTCTAAGCAGGTTAGGTGGAACTTGTCAGGTTGCTCCACCACAGAGGAACAGACAGTGTGAAGGTTCCGAAAAGTGTATCCAATGTTGAGGGTAATGCTTTAAGAGTAACGTGAGTTATGTAAAGTAACACATTACTTTTTCATTTACAAGAAAATATGAGGTACTTAAATATGTAACACCATTTACTTTGTTTTCTTGTTTGCTGACTGACAACTCTTCTGTTCCCATGTTGAGAGAAATCTGTAGTAAGTGTAGAGGTGTTGTGTGCACTGTGTAAACATTAGGGCTGCCCTTGACTAAGGATTTTTCTGGTCGACTAGTAGTAGTTCATTTAAAGCATTAGTCGACTTATCGCATGTTTATTAATAAACCATTTAAATCATTATAATGAGCGTTTAATTGCATACATAGCCTAATAAGCGCTCAAGTACATGCATAAAGCTTGCCACAGCGCACCAGCAAAAGTAATGATTATGAATGTTTCAGGAAAAAAACAGTAAGGAGACTGCATAAACATTTTAATCACTTGATAAACTAGCGCTTTCTGTTTTTGGATTAAGAGGTGAAGTCGGTGAAACTAACGATTAGTACAACGAATAAACACAGGAATTGCCCATAATACAAAGTTCTGGACATTGTTTAGATTACAATAGGCTAATATGCAAAACTGGTAGCCAGTGCAGGGAGATAAAGAGAGGTGTGATGTGGGTTCTTTTGGGCTCATTGAAGACCCCTTGTGCTTTCTGACTAAACGTGATGGGGTAATTGATGATAAACCTAGCTGGATGTCAAAATCATGCTGTAGAGCTGGAGTGGCAGGGAAGAGAAGAAACTCAGTTTTTGCCAGGTTTAGCTGCGGGCAATGTTATTTTATCCATGCTGAGATATCCGCTAGGCAGCCTAAGATTCATGCAGCTATCATTGGTTGAAATGATAGATAGAGCTGTGTGTCATCAACATAGCAATGGTAGGAGAAACAATGTGTATGATGTGTCCCAGTGATGTAGTGTACTGTATATGGAAAAGAGGAGGGGTCCAAGAACTGATCCCTGAGGAACCCCTGCGACTAGTTGATGTGCTCTGGATACCTCTCCTCCTCAGGCAACCCTGAAAGACCTGTCTGAGAAAAGATTCAAATTACCAAAGTGCAGTTCCTGTGATGCCAAGTTATGAGAGGGGGGGAAAGGATCTGATGATTCACAGTGTCAAAGGTAGCAGACAGATCAAGCAGAATGAGAAGTGATGATCAGCTTTTGCAATCCGCAGGGCTTTAGTGACTGACAGTAATGCAGTCTCAGTTAAATGGCCACTTCTGAAACCTGATGTCCTGTTGGTTATTCAAGGGAAGAAATAATGACACCTGGTTGAAAACAACATGTTCAAGTGTTTTTGCTTTGAATGGAAAGAGAGAGACAGGTCTATCTACAAGTAAAGTGTTTAAACAGGTTTTTTGAGCATTGGGGTTACCCGAGCCTGCTTGAAGAAAGTGGGAAAAATGCCAGTGAGAAGAGATGTGTTGATGATATGTGTGAGGGCTGGTAAAAGTGCAAGAGAAATTGCTTGGAGCAGGTGTGAGGGAGTTGGGTCTAGAGGACGGGTTGTAGGATGGCTGGAGAGGAAAAGTTTTTATACTTCTGCCTCAGTGAGGGGACAGAAAGAGGATAGGAGAGTTTAAGCAGTGGATGTAGCTGATTTGAGTTCGTGTGTGCGTGGTGCTGTGAACTGACTGCTGATGGTTTTTGTTTTGTCTGTGAAGAATGTAGAAAAATCATCAGCTGTTAAATAGGTTGTAGGAGGTGGTGGAGGGGGAGAGAGGAAAGAATCGAATGTCTGAAGAGATTAAAGCGACTGAAGCGCTGTTGATTTTGTTTGAACATGTTGAACATTTGGCAGTATGGACTTCAGAGAAAGATGAAAGCAAAGACTGATACAGTACATACTTAGGTCCAACATATCTTTTGATTTGCACCATTTTCTCTCTGCTGCCCTGAGTTTGGGCCAGTGTTTACGAAGAATATCGGATAGCCAGGGATTAGAAGGGGTAGTACGCACTGACCTGGAGGAGAGAGGACAGATATTATCAAGACAAGAAGTTAAAGTGGAGCATTAAGAGTCTGTTGCTATATTCACATCCAGAGATGAGAACTACCTGGTCTAATAGCAAAAATGTACCTGGGGGCACTTTTTCGCGAGACGTGAAATACGTACCAATAAGTACATATCACTGCAGTTTGCATAACACTAGAGGCAGTAAAACTCTGACACCTTTTATTCCTTTTCACACAAATTTACAGAATTTCGATTAATAAAATGCAATTATCACACAATAACTTGAAGAATATTATGTTATGACTTTAAAACAATTTGAATATGCTTGGAGATTTGAAAACTGATGCTTTTGAATGTTAGCATCAAGTCAAGTCACCTTTATTTATATAGCGCTTTAAACAAAAAATATTGCATCAAAGCAACTGAACAACATCAATTAGGAAAACAGTGTGTCATTAATGCAAAATGACAGTTAAAGGCAGTTCATCATTGAATTCAGTGATGTCATCATCTCATTTCAGTTAAAATAGTATCTGTGCAATAATTTGCAATCAAGTCAATGATATCACTGTAAATGAAGTGTCCCCAACTAAGCAAGCCAGAGGTGACAGCGGCAAGGAACCAAAACTCCATCGGTGACAGAATGGAGAAAAAAACCTTGGGAGAAACCAGGCACAGACGTTTCACACAAGCATCACACATATCCAGCTTCATATCTATGGGTTTTCATAGATGGTAGGTTTATTCGGTAGCTCACAGAGTACAGAGAAGTACTTGAGAGTTGAGGAGCTCTGGTTTGAATCCCGTGTAACTATGGTTTGACAAAACCATTCAAATCTGCATATAAGGAAGTTCAAATGGCACGGTTGCATCAACAAATGTGTTTTTATATCAGTTTTGCATTAGTTAACACTTTCGAGTAAGTTTTGGGTTGGGTTTGATGTAGGGCATATTTCCAACATGATAGAGCATTAACTTTTAGCGACAGTCCTGGATATTTGAATTCTGAACCGATGCAATACGTACCTAAAGCAATGTAATAAAAACACAGCAATACATACCTATATCAACGTAATAAAAACATGCCAGGGTTCACATACTGAACCCATGTTTTAGCGCCACTCAGTGAACCTTTCTCTTTGAAACTGCAGCAAAATGTGCAGTAAGGTACTTTACTAGTGTTGTAAACAGTGTTGCAGTAAAGTACTCAGAGGTACGCTTTTTTTATGAGACCAGGTTGAATGAGAAATGGGCGTGTGAGGTAAGAGAGGATGACACTGCATAGTAAAGATGGGAGGACAAAAGTGAACATAGGATTCTGCTTAAAGTAATTGGTTAATGGGTTGGTGGCACACAGGTAGTAAGATGTAGGTTAAATGTGATAAAGGATTGATAAGAGATGTGTATGGGTTTTACCAAGATGTTGCCTGCAATTCAATTGTGTGTAAATTAAGTCAGACTGGTTGCCTGATTTGTGAATGCTTGATCAACTGAAGCTAAGAGTAAGTGGAAGTCTGCAGCATAAGGCTTGTCCAGATGAATGTTGAAGTCACCATAGACTAGAAGTGAACTGCCATCCTCAGGGAATGAGGACAGTAGCCCATCCAGCATAAGGGTGCCCAGTTGACCAGGAGGTTGAAAAATGACTACAATATGGAGTTTTACAGGAGCTGTTAACATAATATCATGAGATTCAAATGAATTACTATTATTCCTTAATTATACTAATCTTCCTCAAAATTAATAAAAACAGCAAACTCATAATATTTAACAAATCTGCACTAATTATGTTAACACAAAAATCCTGTATTTAATTCCTTCAGCCTCAGGCTTTTTCATTTTACTTTTGGTATAAAAGGGCTTTTACATTTGCCAGAAATCTAACTTTTGTGTATTAAAATCAAACAAGGAAGCTCAGACTAGGTGAGATAAAATAACACAATGCATCACTTTCCATAAAAAGTGACTAAGTAACAAAACTGTAATGCATTACTTTTAAAAGTAACTTTCCCAAACACTAAGTAGCAATCATTCAACTGCACTTGCTGATTTATTATAAAAGGAAACATACACATATAGGTGTTTGTTGAAGTTGGAGGGCAGTCGTAAAGGTCAATGTTAAATGTCAGTACCTTGAATTTGGGTGGCTACAAGTAGTCAGTGGAGTGAAACCAAGAGACCTCTCTTTAGCTGAGCCGGTAGGGAATGTTGATGTTCACTTTTCAATGGAATTTGCTGTTAATAAGATGAAGCCAGCCAACCAAGCTGGCTTTCAGTTTAGAGAAAGTTCTTGCCATTTTTGTATGCAGTTTGCATCAAACAGGCTGTGAGCATGGTGACTTGCCAGGATAAAGCTGGAAGTCAATAAAACAGGGGAACAGAAAAAGTCCATAAAGAATTAGAAATGGAAGACAATAGAAGTGTAACTTCAGTTCATTATAATTAAGTAACAATGCAGTCACCACAGCAGACTGTGACACACAGTGGCTCTTAGAACACATTTATGTGAGCAAGTTTAAGAAGAGCAGTTAAGAAGCCATCACAGGGATGTGGATGTGTTTAGTTCAGAGTGGACACACTACAGTATGTTTGAGTTTTTTGAAAAAAGGATTTCCACTTCAAACAAGGTGGAACCCCAGAGCACACCTACGTATTATGCAATCTTTACAGACCAATGGCAGCTCAAAGATGTTTTACAGCTGACGCAAAGTTTTCCGTAAAGTTCGGGGGGTCTGACAACCAACTAATTAAGGGCTTGAAAAATCACCATCCACCCCCGCCACCCAAACAAAGTCACAACAAAGATCTGGAGGTCTAAAAAAGGCTGTATATGATATAATTCTAAATAATGCATGAGGAATGTTTCAACAGTGTTTACAAGCAATCTTTCAGTAACCACAAAAGTAAGATTGTAAGACAAATAGACTTTTTATGAAAATCCTAAACCGTAAGGCACAACTTTTTGCTGACAAACATTTTCCCCAAATTATTGCAATTATTATTACTGGTCCCACCTGGATGGCTCCCAGTTGCCATCAAAATCATATTTTTATTTCTAATCAATTCACCCAAAAATTTTAATTTTGTCATCCCAACATTAACTTCATAACCATTAAAGTAATTACAAAATATAAGCTTTTTTTTTATTATTATTTATTATTTTGCATTCTTTTACATACTGTAGCACTTTTTGTTTACCTTGTGGTTCGTGAACATCAAAATCCTGTTTGCTTTGAGGATCATGCAGGTCACAGTAAACCACTTGAGTGCTTTCTGTTAAGATCAGTATCAGACAATACATTAACAAACAATAAATACTGTCATTGTTTAATTAGACTGACATACCACAAGTGTTTCACAAAACCTAGCTACACATGATTTGTCTTTTGAAAGTGTCTTTTGTCTTTAAGTTTTGATGTTTGTGCAATTATTAGAAACCAATCTCAACCATTACTCCCCAAATTAAGAGACAGAATCACTTTAAACAGTCCACCCAGAAGAACACCCTTGTAAAATTTGCACATTGTACATGTTATTACACATGAATAACTGCATTGAGTTGTACAAGAAAGGCACACACACTTAGTGTTTGGCAGTAGCCCAGTCCCCTATTGTTTGTGATTTCCTGGTTTGGTGTACGGTAGAAGTGATTGGCTGCAGATGTGAGCAGACCTGCAGTCTACATTGAAACACACACACACACACACACACACACACACACACACACACACACACACACACACACACAGAATAATCCATACAGGCAAACATATACCTACATATTTTTACACACACAAATACTCAAATTTCTCATTACTGAAATCTCCAGCATTTCTCTCCTCAGCAAAATCCCAAATAATCCTCTCACTTTTCTTTTCTCACTGTGTCTGTTATGCTTCACTAATACTGCAACGCAGGCATTCTCTCTCTTTCTATTTTTCTTTCTCTACAACTGAAATCCCTCAACATTTTTGTAGAAGCCAAATCTGTTAAAGGCCCCATGAAAGCAAAATAGGGGTTTTAACACTTTTTAACCTATTAGCTTGTACAGTGTTTGAATTATATGGGTAAAAAAGAAGATGACTTTGGCATATATTAAAAAATAATACTTATTACGGACATAAAAGACTTTAAAACAAAATACTTAAGCACAAATTTAATTTAATGTTTTCAGATATTTGTAAATAAATGTTAATTGCAATTAAATGAAAATATATTAAAGTTTACATTATATTCAATGCAACTAGCTGAACACTAGAGTGCTTTTTTCACCCACTTACTGTAAGTAGGACACTTTTTTAACTTGTATGTCATGAATTCTATTTAAGTACACTGAAGTGTTCTTTTATTTCATTAATATTATTTTAATCGTAAGTTCAGTTTTTTTAAGTATACTTTTAAGATTTGAAATACACTTTAACTGCTTATTCAGTACAATTAAGCACAATTATCTTTCACACAGACACGTAAATCTTTCTTCAGTGTAGCCAATCATAAGTGGGTCACTCCTGTATTTCTGTAATAAACAAAAAAAGGCAGTTCCAGTGACTGTATTACAGGAGAGAGATGTAACTGTATTCCATTTTAGTTAGCAGTTATCACTGGCTTAGTTAACTTCCTTTGATCTCAAAGTATTGGTGGACTCGGCTTTGCCTGTGTGTTACGTTTTGAACTTGACTGTTCAAACCCAGAGGTCTGTATTCATATTCATAAATTATTGACAGTTTGAAACTTTTATAATGAGACATTTTGTTTATAATATTACATCTGTCCCATTTTGTGTGTTTTAGATGTGTTTAAAAGTTTAAGTCAGGAAATTGGACTGGTTTCGGATCAGTGATTGGGAAGATTGGAAAAACAAAAAAACAATCATGTTGTGTCAGGGCAGTACTTTTCCCCCAGTTCAATAAAAAGGTTTCCCTTCAGTTTGTTGATTTATTTATTTATTATAAATTTTAGATCTTTTGTTCTTTCATATGGGAGATCCAGCACCCCCCCCCCATCCAGACCACCTTAGACTTTAGAAGATCTAGAAAAAAAGATCCAAATTTTTGACTGATTCGTCTTGCGATAAAGAGTGTTTACCTTTTTTACTGATCTCTAAATTCCATGTAATTGATCATTCAGAAACTACAGAAAAAATGATGTTCTGACATGCTTGAACGCAACACAAGTACATGCATACTGCAACACAAGAAAACAAACTGCAATCATCAAGCCTCATTTAAATCTCAATCTTGAGATTGTGAGATAAAAGAACACAAACAAACAAACAAAAATCTTCCATTTCTACATTTTTATGTTTAGAATTCTGAAAATCACATCCATGATCTCTTTGTTCTCTCTTTATCGTGATCTTCCTTCATCCGTCACTGAAGTCCAGGGCCAGCAGACCACCCGCTGTGAGCAATGCCCATTAAAATCTCTGCTTAATGAGAATGAGATGGGCTGTTATCTTGCAAAGTCTCTGCCATAAACAGTGGGCTGCAGTCCATGCGGCTGGAGCTGTAATCTGGCTGTGGGATCAGTGAGGAATGCATCTGTGTTCCTTTCTTGAGTTTATGTAAAAATTAAACGGTTTAAATGAGTGTGTCTGATTTGAATGAGGCTTACTTGTATTTTTGTAATAAGGAAAGTGGAAAGTCTAATGGCATTTAGATCTCTGGTGGGAGAAAGAGCTTTCTGTCTCTAGAGATCCCATGAAATGGCTTGAAGATTGCGGTTTTCTTTCTGCTCCGGGTGTGTGTTCACGGTGTGTGTGTTCACTGCTGTGTGTGTGCACTTAGGATGGGATAAATGCAGAGCGCTAATTCTGAGTATGTGTTACCATACATGGCAACGTCACGTCACTGTCACTTTCCTGTATTTATGTATAGTATTCAGCCTCATCACTTTTATTACATTACCCAACAGCCTCTTTCATAATGCAATTTCTGTATCATTAAAATTAAGTGATTTGAACATCCTTTAAAACAGCGGACACTGGTACAAAATCTACAATAATATGATAACTTCAGTTTATTTGTTTGCAAATATATATATATTTATTTATTTATCAGAATAGGCTGCTACATTTGAATGAGCTTTACCTCTTATGGTGCCTTACATTTTTCTGAAATTCCGGGTACGTTCACATAACAGTGATTGTACTAAAAACGGAAACGTTTTTCTTTGCGTTTTTGAAAAGTTTCGCATACAGACAATACAGTTGTTAAAACAATCCCAGTTCACACAGATCCACAAAAACTACTAAAAATGTATTATTCATGCCAGGCCAGTAGTTGCAGATGTCATTTTTTAAAGAAACACTACATGCCTGCACACATACATATTTCTATAGATTGAACATGTAATATGCATGTGTATAATGTCATCATTTTTCCAAATTCGTGCTTTTGTAGCTTACAGACAATAATGGCATAATTTTGAAACATGTACACTTTGAAGCCCATTTTCAAACATTTGCATTTTGCAAATTGCTTCCAAAATGCTATTGTCATGTAAATTAATTTCCAAAACACATAAATCAGTTTCCATTTTTAGTGGAAAATGTGAAAATAGTGTAAAGCACCTTGAAAATGAAAATTAGAAATGTTGCCTTGGAAACTAACTGAAATAAAATATGATTAAGTTGAAGTACAGGAAATATACTAAAACTGAAATGGTTTCCTTTAGGTCATCCTAAAGCTATGGACAAAAATGATCAAATCTTCTATTTCGGTATCTGTATTATCTATTTCATGGTAATAGAGGAGTGCAGGAGAGAGAGAGAGAGAAAAGTATAGGAGAGAGAGGATCAATGGGAGCAGGACTTGATGCAAACCACATTCAAGCCTGTGTCCCACATGAGCACACAACCACATGCTGTGCAAAAGTTTCATTGTTTATTTTCATATAATTGATTGTGTACGGCAGATTGCTGCCCCATCATGACAAAACATGACATTTTTGGCCTCCTACCTAGATGTCACTGCCAGAGGTGCATGAGGCGGGTTATTGTTTCCTTTCAATCTCAGAGCAGGAAATGTTCTCATTGTAACTTCACAGAGCGCCATTTACGATTTTGTTTACAATTTGAGGAAAGCAGAGGAAGTTTATGCATTTTTGTAAGCAAGTAACACGACGCCCAGCCGCGCGTGTTCAGGGTTTATAAGTAAACACACATACCAGCTCAGTTTGACAGATAATCTATAGTTAGAAACAGTCTAGCCATCACACACACACACACACACACACACTGGGCTGTGAGTTTGTGTGTGTGTTCAACGACCTCTGTTCCACACCAATACCCACAGCTCTCGATTTGGGTACATCTTAAACATCTCCTCTCAATTTTATTTCAATCTTACTCTACGCAGGGAACACAGGCTCAATTATCGGATGTAATTTGCTGTAAAAACAACAAGAGGCCGAGGGGATGAGGAGTGAAATGAGTGAAATGAAAGTCTCTCTCGAAGAGCTCCTTACTGGGTTTCAGACTTGTGTTTTGATGGAGATGTGTCTATAAAGATTAATTTGGGGACTGTAAGCAGATATGAAACTGTAGGAGAGTTAAGTAAAAAAAGATTAAGGCCGTCTTTATTATTTTATTTTATATGTTGTTTGGCTTTTTTTTGTTCACAGTGCTGGAGAAAAGAGAAAATAATTACGTGAATACAAAAAATGGCGAAATCATGTTAACCAGACTACAGATGTAAATTTGGACATGCCGTTGTTATAGTTCTGTGTTGGATTTGTAAAATTTGTAATGGTTTTACTGGTTATAATGGGCCTTGTATTGGTTTTAATGGAAACTGTAATGGACCCTGTGGGTCTCTACTGGTAATTGGTCGCCTTCTATTGGTGGCTTGTTAAAACCGATATATCCTAATGGAATATGTCCCAAAATACACTACAGAAAACCATTTTTTAATGGTTTAAAGTTAATGGTTTGTAATGTTTGTAATGGTATTTGTAGTGGAAACCATTACAATTTTCTGTGATGTTCTATTGCAATTTTCAGCATGGCTGTGAACTGAATTGCATGTTAATTGCAATTAAATGTATGTATTATAGTTAAAATTTATATTAAACACAAGAAGCTGAATTTTAGAGTGGTTTTGATCCAAGTAAGACTTAAGTAGGCTACATCTCACATATTTTTAAACACTTTAAAAGCAACATTTACGTGTATTCTTGTACGTATCATGACTGTTTGGAAATAAAATTTCCAGTTAAGTGGTGAGCGCGATTTTTACCCCAACAAATGAATGTGAACTTGAAAACATTATGTCAATGGTAAGTTACGTATTACATTTCGAAAATTAAATGTTCGGTGAGTGGTGCTAAAATATGCTCTGTTGCATTTGAAAAGGAGCCACAGACATTCCCACAGTTCTTCTGGACTTGTTCTGTTTCTTCATGTCATTCCAGACCTACTGGATGATGATGAGATCAGATCTCCGTATGGAGCACTGGCTGTTGCAGATGCCTTGTGCATACAAAAATCTCACTTGATTATTACAATTAATGGCAAAAATAATGTTTGGAAATGTAAATGTGACACACTACAGCAAAAGATTTGTATAATTTCTGTATTTTAATAATTTGTAATTACACATGAACATGAATTGCACTTTTAAAAGTGTTCTTGAGTGTGTTAAGAAACAGTCATTAAAAACTTTTGAATGTGTTTTTTTTTTTTTGCGTTAATATATTATCTGCATTTTTTTAGTGCACATTCACAATACAATTAAGAACACTACTTACTCACAATGGCAAATATACAGCCAGAATGCGAGTTGACTATGGACTACAGAAGTAAATCGTGTGCAAAGGATCACATTTGTTTACCTAAGTGAATACATCATTGGAGAAGCAACAACAGTGTTGACGAATAGACAGGTCTTTTGTTGCAGCTGGAGTTAATAAACATTTGTAGGAGTTCTTTTTAAATCTGTTATGGTAGGCAGGATAAACAAATACATTATGGAGGTTACTTTTACATTACTTTTGGTTTATTGTTTGTGTAACCAGCCTCACCGCTTTCATTAGAAGCTTCAAGCAATCAGGCTCAATTACATTCATTCCCGATGGATGTGAAGCTACCACAGACTTTCTTCTCTTTTCTTTTTTTACCATCCTTGGGTTATATAGAAGACCAATCACAACTGATGTTTGTATAACTGAGATTCTGAGGTTTGTTATCGCCACAGTTGTGCAAGGATGTGTGCCGCACTCTTGCAATGCATTGGCAAAATGTTGGCTAAGTGTTTGCATTGGCGTACTGTTCTAGAATATGTTTCTGCCCCATGTCATAACAGTATTTCATTCATTCATTCATTCCTTCTTTTTTCTGTGGTTTGTTCTTTCTTTCTGAGGATGAGACCATGAAGGGGAAAAACAAACATGATTTCACCGCAGGCTCACAGCAGCAGGGCAAGACACAGTGAGTGAAGATTCAACTAAAAACACACACATTCATTGACAAACAACCCAAGACACAGCAAACACTCTTCCTCTTCTTTCTTTCTCAATCTTCAGTCCTTCTCCCTTGAGTGTGTCCGTTTCCTGAACTTTGTCCTCAACCTTTTCACAAACTCTTCAAACTGCCTCTGAGGAATGTGTTTTCTCATATTTGGTTTGAAGTTCCCTGTTTCCCCTTTCACCCTCCGACAGAGAGCATAGAGGTGGCAGAAAAGAAATCGCACACACACAGTAAAATTGGTGCGGTGGGTTCCCTGTGGAGAAGCCCAACATTTTTAGTTTGCGATGGGTCAGTTGGCTGTGAGATGCTGCTGAGATGGAGGACGACTCCTGCAGGTCTTGCAAGCTTAAGAGCTGTGTGCATGCATGACCTTTTCCTACTACGTGTACAAACACTTCAATGCAACATTTTATAGATCTGTACTGGAGACAACTCTCATCCCATTGTGTTCATTGAATAATTGCACACTTCTTTAGTGATAATGCCACCAGGATTTGTGTTTTAATATAAGCCTGTACAGCTTTCATCTTTAATAAACTGCTATCAGGTTGTCAGCATGTTGTTTTAATCAAGTGTGTTAATTTAATTGATTTTGGAGTGCAATTTCTGGGTGACCTGGTGACTAACTAGATGCACACTAATCACAGGCCTTTTGTTCTATAAGGACATTTCAGACGGCTGCAGTCCTCTGTGTTTATGCATTGTTGGTTCACATTTACATTTATTCATTTAGCAAACACTTCTATCCAAAGCCACTTGCAAATGAGGCAAAATGCAAGCAATTTCTTTTAAAGGAACCGATGATGTTAGCGGTACTGCATCACTACATTTCGAGGTAATAGCACAGAACTGCAGGAAAGCAGAAAAAATAACATTTGTGAACATGTAATTGGAAAAGGCACAGTGGATATAATGGTTCAACCACATCCCAGCATGCACTGGAAGGTCAGTGCCAATCAGATCTTCTTCTAGACGAACTGATTGGTTGGTCTTTCTAAATTCGGCTCAAATTTGTATTTAAAGAAAATAAATACTATGCCAATGACATTCTTAGCAGTTGATCATTTCAGAAAAGAAAATGGACTCAGGTAAAAACCTACATTAAAGCATGCAAGAAAGGTAAATCCCTTGAAAAGTCATCAGATGAGAGAAGTATTGGCCATAGAGCTTAAAGGCAACATGAAACACTGATCAAAACCCATAATGCTTTCCTAATCTGGAAAATTTCAATGGAAAAAATGTAGGCCGTGACCTAATTGTATCCATCTGGAATAGAGTTGTATTCAGGAATGACATAATTTTGTAGGCCAAAAGCTGCAAATGAGTTTGCATTTAAGAACTTCCAGTTCCATCATTCTGAAGTCAGTGGGGTTTTTGAATAAGTTTATGATTAAATTCCTGAAATCAGATCTGTGGTAAACTCTAGCTCAAGATATTCCCAAATTTTATTCTATAATGTAAAATACATCAGTAAAAACACCTTGTGAGAAGGTTAGCGGTGGCTTACATGTCTCTAACGGGACTACAGAGGCTGTTGGGACATTAAATGTCATTACGGCACTCAGGTAAACTCATTTACTCACTAACAGCCCTTATTTGGTTTATAACAGAACTTTTGCAAATTATTATAATTCAAACTTTTAGGGAAAATGTGTTTTAAAAAATGAATGCAAGAGTTGTCAGAAGCTTATTGGTGGTGAATGAAATTTATTTAGGCTTTAAAGTTAACAAACATTGTATTCACATGTCTTGTTCACAGATATTATTTTCTGCAATAATCCAAGAGTCAGTGGAAAAATCCTACTGGGTTATTGTCAAGGGAACCAGGTTATGAAAACTTACAGGTTGGCCTACAAAAACACATTGTCACTGTAGTGCTCTATTGATAAGATAACTAAAAGTGGGTGTTACATGGAAGAATGGAAGAATGGAGTGCTTGTAGGGGGTTAAACATATTAGAGATTTGTGCCATTATTGTTGTGAACAACATGCACCTATGATTTGGACATAATAATGCCTAGAATATGCATCAAGAAGGCAAACAGGCTCCATTTTGTTGAATATCAATGTGTCTCTTTTTGTTTTCATATGCAGTGTCTGAGCAAAGACAGATGTCTGTGAGAGCTCTAGATTACAGCTATTTTCCCCATGCTGAGTGTTTTCCTCTATTGATCTGCTTGTCTATACATCCTTTAATAATTCCATGCTAATGACTAGCAAATATTTTGGTGCAAAGATAAATTATTGTAATAGTGCCCACAGTATTCTTTACATGCTAAACCCAAATTCCATCTCTATATATCTGTGGAAATTAAAATAAATGTACTATACTATACTATGTTCACTGCATACCAAGACTTCTAAGGCACGAGAGCTTAGTGCAGGAAACAGACCAAAGTCATGTTTTTTATTCACTGAAAATATTCAGCTGTCTGCTGAAGCCATTAAATCTTATTTGGATTTATGACCAGATTCATATTTGTTTCCAAAAACTGTGCCTTGACACATAATGCCAGGTCATTAGTTGCCCAAAGCATGGGAACAGTTTATAGATATATAACTTAAGTTTATATAACTTTTTGACATGTGAGGTGCTTACATTTTACAGTTATATTCTTATCAGGAAATGTTGGAAATTCAGGTATTTCCGTTTTCCAAAAAGGTTTGTTCTAACAGGAAGTGAGTCTGTGTTTAATGTGTGCATCACATCAACAAAAGAAAAAAAAGGATGTGTAAAAACAGTCTAAAATAGTCACTTGAAATAAAAAAAATGGACTCAATTTTGCTTTTAAATTAAAATATTAAATTATTTTAGTCGTACTTGTAAAACTTGAAGTTATATTTTTATAAGAACTGTGGCTGATCTTTATATTTAAAAGAAAAGAAAATCACAGTAGTGTGTTATATGGTCAGAACATTCTACCTTATACCTCATGTTTTTCTTTCCTTCCTTTCTTTTTTATAATTTAATTATAACATTTTTTATATATATATATATATATATATATATATATAAATAAAAAGAAAACCAGTAGATAGTATAGGAATAGAAAAGAGAGTGCTAGTGTCTTAGCAGGGGCAAACAAATTATGTACATAATGTAAAAGTAAGTAGCTACATTCATGTTCATATAATAAATTCTAAAAAATAATTTATTAACCTATTTTTGTGATATCATACTGAAATTTGAGAAAAAAAAAAAACTGCAGGACTTGGGACTTTAGGACCATTGTGGACATTTATACATTATTTTTATGAAAGAAAGATATTTTATGCGCAATATTTCAGTTACACTACACTTGAACATGTCTTTTATCTTAACCCTTACCAAAAAGTTGTATACTTTAAGTTTATTTTATTAAGTATATATACTTAAAGTATATTTTAAGTATACTTTATGTATTAAGTATACAAATATCAGTGTACTTCTAAGTGTACTATATTTCAATACTCCTTGTATTGACTAAATTGGCCCACTAGTATATAAATAGTATACTTTTAAGTATACTTTAAGTATAACAGTAGTCAACTTTGAGTACACAACTAGTTTACATCTTTAATTTATTTTGTACTCTGCAACTATGCTAAAAGTGAACTTTTATACTGATAGTTTACTAATTAAATGCATGTAGCATTTTACACTTTGAAGTATAGTCTCAGTAAACTACTAGTTTAGTAGCTTTTTACTGCAAGTATACTCGTAAGTTTTCTTTAAGTGAACTTTAACATCATACTTTAAGTACACGACTATTTAGATATTAATTTGTATATATTTTGTTATATGAATATCTGAACATACAAAACATCAAAAGAACAGGGTATCTGCTTGTAAACAAAAACATTTTATTCTAGCTTCATGCATTCTTGTTTATAAAAACACTTGAATGTGGATAAGTTTTATAAAGAAAAAAATAATAAAGAAATAAACAACGTTATGAACAAAAAGCTGAAAAAAGACTTAATTGGATTAATCGATCAACACCCCAAAGCTTGACAGTCATTACCTCTTCATTGGTTGACATTTTATTCCATAACCTAAAACAGTTTTGATGCTTTTTTATGTCTGATGATCATGTTAGAATACATGTGGAAGCATCTGTTGTTTTGGTTTCTTCTTCACTTGTGTTTTTTTGGGAAATTCTGTACAGAAGTTTGTTATCCAAAGCGACAAGTGCGTTACTTGTATAAGTAAGGCTGCATTTTACCCCAGACCGCCAAAGAGCAAAGTGAATGAACGAAAGAAATCGCGAGAGCAGCAGGAGATTTGAAGCTCATGGCAGACGCGCCGAAGAGATGATTCACCTTGTGATTGGCTGAATGTTAGTTCACTCAAATCTAAGTAACAAATCAGAGAACACGGGCAGAAATATTGACAGTGGGTCAAAAAAGTGTGGGGGACGGGTTAGAAACAGGCGATTTTGCTGCTACGTTTCTGTGTTTTAGTATTTTCTAATCCAGTACACAGAAATTACCACCAGATTAATGAGAGCTGCAACAGAAAGGAAGATTTTCAGTGAATAACTATTAAAATTTTGGCTGTTGCTGGTAGCCATTGGTTTCTATAGTATTTTTTCCATACTGTATAATCAATGCTATATAATTCCATATAAATAATTAACCAACTCACTACAGAAGTGAATGGCTACCAGCAGCTCTTTGTCTACCAACATTCTTCAAAATATCTTCTTTTGTGTTGAAAGGAAGTTGAGGGTGAGTAAATAATGACAATATTTTATTTTTTGTGTTGACTTTCCCTTTTAAGTTCAAGCTCACAATTTTGTGAATGACACCAAAAGCTTATTTCCAACTAAAGTACTTACGCACCGACATACACTCATAGGCCTATACCTGCAGCTTGAAGTGATCAGAGCAGTATTCTTCTGTTGTGTTTGTAGGGTTTGCAAAGAGTGTGTGTTTAATGAGCCATGAACTGCTTATCTGACATCAGACATGAGGCTGGAAAAAGCTCTGCACACAGCCTGTGTACCCCAGAGACTTAGGCTTACTTTTTTCTCCAAAATGCAGAGAGCCTTGAGGGCCATCACCCACATCGCAGAAAAATGTGGATGTATCAAATTTCAAGACCAAACTAAACTTAAAGGAAAAGTTTACCAGTTCTTCAGAATCTCATGGTCAAAGGTAAGATAACATTGCTTGACCATGTCCCAACCAATTAGATAAAGCAGGGTCAGGGGCCGTTCACATGGATAGACACAGAAAAGCGACCAGAAGATTTCACTTTCAGTGATTAACTTTATGACCAACATTATATGAACACCCGGTTCTGATTTATTTGCCTTTTCCAGAAATTCCTGAGTTTGTAAGTAATTTTGAGTTTTGCTATTCAAGTAATTCCATTTGTTTATGAAAACAAATCCTAATGCTACACTTTAAAATGACATCCTGTGCTTCCAATTTTGTTGCACCATTTTAAGAAGGTCAATTTTATCTAAAATGACAATGCAGCATCAAATATTATTCTGATGGGAAGCTATTTTGTGCTTTGTGCAGCTTTTTCACTTTCACAGAGAACAGAAAAATTGTTATGCTGAAAACTTGTTGTGTCGTGCCTTGCTTAACACACTGTGATTCCTATCTTTTGCATTAAGAAATCAAATGGTGGTGTTTGCAAAGTCGAACATCACTGATACTGAGGGTTCAGGACTTAACCCCACTTACCCTAAATCTTACACTTTGCTAGGTAATGCATCCCACACTGTTTGCTGTATAGATATAAATGATACCTCAATATTGCCCAATATTTAATTTTTCCTGTCAGTAAAGGTTTTTTATTGGCATTTATGGTTCCTTAAAAACCTTTAACATCCACTGAACATTTTTATAATATGGTTCTTTGTTCTGTGAAATGTTCTTTGAGGAATCCAAAATGCTTATTTTATGGCATTGCTTTGAAAACCTTCTGTTATTTCTTAATCCTCATGTTGTGTTGGAATCAGTTTGACACACATGGATGTGTTTTGGAAAGGCGGTTCAAATGTTGGTTACATTGGTTGTTACAGTACATCGGGGTCAAATCAACCCACATTGGTTTCTATGCAATTTACCAGAAATCAACACTTTGAAAACAGTAAAGAGCCAAGTAACAAAAGCCAGGTACAGAGGCTATAACTAAGTACAAACATTTTTTTATACTATTTATTCTTTGTTACATTTATGTGAATCAGCATAACAACAACAGAGAGAAAAAAAAAACAGAAATAGATGGAAATTATCAGATTTTTCACATATTTTATATTTTCTAGTTTTCACGGCAATCTTTATACTGTTTTTTCATAGTGTTGAGTGTCGATAGTGTCAGAAACCACTGGGAGGTCCATTTGACCCAGACAAAAAATGGTTAAATAATGAGTGCATGAATAAAACAGGATATCATCAAGTCTATATCTTTTGATTTATCAATCATCTAACATCCTCTTTGAAAACCATAGCATATTTTGCAGCACTAACATTTGAAATGAATATGTTCAACCTTATGACTAGGAGCCATGAACTCACAGACATGTGACACTCTTCAGATTTCTGAACCGCTGCTAGGCACCAATAATCAATGAAATCACTTCACAGCATCTGTGTGATTGTATCTTCAGCTCAAGCTTTCAAAAAGACTGTCTAGAAGGACAGTTTGACTGAACCTGTCCTCGAAACCAGATTGCCACTTAAAAGTGAAAAGTGTGCTTTTTCATGCCACTCAGAGACATTTCTAAACATTTCTATTTTTAGCTGCTGGCTCTTTGATTGGACCATAGCAATGCATGTGTTGCATACATAAAAGGAAGAGGATTTTATTTTTCTTTTAAAGAAAGTGAGAAAGCTAGACGTGTAGACAGAAGTAAGATACTATGCATCCTTCACAGATGACTAGGCCACAAAGTGCTGAAGAGTGGTAAACATTAGCTGCAGGTAGCAGCAGGAAGGTAATGGTATCCAGACTACCTGTGATGTGTCATTCTCACAGAAGCTTCACATTTGCTCTCTTTTTTATATATTTTTTTGTGCTTTTTCTCTTGCTGAAATGGCTCTATATGCTATTAACCCACTTAAGTGAGTTGCAGGAGTGAATTCTGGGTTTTTTACAGTTGTAGGTTCCTCATTTACTACATCCAGTTTTAAATAAAAAGAAGTATAGTTTTTTATCTACATGTACCAGCAATGGTGGAGTGGAGACTTTGTCAAGTTGAAATCGTATTAAAGCTGTATGGCTGTGATGGTGTTTTATCAAGTTGAGTATGGTGCTGTCAAACACTACAATATTTCATTACTCTTTGACAATTATATCACAAATGCATGTAATAGCCTATATGTTAATGTGTCTGTAGTACTATCAGATTGACGCTTGTGAAAAAACTGTGCCGAATTTTATCTGATGTGTACTTGTTTGGTGGCTTCTGATGCTTCTGTGAAATATCACTCTCAAAGTCTTAAGGTTTTGATGCCAGAAGGAAGACTTTATTATCAGAGATAATGAAGCCAAGAGACTCTGCAGAGAATCTGTAGAATCTGTCTTTGCACACTGTTTTATATGGTTTTCCACATGCTCTACCCCAGATGGGAACAATAGGTACATAACATACAGGCCACTGTTGTTTATCAACTTTTAACCCAGTCTATTTCCTCAAGTGATGACAGTATAATATTAACACAAAGAGGACTCAGTTCATCACATGTCAGCACAAGATGATCCCATGTTTTCTATTAATGGGAGCTCATCATATTTGAGCACACACAGTTAAATATGTGACTTTAATCATAGAATAACTTATGAATATAAATGGTTATTCACATTGATAATCCTTTTAATACATTTAATTCTGATTAATAAAAATCTTCCACACTTGTAGCTCAAATCTTAAAAGTAGCCTATTTTTCAAAAACTGTGCTTGTAGATGACTGTTTAACACAATTAAATTCACTTTTAAAAGTGCACTTTGTAATAATGTTGAATCAAACGTTTTACATAAAAGAACATTTTAAATTATATATTTTTTTATTAATCTATTGTTGTGCTTTAAAGAAGTGCACTTATTTTGATATGCTGACTAACATACTAAAGCACATGAACAGCATTAGAATATAATTTTAGCTGTAGTGTGTTATTCAGTAAAGACATGACATACATTTCAAGTTTCAGTAGAAACAACATTAAAGTATATTTTAGTTTACCATAAATGCTTGTTAGGTTGTATAGCAGTAGTAGACAATAAAATTCATTATAAAATAACAGATGAACATACACATAAGTCCTTATGACAGAAATATATTATTTCTGTCATAAGCACTCTTTTAAAAAAAAATGTAATGACAAAGTATACTTTATATAATTAATTTACAATTAGTTTAATGGTATTCTAATCTAACAGGCTCGCTAGTGGTTATTAATGGCATTGATCCCTATTACTAAAATGCTTTTGTGAATTTTCTGACAGTCAGATGTCGTTTACAGCTTATCGGCTCCCTGGAAGAACTTGACATACCTATATTCTGGCAAAACTCCAAAAATGTACAAATACAAGCAGTTCACTGCCGTTTGTATCTGAAATTAACACTAGAGGCAGTAAAACACCAACAAGCTTTATTCTTTTTCAAATTATGATTACAAACATACATTAGGCAGAGAGTATATGAGGCTGTGCAAGGCTACTTTTAGCTTTTTTAGCTTTATCCTCTGCCTATGATTATGGAGGCAGATTATCAACTAATAAAACACTTGTAAAAAGCTAAAACGGTACGGTTACTTCAGCAAATGCATTTTTATCTCATATTTGCATTTGTTAACACTATTGGATAGGTTTAGCATAGGTGGTAATTTATTTTCAAATGTTCAAATGCGATTAACCTTTTAGCACCACTCACTGAACGTTTAACTTTAAAAGTGTCTAGTATATATATACACATATACTGTATATATATATATCATTTTGCTGAAATGTCGCCATAGGCACCTTTTCCATTGAGCCTCAGGTTGACAGAAATGAATGGGTAACATCATTAACCAAACCATAGGTGTTTCAAATCTGTGACTACTCTTATAAAAAGCTGTTTTTGGTTACAATCTCCAAACATACCTCACTATAAAATAAATATCTATAACAGAACACCTACTTGACTGGAAGAGGTGTCTGAAAAAAAAACTACTTTTATGTGGAAAAAGTCTGTCCTAATTTTAATGTGCCCAATGACATCAATTTTTTATAGAATATATTTGTTGATTTATAAGAGCATTAACAGGGTTTTTGTGACAGTTACACCTACTCACAGTCTCCAGACTGAACTCAGACTGGCAAACTACATGAAAAATTATGAAAATTGCCCTGTAATTATTTAATATCTGTTTAATTTAATTATTTATTATCTACAGCTCCAGCCCAGCCACCCACCTTTTGCTGGCAGTAATGCACCTCTTTTAATATACACATATTAGAATTTGATTTTAATATTTCACACATAAAAATGAGGTGGCTTCAATGCAGCAAGCTACTTTTCCCATGTAGCTTGTACTGTGGTCCAATATTTCTGAAAGGCAGAATTAAGTACATGTTAGTTATGGTATATTAGGATAAGTATATGAGCGTTTGACAGAAATATACAAGTAATGGACTGATGTAGAGTGAAAGATTTCTAATTGGACTATAGGGTTTCACTCTGCCAGTGAATGGCTGAGAAAATCTTTTCACTAGCAAAGAAAAATATCTCCTTAGACTAATAGAAAATGATGTCTGCATTAAACTCAGAAGATATTTTTTACTGGAGCTCAACTACGTTTTTTTTTGAAGGTCATTTCTCAGTGATATGTGTGAGGTTGGCCATGAAATGAATGAGGTGAGATTGAGGAGCATTAAATGGCTTCATTCATTTATCTGCTATTAGAGAAACACAAGTTGTTTTGTTTCATAACCCTCACAATTTGAAACTAGCTGTTGAATCAGTGCTGTGGTATGTTGGAAAAAGAAGAAGAGAGCAAAAAATAATTAGGAGGCACAGAACAGGCAGTGGAAAGACACAAAGAAAAAATGAACTGAACAGAGCAAACGGAGACTTTTGAGCTGTGCTCAGATTTATCGAGACGCTCCAAGGTTTCAAACTGAACATTTCTCATCAAATTCTTCCAAGGCCATCTCAGCTGCATTTAGCATTCATTTCTGTTTAATCACCAATCTTACCCTTAACAACTGTTAACATCTACCATATTTTAGCAGACCTGGGTAGATTACTTACAAACTGTAGTCTGTTACTGGTTACAGATTACATGATGAAAACAGTAATTAGTAATGTAATCTAGGTTACTTATTTTTAGGTAGTGTATTCTAACTACATTTAGATTACTTTTTGGATCACTTTATTTAACTTGATTTAAATGTAAAAAAAATAATCCAAAGAGAAAGAAAATGTAACCGATATTAACTGATATTAGAGAACTGGTGAGAATATTATCATGTATCCATAAAAAAGTAACTGTAATCTGATTATGAGCATCTAATGTTCTTAATTTTTGGAATCTGATTATGTAATCCAGATTACATGCCATCAGTTACTCCCCACTTCAGATTTTCCTATTAATTTGGATATTTTTTCTATAAGTGGAGCTTTGTTTTGGGATAGTTTTAAATAGAATTGTAAAGAAAAATGTCAAAATTAATTCCGTCCCACTTAATAACAGTTCATACTTTTTTTCTTTTTTTTTTCTTTCTTTTTTTTTTTTTTACCAATGTATTTTGCTGCAAGTTTTCCACAGGAAAGCACCACTGAAATGTTCTTACTGTATGTCAACAATTGTCTCACTTACCGTATTTTTAATTCTCCTAAGAAATCAAGTTAGAGATGTCTGTGATAAGTTTATACTTCAGTGAAGCATGAGAATTGTGTATGTGAAAAATGAATCCTCTACACTAAATAAGCACAGTATTCGCCCACACACACACACACACACACACACACACACACACACACACACACACACACAAAATTCTCTCAATCCTGACACAAACACACACACACACACACACACACACACACACACACACACACACACACACACACACACACACACACACAAATCCCAACAGGGATTTGGGTTTATTGGTATGAGGGGCTTCAATTAGATAAACAAAGATGAAGTCATTTCAGTCAATTACTGTAATCATCTACTGGAGCGTTCCAAAGGGAACACATGAGGCTGGAGAGGGAGGAGGAAATGACAGAGTCAGAGGAAATGAGGAAGAAAGCGAGGAGAGGGAACCCTACAAGAATAATACGTCTAATATGAGTCATGTTTTAACAGAGCAAATTCGAGATGAAACGTTGACAATTCACAATGCCATTCATAAAGTTGGGAGTTTTTAAAAAGAAATTAATACTTTTATTTAACAAATCCAAAGTAAAAGCATAGTAGACAGCTGAGAAAGTCATCCTGGCACTAATGCTAACATGATGATGATGTTACCAGAATATGTGAATGTAAGTATCCGTAAAGGAAATGATTCCAAATGTGAGTTGAATGCAAATTGAAGATTGTCAAAATGTAAGTAAACACACACACACACACACACACACAGCTGCTGATGGAAGGGAAGGGCTTATAAAATCTCTGGGAGTGAAGCAAAGCCTCATACATAAATAACTGCACAATATTTATCTTGGCTTATTATTCATGAGAAAGAAGGGATTGAAGTGAAACCATTAACACACTCTCACATTCTCTCTCTTAAACACAAACACACACACAAACAAACTGAACAAAATCTGTATGTGTGACATATGACCATACACATGCTCTCTGTGGATGGCAGCACATCTCCACATTCTTCCACCACACTGAGATTTACATTTATGCATTATGCATCAAAAAATAAAATAAAATAAACATTTTATAAATAAATTATCCAAAGTGACATGAAGATACATGTTCAGTTTAGCTGTATTTTACTTATTTTTCCCAATTTCTCATTGTATGCAGCCATTCGCTACAAGAATGCACAATTTCGTCATTTTAATAAAAACAAACTTATAGGGTTATTTCGCCCTAAATGAAAATTCTGTCATCTTTTATTCACTGTCATTGTTCATCTTTGAAACACAAATTAAAATATTGTTTAATGAAACCAGAAATGGTTCTGTCTCTCCATTAAATAGTTTAGGTAACCAAAATTTAGAAGAGCTAAAAAGGTCATAAAGGCAATATAAAATAAATCCATATGAATCAAACCTGTTCATCATATAAAGTGATCATATCTTTTCACAAGACTTGGATTAAACCCCTCAATTCATATAGGTTTGTTTAATAATGCCTTTAAGACCTTTTTAGATCTTCTAAATTTTGGTTAACTGAACTTTCAATAGAAGGTACAAAAAACTCTCAGGTTTCAGTAAAACATCTTAATTTGTGTTTTAAAGATTAACTAGAGTCTCATGGCTTTGGAACAATATGAGGGTGAGTAAATGATGACAGAATTTTAATTTGTGGGTGAACTATTTAATTAATGTGAAATTTAGAGAGGAGAAACAGTCAAAGAAAACAATGTTTCAGGCCCGGTAAGGATTTAAACCCCCTAGTGAGTGACAGAAAGGTCAACTATGTGCCCCAATACAGATATGAGGGTGAATGAGGTTGTTAAGGGAATGTGTGTGTCTGGGGCGATAGACTGGATCCAGTGACATATTAACATTTGGAGATGAAAGAGCGAAAGTCCCTCAGAGGAAGTGGCTGCGTGATAATGGTGCAGTGGAGAAAAAGCGAAATTCTTCCTCATTCTTCCACCAGCTCTGTCTCAACAGAGGAAGAATGCAATTACTGCCGTCCCCACTGTGGGCCAGTGTCCTCTGGGATTCTCTCTCTCTCACACACACAGAACAACTGATACAGAGGCATTAGGAATGCAGGTGTTCAGAAGCAATGGCAGCTAAAGCATTTGCTGCTCTTTCTGCCCCAGCGTGTGAATATGTCAAACAAATCCTTTAGTCTCTGGACCTCTGTGCTTTAAAGGCCACTACAGCTGGTCAGCAGGAGATGTTGTGGATGCTGCTCCCCAGTGTGGGATTCTGCTGGCCCCAACAGGTTTTCACAAATAATGTTTCAAATATGACCTTAAATCAGTGTTTATTTTCTTTCTCAAAAAAAGTAAAGGAGGAACTTAATCTTTATAAAAAATATGTTTGTTTACCTCGGGAGGTCAAATTCTATTTTGGATATTAAGTTCACCCTTTTCATGCCAGTTTTTCCAAATTTATATCTGAGAACAGTTTAAAACCCTAAATTATATTGAAAAAAAGTTTCTAAAACAATTAAATGACATCATAATCATTAACGGGATTGAATATTTTACAGAAATCAACTGGCTCAGTATGGGCTACTAGTTTGCCACCAAATGGTTTAAAAAAAATGTTCTATAATTTTTCTTACTGTAACTTTGGTAACAGGGTTGAATGGTGGGCCTCGTAATGGGACACCAAATTGTACCTTATTGTAAACTTCCATTTAGATGTATATCTTTAGAAGATGTGTTTTTTCCAAAACATCTTATAATAAAGTGCACAAATCACTGTACTGGCCAATACAAAGACTAGCAGCTGAATAAACACAACGCCCATAAGAAGCACGTTAATCACAGAGAAGAAGCGCTTTACAACTGCAGGTACAAAAAAAAGTTAAATGAAATTCATCTGCTAAGTATACACTCTTAAACAGAAAGGTTTTTACAGTGATGTTAATAAAGAACCATTTTTGGAACCCCCCAAAATTTATAAATAGCCTTTTGTGCATTGAGACGGTTCTTCATGGAACCATAAATGTCAATAAAGAGCCTTTATTTTTATACACAATACTCAGAAAACAAGTATATATATATACATATGTGTGTGTGTGTGTGTGTCTGTGTGTGTGTGTGTGTGTGTGTGTGTGTGTGTGTGTGTGTGTGTGAGAGAGAGAGAGAGAGAGAGAGAGAGAGAGAGAGAGAGAGAGAGAAATTAGCACTGTAACCTACACTAACAAATTAGCAATCAAACTAGAACATTACCATTTTTTATATTAAAAAAGCATCTTTTAGACAGAAGCAGCATATACATACTCTGTATGATTCATGCCATTGGTTTTATATGCTCAAAGTTTAGTTTCTGCCCAGTGAGCTGGTTTTGTGAGTTAAGATAAACCTGGTTTCTATTACTGTTGAAAAAGAGAGCGGGGTAAAGGAGAGGACACAATTACACACACACAAATGGTGTCTTGGGGGCCCCAATAAGCCTGCAAAGGTCAAAATATCCATAATTCACTTTGCGCAAAACACATCTGTGAGAAAATAGTGAGACTGTGACTTCCCCAGGCATCGCTGATCAGCGCCGGTCATTTATACTGTACACTCGTCCAGATAACACCGAGCCAAACGTCTAAGCTGGAAGAAATGTCTTCCCCCACAGAGCACACTCCCTACAGAAATGTGTTTAAAGAAACACAGAAAATGTCTAGAGCTTTGAAGACAAATTCATCCCCAGAAGTTTAAAAAGCGAAATGACAAAACCTCCAATTGGGAATGTCCACTTTCGTTAAAACAATTCATAAATGAAACAATGTTCTTGTTGTTGATGTTTTTTATTATAAAAATGTTGAAGGTTTTCTTTTAGGTCCTAAACATGCACTATAAGTAAAGAAAAAAAAATCAGTAGGAAAACAGAAAAGGTACTTAATAGTAATTTTCTTTAAGGGAATAAAGGAATATCCCTTAACCCTGAACCACAACATGACAAAATTTGTCATATTAATACAGTACAATGAGCCCTATTTTCACAGACGTTGCTTAGAGTGTGGGTTAGCTAGCATATTCTATATCATTATATTTAGTTTAATGTAAAAATGGTATGTCCTGGTATCTGGTTTTACCCATAAAAGAAGGCATCATACATTTGCTGACTTTTTAAATAGTCACACTTAAAAAACTGGGTACACTAACAGAGATTGTGCAAAAAATTTAAAAGTGTTTCCTTTGCGTTTTTGTTTCGCAAGGGAGACAACATTGTCACACAGATATGCGAAAATGACAGAAAAAAAAATGCAGTATTATGCATGCCAAGTCAGTAGTTGGTAATGTCACTTTGTAAAGAAACATTATGTGCCTATAGACTGACCAAGTCATATGCAAGATGTCACCTTTTTCACAAATCTGCAGCATTGTAGACAATGTTTACACAGAGATGACAATGGTATTATTTTTAAAATCTTGCACTTTAAAATCCGTTTTCAAAAGTTTGCCGTTGTCGTTTAAATGAATGATCAAAACCCATAAAAAGTAGTGCTGTCAAATGATTAATCACGATTAATCGAATCAAAAATAAAAGTTTTTGTTTACATACTATATGTATGTGTACTGTGTTTTTTATTATGTATATATAAATACATACACTTACAGTAAATATTTTGAAAATATTTATATGTATATACATTTATATATTTATATTCTTATATTTTATATTATATATAAATATATTTAATATATAAACATAACATATTTTTCTTAAATGTATACATGCATGTGTTTGTAATTATATATACATAATAAATATACACAGCATACACGCATATATTATGTAAACAAAAACTTTTATTTTGGATGTGATTAATCGTGATTAATCATTTGACAGCACTAATAAAAAGTTTTCCATTTTACTTAAAAATTGTGTACTGTTAACACCCCCTAATTGACAGAACACACAATACCACACTTTGAAGTCATTCCGAACACAACAAACTCACGCAGAAACTTGATTCTAATCCAGTCTTCTTGTTAACAGATGCATGACAAATGAAAACATTTTTTTTTCTAAAATCAGCTTTGTTTTTGTCAAACATGTTTGATATACTCCCACTGGATGGAATCATACATACATCATGTGATTTTCTATGAAATCTGTGAAAACTCAAACTTGCACTTGCTCTGACTTTCAGCAATTAGTGTTGACTTGTCCAGACTTTAAATCGGGGCAAAATTCTGGACAGAAGTCGTGAAGTGTATTCCAGCCTTAAGTGTGTCTTGTATATATTTAAATTTCAGCCGTTCACTTGGAAAGCATGTGTGGATCGAGAGACAGAGTGAAATGGAGTGTGGTTAAAGCCTTGCTATGGATAACAGTAATCTCATCTCAGGGGGGTGTGACATGGCTCTCGTATAAATGGGTTTAAAAAAACAGCAACACGCGCATGCAATCTCACAGTCCCTGTGATCTACACATCACATGTATAAACACAAGTGCAGTCTGAACTCAAATCACACTCACTGCACACACACTCATGCAAACCCACCACAAACGGCACTTACTGAAAGACAAACAGTCACATTGTAACCAGATGTTGGGAAAATCAAAACCAAATGATCCGTCCTTGAATGTATGTGTGTGCACACAAACGTATGGAAACTCACACATGTACAAGAAACAGATCTACATGTCGTCAGTTTGAGTTAGCATGTGTTACTGCCTAATGAATAATAGACAGACAGACAGATCACATGTTGATCAAATTAACTCATGAGACAAAGGCCTATACTTCAACTCATTATAATATTTATCTGCGTTTCCCTGATTACACATCTATTACTAAATCCAATCCACTGTTTGTAATTGCATATGATAAGTTATGGTTTATTTCCCAGATTAATTCCAAATGAAACGATTTCTGTTTCTTTCTACCTATCTTTCTTCACATGACCCTTGGCAAAGTCAATTTGTCTTTGCTGAAGTAATTTTAAAGGACCAAAACAAGGTAGTAAATCAACTTTAATAAGACGTTCTGGCTGCATGGCGGATATTTGCATTAGGGTTAGCTTTTCAAAGAGGAGTTTAGGTGCTTGGTCAGCAGTGGTCAATTTGCGGTCAGTGTTGGGGAGTTTAAGAATTTATGGTAAACAAGTTTCTGAAAAGAATAATTGTAAACGAAGAACAGAAAGGATGAGGTGCTACAGAAAAAGAAAGAGAGAGAACTGATGGAAAAGCAGTGACTTTTCCAACAGCCTTGTTTCCAGATTTTCTTTTCCGAATTCATTTTCTCCATAGGGATTTCTAACAATTTTTCAATAAAAGAGCCTTGAACCAAACCAGCGAGCTCCAGGATGAATCATAACATTACAGGAAGGGAAAACGTTTTCGGAAATAAAATACAAAGAAATACGAAGGAACATTGGACTATATAATTTTTTTATCATTAGCCTATTATTATATACATAAACAAAATGTTATGACAGTGTGCAAAAACCTATCTTCCAAGCTATGTCTTTAAGCAAATACACTTTGATAACCGATAATGATTTATATTTCAAAACTGTGAGGACAGATTTCGTGGAAAATTGCAAACACACATCACTCATTCTTGCGTGTCAGACGGATTAAAGTAGCTTCGGTTGTGAGTAGCGTAAAGATGAAAGTTTGTTGTCACAACGAACGAGGAAAATTGGCCATGGATCGTCAAAACATCAGACCTCAGGGGCCTGTTTCATAAAACAAGTTTACCAAATAAGCCAGGCTTATTTCAGATAGACTTATTTTGAACCAAATCAAATGACAAGAAGTCAGACAAATCTGGCTTATTTAGTAAACTTGTTTCATGAAACATCCCAGAGGAGAATTACCGGTTGTAAAAACATGAAAAATGTATTTGTTATTTGTTGCTCAGACATGGAGGAGTGCCGAAGCACAACCAAAATAATGTTCTTCCACAAGACACATGCAGTTTTATTTTTTTAAACACTAGAGGGCCAAAAGTTACATAGCGTGTCTTTTACCAACTTTGTGAATAAATAAATAAATAAATAATTGATTGACATATTGAAAAACGGCATACTTTCCTAGGAATTTCTTTATTTTGCAAATGTATCATAAATTGTTATCAACTCCAGGATCATAATCAGATAATCCAGGAAGATGAATATTCATTATGTAATACTTTACAATAAGGTCTAATTAACATTGTTTAATGCATTGCTGACTTGAACTAATAATGAGCTATAGTTTTACAGCATTTTGTTAATGAGTTAGCCTATTTGATATAGTTAGCCTATTTATTTTGTATTAACTAGTGTTGTGATACAACTTTTGATTAAAAGAAACCATTAAGATAAATAAATGCAGTATTGTTCTTTGCTAGCTCATGTTTACTAACTTTTGCAACGTAATGTTAACAAAACCTAAAGTATCAATATTCCAGAGAAAATACACATTAGAATCAAAGGATCTGTCATGTTAAAACTCTTCTAGAACATTTTTGACAAGGTACACAAACAGAACACTTGGAAAGGAAACAACAGACATATTCACTTAAGCTTTGAGATAATTATTTCTCTGACAACTCAACCAATCATGTTAATGTGGCTAACTAATTGGGGACAAACGACTTAATGAAGAACAGGTGACAGACAACAACAGAGGGTGCTTTCTGTTAATAAAACAGACACACAAGTGAGTTGGATTCATGCTGCAGTGATTTAAGTTTGTTTTAAGTTTATTGACCTCAGATTTGTTTTTGAAATGCCTTCTAAAAAAGCTTCTGCAGAGCCAGCTGCTGCAGTCCCAAAGGATTCTGAGAATGAAACCACTGAAACAAAAACAGGTTTGTAAGCAGTTTCATGAGGTCTGCCAAATACTAAATTAATTATTGTATGTTCCTATTAGGATTTGTTTTAGTAGGTTATGATTTTGGTTTCCCTTTATGACTTGTTTAAATCTTATTTCAGATGCTTCTGAAAGCTCAAGCAATAAGGCCACTGGACGGAAAGTTTCTCCACACCCATCCACGATGGAGATGGTGAAAGAAGCTCTGAAAGAGCTGGACTCCAGAAAGGGTGTTTCAGCTCAGGCCATCCGGGGCTACATAAAAGAGAAATACACAACCGTGGATGAGACGAGACTGAAGTTCATGGTGCGTCGAACCCTGAATAAAGGCATCGAGACTGGCGTGTTTGTGAGACCTGCAAATTCTGGGTCAACAACAACTGGTGCACAAGGACGCTTCCGGGTAACTTCCAGTTTCTGGCATCGTTTTATCATTGCTAAGGTTTCTGATATAATGCATTCTGATATGATTGTCGCCATGTCCTTTTATTTCAGATTGCTTCCAAGACCAAAGCAAAGGAGGCTAAGGTGCAGTCAAAGGAAAATGCTGATCCCAATGTACAGAAGGCACCTAAACCTAAGAAAGCTAAGGCAACTAAAGCCAAGGGTGAAGGTAAAGTTTATACACCGTTTTCTTAAGTGTAGGATTTACTTTAAAATGACTCCCTCAGATATTGTTAGTACACTTCCAATTGTAAAGGAATTTGTAAGTGGTGCATTGAATTTAAATATAAAATTAGGTAGAAAACGGCACTTCAGTTTTCCCTTGTTTAAAACCAAAATCAAAGTGCAAAAACTGAAAACCGTATCACTTATCACTTTTTTTTTTTTTTTTTTTTTTTTTTTTTTTTTTTTTTTTTTTGTCGATTTTGATTTGAGTAACCATGCCCTTTGGCAATTATTTTACCATGTTGGGTTTTCGCTTCCATTTCTCTATCAGAAGCAAGCAAAGAAAAGAAGTCCAAAAAGAAAAAGGAGGCCGCAGACGTGAGTTCTGTCTTATTTTCACCTTCTACATGAGCAGACACACTCGGCTGTTAAGTCTGAACACGCACCCACCCCCTTTCTATCGTTCCTCCGTTCTCTTAGGATGCTAAGCCCAAGACGCCTGAGAGAGATGGCACTGCCTCAAAGGTGGCCCCTGCTAAGAAGCCAAAGGCAAAGAATGCTGCAGGGGAGGGTGGAACTGAGCCCAAACCGAGCAAAGCTAAAAAAGCCTCTAAAGCATCAAAAGGAGTTGAGGAACCAGCAGCTAAGAAAGCCGGCAAGAAAACTGCAGAGGATGGTGAACTGGGAGAGGAGGGTGCTGCAGCCACTACGAAAGCCCCGGGGAGACGAGGAAAAAAGTGATGCAGGGACTTGAATGGATTTTATTCACTACATACTTTTATCTGTGCACTTGTTTACCAAATAAAGAATTTTACCTTTTCAAGATAAATGTGTAACTGTTTTCTTTAATCTGGTGGGAGAGGGGCAATAGTTAAACACTTCTGAGGTTAGCACTAGGTTAATGGTTAACGGTCAGCTAGTGAGTTGTTGGAGCCGTGCCATGGTGTTACTTTAAAAATCTGAAACTTCTGAATCAACAGCTGTGGTTTTCAGAACTGTTAAAGTACAACTTAAAATTTACCATATGGATTAATTGAAATATTAGTTTCAAATTATGTGACACCCCCCCCCAGCTGAGGTAAGTAGTAAAATATGTGAGGTGATAGTCAAGCGACCATGATGTAGTTTGTTTATAGACTGCGTTTTACTTATGTATTTAGGCTTCAAAGGTCAATAAAATCAAAACGTAAGAATCAAAGTTTTGCTGGTCACAGAGCTTACTTACTGCAATCCAAGCCAATTGGGATTTTGTCAAGGGAACTTCCGGGTAGGCCTACAAAACTACGTTGTCACTGCACCGCTCTATGGTTTTATTGGAAGGTGTGCTTGCGTTTGTTTGACGGTTCTTAAAACCCTGCATACAGTGGTTTTTCCCTTAACTGGGATGTTGATATCTTTTATCTTTACAAGTATAAAAAGTATTTAAACTGGCTAAAGCTGATCCCGTATCAGAGTTTAAAACCCACCCCCCACCCAGGTTAAGCAGGGCAGGGCTCTGGGCCGAGTCTGAGCAGTCAAGACCATCACATTAAGACTTGCTGATCTGCAGGAAAGACACCCGGATCAGAGGTCAGCTGACAATGGCATTCTTCACTGTGGGACTGAGACTGTGTGTGAAGCTTAATAAGACAGTCTTAACTGTGCAGTTTCCACCGAGCTCGGGTCCCTGAGGGCCTGCAGAAGCCTGGGACCTGAAATCCCTCTGATTACCCTCTCATTAGCGTACGGCTCCCAGCCAGGTAAAATTACTGAAGAGTGGGATGCTGGGGAAGTAGAGAGAAAACGGACTGAATTACCACAGGTGGACAGAGGGAGGACAGGAAAACAGATTGATGAGGTGGATGTGTGGACAAGGAAGACGGATTGAGGAAGTGAAAACAAATGGAGTGATATGAAAGAGGACAAATAGACTGGGCTTTAAAGCAAAGACAGACTGATTGAAAGAATGATAAAGGTCGGCAAACACTAAGCCGTACACAGACTGAGGGAGGCATGGACAGATTGATGGAGAGAAGGAAAGATAACCTTAAGCAGAGAGTGAAGCAAAACAGCTGAGCATGGCCTGCTCTGTCTGACGGGGTTTGGACTCTTCCTGGTTGTCATTAGCTACTGTGAGTTGTGACATGACCGTAACCACCACAAGTCTTTGACATCTTTCTCTTTTCTGACTAATCTCTCACTATATTTTTTCTTCTTTTGGAAAGTCATGGGTTTTTAATTTTGCTATTGGCTCAAATAGGAATGCAAAAATTATATTTGTTGTAGTTCACCAATACAGTTATAAGTTTACCCAACTATGACGACTTCCACTTTGGAGAATCCCAGAAATATGAAAAGTGTCCATGGATAATACAGGCTATCATTGTACATCATGTAATTCATAATTGATTGTGATGATAAATATTAATAGATTTGTTTTCAGCATAGACATATGAGAAAGAGTGTGTGCATATTTTAAAATATATAAATATCTAACATATGAAATATTAAAATAAAAATATTTGCAAAGTTGGTTTGAATGGATTACTTTACCGTAAATTCTAGGTTTTATTTTCATTCCTGATGATACATTAAATCTCTTAAATACTTGGTTTGGTCATGTTCAAGACATGGATATGGCCTTGAGTTGTGGATATGACTTGATATAGCAGCGCCTGAGATATGCTGTCCATTACCACTGAAAAAAAAAAATGACTCAACTCTCAGTTTATGAAAAGTCGTGTCATAATAATGTGCTTTCAATACACTATCAGCCAAGTGTACAGGAGAGTTTAAAAGCAGAAATGTGCAGCTTGTACTTTAATAATGCGTACCATGTAATAATGTGAGCTGTTTGAGCTGTAAAGTTGTCTAGATTGCAGGGCATTGAGCATATGTTTTTGGAGGCCCAACCAAAACTTTTTTTTAGGACAGTTAGTAAGAATACAATCTCTCGTTTTTCAGGCCAAGCTTAATTTCTTATATGGTATTTATTTCTTGCCATCCTCATCACAAAATCATCAACTAATATGCTGAAGTTTACATGCTCTAGGGGATCCCGGGGCCCAAGTACTCAGCTCACACTGTTATAGCTGAGGGCCTTATTGTCCACCTGTCTTTGGCAGAATTGTCATAGTGGCTTGAGACTTCGAAGGCCTGTCCCAGCTCTGCTGCATCATCTTTTTTTTTGTAAGTAGGACAACGTTTCCCAGTGGATTAATTTGGGACTATGCATTAGTAACGGTGGAATTTTTCTCCTTATTTTACACAAATCAAGTCGCAATAGTTTTCTGTGTCAATCAGCAGTGTCACAGATGCTGTCCACAAAGCTTCAACCCAGAACATTCTTGTAACCCTCATAATGACCAGTGAATGCCCCCAAAGCTTGGAATGTTAATAATGCCCAGACCATTCAAACACACACACCTTATGAAGAGTCTGGCTTTATATCACTCTTATCTACGTCCCCTCTCCAGTCAGGTCTACCCATATGCTTCAGTGCACACAAGAATGAAGGCTAGACATAAAGAGCTGAGTGTTCTCACACACACACACACACACACACACACACACACACACACACACTCACACACACGCAGCTCTCTAATAGGACAGACCTCTGTCCTTATCTTCCCCGTCGTTCTATAATGGATGGCCATTCACACAAAGGTCACATACACACTCTGTCAACACTCAGGCACCAGAGATGCCCCTCTGACAAGTGTCACACACAGAAGTATACACTAAATACACACTAAAACACAAGAGAATGACCTCCTTTAAAACAGACCAATAAAACAAAGAGACTTCAAAAACAAAATTACGGCACTTTAGAGTGTTTGTCAACAGCAATGCTTTTTCAGACACAGAATTACATGTCATTACCCACATTTTGATTGGAAAATAAAATGGATTGGCTAAGTTTGGAGTAACAATATAAAAGGTTTAAAAACTGAGAGTGATATCTGTCATTATGTAAAGAATGTGGTGTTTGCCGACATTTTATGAAATGACATTTTTATTGTTTAAGAAAACCCATAATTTAGGGATTTTATACAAAAAGTAACCAACTCAACGGTTTGTTTCCATTCACCACCATGTTTGAGGAAGGATTTTTTTTTTTTTTTTTGGAATTATTTCTGTTTTGTTAACTTTCTATCTTGAGTCACAATACTCATCTTAAAGACCTGAAACTAAAGACATGGGGGAATATAATTTTATTTCCTGTTTTGATGTATGTAGTGACCAAGCACCGAAAGTTTGTAGCCCCATAGCATCAGTTAGTTTTCTTTTTATTCTTCTTCCCTTGCCATGTCTATATAGACCTCAGGCCATCTTTGAGGTCTCTCGAACCATCTCTGTAGTGCTACCATCAATTCAAATATTCACATTTCTCTGGGTAAAAAGTTTGAATGCTTTGTCCTGGAAATGATAACTTATGTTTCAATTTCAGTTATGCTTCATTCGCATTATGATTTGAGGATACCTGCTAAAATCAATGAAAGCGCCACCTACAGGTCATGAAATCTTAAATATTTTGTATATAACTTGTGAAATGTTTGCCTATATGTTCCTTGAGTCCTGCTGAATGCGTTTATAGTAATATTGCCAGATGTGGACAAATTGCCCTTGTACCATTTTGAGACTTTGTTTAAATATTGATATCTTTTAAACACTGACATATTGGCACAAAATTTGGTAGGGATCATTGACAGCATAACATTAAGTTATATGAGAAGTTGGAAGGTAGCACAAGGTAATGTTCCAAAGATATACAGGTTTTTTTTATATATATTTTTTTTGCCACAATGTTTATAACTTTTATAAAATATCCTGCATAATTTGTTTTCTTGGTGTTGTTATATTACTTGGTTCCTGTATGTATTATTTCAGAGAATTATGACTTGTCATTTCTTTTACCTTAATCATAATAAGGACATGAATAACAAACTACCACATGTGTGACTGCATAGTACCTCAATAAACACTGCTTGTATCATCTGTAAACAATGTAAATGGACCTTACAGATTTTTAATGATTTATTTTACACTTTAATCATATCCTTTACTATCATACTATCAAATACATCTACTGAGTTACCTGACTAACCTAACTAATTAAATTTAGCTAGCACTGACATGGTTTTTTTTTTCTTTTTTTTACACTGAATAGCCAGCTAACAGATATGGACTAAAAGCCACAACATTCCATTTTAAAACTGAAGGCTATGCTGGCTTTTAGAAATGTGTTTTTCCTGGCCTATAATTTAATGATACAATATCTGAACTGTAAGTGTCAATGGAATATTATGCCTTTTGAAATGTAGTTTGGCACATACATTTAAAACATACTTTTTTCTATTCCTTTTCGTGTACATATTCTTCATTTTGCTTTATGACAACCCTAACAACAACAACCCTTAACTGTGTTAGAATCACTGGCCTCTTGTGGATTATTGCTTTAGTATAGAGTTGAGAACACAACCTTGCACATAGATGCTTCATCTGGACAGCTGTTAAAGTTGGGATGTTCAGATTTTGGGCTTGAGTAATGACAGAAGAAAATGATAAATCCATAGGAAGAGAGGAGTGTGCATACTGTTGTCTTTTGTCCTGCAAAGGGATGCATGGTAAGAGGAGAGGCTGGCAGGCGTTGTTTTAAAGACAAAGATTGGAATGGGGGTTGGGTGGGACACTTGAGGAATGTGCTTTGTGTTCTTCCTCAAAAGATAAAGGCTCCTGGAGCAAACACACGCAGCTAAGACAGACAATCATAGACCCCGAAAACTTCACGCAGCAACATATAATTTGCTGAAGCATTCAGAAGAGCTTACCACAGTAAGGACAATCATAATCTCTTGTTCACTCTTCCACCCTAATAATATGGACCCATAATTAATACTATTTCTATTTGACAGTAGTTTCTTGTTTCAGTTTCTTACAGATGAACAACCTTAATCATATAGGTTTTAGATGCGGTTTAGATGCGGTGTCAAAAATTAAGATATTTTGCAGCCTCAAAATGCTTTTTAATATCCAAAAGGCTGTCAAAATTTCAGAATCAAATAAGAAAATAGCGTAATTTTATTTCTTTTTTCTGAAATGTTGACAGCTTTTTGACATTTAAAAAGCATTTAGAGGATGCAAAATATCTTAATTTTTGACACTGCCCAAAAATCTTACTGAATAAATAAATAAAACCATGGTAGTATATATTGCATTACTTTTAATGTCAAGTTTAATATCTACCAATATTATTTTTTGCACGATACATACAAATTCTATTTGGTCATTATATAGACTTTTATGATAACTGATATGCAGAATGTTGATTTTAAATACTAGTACTTTTTTTTTTTTTTTTTTTTTTTTTTTTTTTTTACTTTTGAATAATATTAAATACATAATCACTGAAATATTTCATCAATACAATATCAATATGCATTATAATGATGTTTTTGTTCTTACTTTGATGCAAAGTTATTTTATACAGTGACCGGGAGGGGTTTGTCTTCTGATTGACTGATGATCCAATCTGCTTGATCAGATCACAGTGATTGCATGGTAATGCCAAGTGTAAACACAGCCTTTGTTGTTGCCAAGACGTCCCC
Organism: Cyprinus carpio; assembly: GCF_018340385.1. Classification (NCBI taxonomy): domain Eukaryota; kingdom Metazoa; phylum Chordata; class Actinopteri; order Cypriniformes; family Cyprinidae; genus Cyprinus; species Cyprinus carpio. The sequence continues at coordinate 27,367,094 of NC_056601.1, forward strand.
TTGTTCTGTTGATTTGTCCTACGCTGTCAGATATTCCTACCTCCCATTTAAACAGTGGGTAGTACAATTCGACAACGAAAAATGCTGTCGATAAAAGTATGTTTTTTTTAACATCTACACATACCATAACCCTAAACCTTCCCTTAAAGTAATGCAAATACAGTAATTATGTGTTATATTTGTGGTTGAAGCTAGAAGGGATACATTTACAGGAAACCAACAATAAATATATATTTTTTCTACCTATAAGATTGTGTTTTATTAAAGTCTATACCTATCCCAACTCTAAACCTACCCTTACAGTGATGCAGATACATTAAATGTTGTTTAGCATGAGAAAAGGATGCAATATTGCTGTGTGCATTCGCAGTAAACACTGGTAGGAAAATCTGACGGGTAGGATAAAATGTCAGGACACCCCTCCCGGTCACCATAATTTTACGATCTAAATGGTAGCATATTTATATTTATTCTATATTTGTTTCGGGGTACATCTTGAAATGCTGCTTGTTTTTCAGTTTAGAAAATCTTCAAATCGAACAGAAAACTGATTGATCAGAAGAGTGTGAACATCTTTTTAGAAAAAAAAGAAGAAAGTAGACAGAGGTTAAACTAATCGGTATATCTCTTGAGACAGTGATTTTCAGCCATTTACTCCATTTCAGCAATGAGAGACTAAGGATAATTATCTTTGAGTACATATTATAGATAATTAGCTTTGAGAATTAGAGCAAACAAGTAAACCATCAAGGCACATTACTGCATTACTGAATTTCAGGGGAAAATACTAATAATTGTCATTAAAAGACTGTAAACAGTCTTGATTGTTCTACTTTGTTTCTTTATGCAGTATATTTCTTTTTATCTATTTTGATTTTGGGATGTAAGTTTACTTGGACTTGGTAATGTTTCCATGAGATTTACTAAATACCCCTGCATGTCAGATGTGTTTGCAAGAATTAAGAAATAAACTTAAAGACCGACAACCAAGGAAGCTGCAACATGGGAGAAAAAAAGATGAAGCCAAAGGAAAATGGAAGGTTTAAGTGAAGTCAAGGACATTTTCAAGGAGTCTTGAGAAAGAACTGGTTCTTTCTTCTGAAGGGAATGGGGACGAGATCCATTGGTGTAGAGACACAAACGGGGGGAAGGGGAACTCTAAGCCCCATTCCCAAATCTCACTTGCACCTCTGCAGAGCAGAGAAGGTCATTGTATCTTCAGGGAGGAATGCTTAAAACTAGAATGTCCAAGAAATCGGATCACCCCAAAACAATTATGGAAATATGCTTCCGTCAGGTGTGTGTGTGCAGACAGCAGCATATTCGGTCACATATAAAAGGATCAAAGAGGTACTTGGGAAAAAGTTTGTGAAACGGGAAGAGAGCAAGAATTAAAAGGGTCATATACATTTTTTATTTATTTCGATTTTTCTCTGAGGTCGACTTAGAATGTCTGTGAAAGATTTTATGTGCCAAAAACAGGCATAATTTAGTTTTCACGACAATTTTTACACTCTCTCTGACCCTTAGAATTTAACAGCCTTCTTAATTCAACAGTTAACTTTTCTGCTGTGCTTTGAAAGCATATGTAAATGTGCTTTTTAGTTTTAGTTTTGCTGTGCTTACAGGTTGCTGTCAGATCCTGTTTTGATGCCCCATCTTTCAGTAACATTCTCTTTGCAAATCTGTATAAAATTGCAAATTGTTCATAAAATGTGGCACTCATATGGTTCTAATCAGATTGAAATAACCAAGAATCTAATTCTCAATAATAAACTTCAGCCACCCATTCTAAACATTTTGGAGCCTCAAAAGGTTCTGCAGAGCAGAAGGTGCTACACACAAGCAAATTTTGACAGACTTTAACACATTTTACTTTTCTCAACAGTTCCTCTGATATTTACAAATAATATTATCTATCATACTTCCTTCTTACCTCAAAGGTGTGACACATTTACCGTTCAGTGAATTCATGCGATTGGGAATTGGGGCGAATTTTCCCATGCAGATTTCTCAACAGGTTCAAGTTGGTAACATTTATTCACCTTGTTTACCAATAAAATACAATGAACTTATTGGATACATGCATGCTTTTACATTGAAAAATACCTTCCTGTAATTACAACTTACCCACCAAACCACCTAACATTAAGCGTATCCCATCTAAATAGCAGAAAATTTAATTTGCAATTCAACAAGAACACAATAGGTACATTGTACCTAACCATTTTTTTTTAACATAAATAGTAGTGAAACCCATGTGATTCTTTGTTGTTAAAAGAGAAGCAAGTAGCAAAGAAAACTATTCAAAACGAGACTAAATGTATACTTTTTATTGTAACAGAAACCTAGATTACACTGACAAAGAAAATGAATCTTTTTACATAAATCAAGATATATTTATACAAAAACAAGAGGCAACAGAATTAAAGTCCCTAGTTTGTTCTTGTGGGTCTCCAATGTGAAGACCAAATCCTCCAACCCATAAACCCACGTCTGGTATGAAAGGGTGGCTTTTGAATCTTGTGGTTAGTTGATGATGGACACCAGCTTCAAGTTGGTGAGTCAAACCAGCACAACATTCCCATAATAAACAAAACAGTATGGCACACGTTCAAAGGTCGTTTCGAGTCTTTCGGCTACTCATAAAACTACAGACAGTCTTTTATTTGGTCTCTTTTTAGTGCCAGTCAAGTGTTGCAGATCTCTTTGTATTTGTGTGTATTTGTATAAGCATGTATATTTCACATATTTATCCACCAATGGAAACTCTGCGTCATTCATGTCTTTCTCTTCAGAAAAAAAGTGCTAAGACTTTTGTGCTTGTTTTTCTTATTGCTGCTCACATACACACTCACACACAGAGTGCACCATTTAAAAACAAAATACCAATTACTTGGCACTTAGTGTGTGTGAGTATGCGTCCGTTCACGCACAGCACATCCTTAATATGAAGGATGAAGAAGTCATCATTAATAATCTAATACTTGTATCCAAATTCTTGCATTATAAAGATCATATTTCTCATCTTTTGCTGTATATCCTCCTTCAGTCTCTTCAGTATGAAAGTCTCCTTTAGAAAAATACTCTGCAAAAATGGAAATACTTCATCACTGTCTTTGCATTATGATGTTAGAGCAAGTCTTTGCTTTTGGATTACATCATGTGGCTCCCAAAAATGTTGAAATGGTGGAGGTAACATCCCTACGAGACCCGTTTGATATCACAAATGAAGCTTTGTAATATTAGTGGTATTACAGTGATAGTTCCGACAGGTTTCTGGACTGGTTCCCTTTAGGTAGTCTTGGAAGCAAGTAAGCCATTTGATCCTTAAGTGACCCGGTAAAAAAGGAAGTACAAATGTTCCTGATTGTGAGTGGGTAGGTAACATGAAGGTTCTTGGGCAACTCAGCAAGCGTTTGTGTGTGTGGATGGTTCACTCAGTAGAGCACATTCCCTGGAGTTTTGTTTTGAATCCCAAGAGCCTCAATGCTGGACAGAATCTTCTTCTGATGACCAGCCAGAGTTATTCCCAAACGCAGCAGATCCCTGAGAGGCGGAAGCAGAGAGAAATAAAAGTTTAATAAAGAATTAGATCTTAGCTTTTAATGTTAAAACAGCAGAGATGAGCTTAGAAAAGATAAGATTGTGGTGCTTACATATTTAAAATGAATAAAGACACACTACGGTTTGGATTCAATTTTTTTTAAATAATTTAACTCAGCAAGGATGCATTTCATTGGTCAAAAGTGAGCGTCAAGACTTTAAAATTGTCACACAAGTTTTCGAAATCAGTTCAATTCAAAGCACCAAATCAGCATCTTAGAATGATTTTTGATCACGTGACGCTGAAGACTGGAGAAACAATGCTGAAAATTCAGCTTTGTCATCACAGGAGTAAATTACATTTTACAATATATTCAAACAGAAAACCATTCTTTAATCAATTAAATGGATAGATTTGTAATCAAATGCAGACTTGATGAAAAGAAGAGACTTCTTTCAAAAACATAAAAAAGTTAATCTTTTTATTTAATTTCTTTGTTATGTTTTAATAACATTTGTTTTTATTTTAATACCTGATTGGGTAAAACAAATAGTGCAAATGAGTAAATGAAATGAATACGTTGTAGGGACAAATTAGTGAAAATATATGTGTAATATATAATCATATGCTGCTTTAGTGAACTTCTGAAACAATTTAGAAACCAACTCCAAACTTTTTTATGGAATTATATGTATAAAATAAGTAATATTATATAATACTTTTAATTTAATTTCTTTGTTTCTATGTCTTTGTTTATTAACAGTTATGTTATTTTTATTTTTAGAAATTTGACTGCAAATTTATTTATTTACACTTCACCGAGGAATTTAATCTCCCTTATAATTAAGTACTATGTTGCTGTCTATTATAACTGTATTCCAGTATATTTGACAAATGAAAGATGTTGTTGAATGAAGGTTGCCGTTATCTTCACTCACTCTGTGTTGATGTGGGCGAGCAGCTGCATGGACGTGTACCCAGCCTGTAGAAAGTTCTCCTCGTAACGCTCCATCTTAATGGCCCTGAGCCAGTCTCCCACAGTCCCACAGGATGCGGGCGTCAGAGGGGAACGCTGGTCTAACAGAGGGTGAGAGGGTCTGAGGAGCAAGAGAGAGCAGAGTGTTAAAACACATTTAATTGTCCTTATTAAGATGATGTCTTGATTCGGCCTGCAGTAACACAGCTGTAGAAAGACTGCCAAAGAGAGGAAAACTGTGACAGCTTTCCCTTGAGGAGAGGGGGAGGGCAAAGACCAAAATGTGACGGACAGATATGTGGTCATACTGAGTCTTGATTGACAGACTGACAGGCCGACATGCTGAGAGGGGAGGGGCAAGACTAACATACAAGAGGCCATACTGTGTGTACAAGAGCCAAGCTAATGAAATGACGGACAGAGTGAGATGCCACTAAACCTAAAACAGGAACTGCTATGTTCTTGATTGACAAGCATTGTTGGGTAAATGCATTACTGTAATCACATTGCTTGCATTTTTTTTTTTTGTGTGTGTGTGTGTGTGTGTGTGTGTGTGAAAATGCTAATGGCCTTAGACTTTTGCACAGCAGTGTATTCTTCAGTAATCTTGTTACTGTCTAACATTGATTTTGGGTTGACACAGTAACATAAAACCAAAAGCAACAGAACAAAAAAAAAAAATTAAGTGTCCTTGAATTTATCTGATTCTAAATCAAAAAACCAACTGGCAATGTTTTCCACTGAAAAAAACAAACAAAAAAACATGTAGATTTATTTGCCAGGTCTTTGTGGTTTTTGGACCTTTTGCTGTGGCTTTTTGAAGCAGCTGAAATGATAAGTGATATAGGGCTGTAATGGATATGAAACGTACCCTGCCCCCTCTTGAGCGGTGATTTTAAGCGAGGCAGGATTGCGAATCAGCTTGTCGAGGGCTGAAACGATGTTGGAAAAGCGTGGCCGTGCCGTCCGCTCCTTCTGCCAGCAGTCCAACATCAGCTGGTGCAGGTAAGTGGGACAGTCAGGAGGAGGAGGCAGCCGGTAATCCTGCTCAATGGCATTAATCACCTGATTGGGTAAAACAGATTGGGTTAATGAAGGGAAGATATATTACTAAAAACACATGTATAATGACAATATTAGCACTTTTAAAATATGATTAATCTGATTAGGCTGATATTGTAAACATCTTTTTTGTAATGTACACCACTCAACATTTGGGGTTGATAAGATTTTTGAACAAAGACTGCATTGTTTGGATTACTGATTCAATAAAAACAGTAATATTGTGAAATATTATTACAATTTAAAATAGATATTGTCTATTTGAATATAAGTTGAATAGTAATTTATTTCTGTGATTCAAAGCTGAATTTTCATCATCGTGACTCCAGTCTTTAGGGTCACATGATTACATGATCGGAAATAATTCTAAATCATGCTGATTTGCTGCTTAAGAAACATTTCTGATTATTATCAATGCTGAAAACAGCTGCATCATATTTTGTGGGAACCATGATATATTTCAGTTTTCAGGATTTTAGATGTAAAATAGAATATTTTGTAACATTAAAAATGCCTTTGCTCTCACTATTGATCAATTTAAAGTGACCTTGCTGAATAAAAGTATTAATTTATTCAACAACAACAAGAAAAAAAAAATCTTACTGACCCCAAACCTTTTAACTATAGTGTAACAAAAAGTAATATCTGAAAACATTTCACCTATTGGCAATAACAAAAGTATCTATCAACCACATGTAGTGGACAAAATTTCTATTGCATCTCTGATTCAATCTAAAGTAAAATTTAATGTAAAACAAAATGCAATTGCATTAAAATGTCAAACATCACAACCACATACATCTTGATTGCTCATGTCCCAGTATGGCCGCTCTCCGAACGACATCACTTCCCACATGACAATTCCGTAACTCCATACATCTGATGCAGAGGTAAATTTACGGAATGCAATGGCCTCGGGTGCCGTCCAACGGATTGGAATTTTGCCACCCTGAAAAAAAGCATTTTCGAATAAATCATGATGTTTGTATTGCTAGATGTGCCAGCTTGCATTTTCATGTGAAGTACTTAATGTTGCATAAGCATGTGCTCTTACCAGTGAGCTGGTGTATGTAGGATCAGACGAATTCTCTTGTAGGAATCTTGACAGGCCGAAGTCAGACACCTTGCAGACCAGGTTACTGTTGACGAGAATATTCCGTGCAGCAAGATCACGATGTACGTAGCTCATTTCAGAGAGATATTTCATTCCCGACGCAATGCCGCGCAGCATGCCGACTAACTGTATTGGAGTGAACTGACCGTCATTGAGCTGGAGAGAAAGAAAGATCCATGTCAGTCAGACTCTTGTGTACGAGAGACAATGAGATGGCTTCATCAACAAACGTGTAGCACTAGATCCAGTGCATACTTACTCTCAGGAAGGAGTCCAGAGCTCCATTCTCCATGAACTCGGTGAGGATCATGACCGGGCAGCTGGCTGTTATTATGCCTTCCAGGTGGATTATGTTGGGATGCTGGAACTGGCCCATGATTGAGGCCTCAGACAGGAAGTCCCGCCTTTGCTTGTCAGTGTATCCACCCTTAAGAGTCTTTATGGCAACATAGTTCTCCTTCTTACCCGGAATCCTTAGCCGTCCACGACAGACTTCTCCAAACTCGCCTGAGAACAGCAAAACAAGGGACTCAGCTTTGGGAATTTTTCAATCTTTTCATGCAAATAATTTTTTAGTCCTAACAAGTTGCGACTGTAATAAGCCACGAGCAACAAGACAAGACTTTTTAGGGATGCTTGTTGTCTATTTTTGTGAACTCTCATAGCTATATTAAACTTTTCGTAATTGGTAATACTGACACAGCTGAACAGAAATGAAACAACGCTGATTCTTTCATTCATTCAATTTAGTTCAATGACATTATTGTCTTCTGTAGAGCTGCTTTACAGCTAAAATTGATGAATTTCACAAAATTAACCATGTTATTTTTATGTTTGATACTGTGAAGCTGCTTTGAAACAATCTGTCTCAATAATAATGTGACTATGTCAAATATCAAAGAAGCAGATTAACAGTTCAACATAGTATGCTTTTGTTGTATCTTTTAAATGACTGAAACTAAATATGTCTTTATGTCTGAAATTGAAATATGTCCAAAAGAAGACACACTGTGTCTTACCTGCCCCAATAACCTCCTCGATTTTGACACACGAGACATCAATCTCCTTAGCAAACTCTCTCACGGCCTCATTAGGGTCTTCATAAGTGAATGGATCAATGTAAACTTTCACTCCTTAGAGAGAAAAATATCAGTTACTCCATTAATCCAAAAATCCAGAACTTAACCAGAATGCTTAATTATAAGATCTTGTGTGTGTGTGCGTGTTGCTGTGCTCACCTTGACCCATGAGATATTGGCCATTTTTGTCATTCATTTCTGGATCTTTGAAATGACTTTGCTTCCTGTGAACAGAAAAGTGAGTCAGTGTCTGCTTTATGATCTAAACACAATGTTACCAAATATGTAGGACTTCTTTTGATGATAAACACTGGTGACACATGCAAAACTCAGAAAATAAACAGCAAAACTGTTAGGTTTTTGGCTGATTAAATAAGAAATGTTGATTCTAAAAGCATTTCATTCAATGGTAGAATGCATTACCCAATAATCGTTCGTTCAATTTGAGCACTGTGTTATTAGCTTAGCCACATGCTAAAGTTAGATTGCATCAATTGGGAGTCAGATTTTTTTGTAAACTTTGTGTGCAGTCTGTAGTTTTTTAGCAAGGGCGGGAAAATACTTGACACTGAGAAACTTGTTGTGTCATGCCTGGTTTGGGCACAGTGTGAGGCTTTATGCTTGTTGTGTTTCATGTTTGTTTTTGTCCTGTGTTGTCATATTACTCAGAGCAAAGAATGAATTGAATGCACACAAAAAATCCCTTTCTCCACCCCATTCTTCCTCTTCCTGTGTCTTTTCTTGTGTGTCTGTTTCTCACCTCAGGCTCTGGGTCCTTATTCAAACCATTTCATAGTGTATTATACTCTAACACCATCTTAAATTACTCAAGTAGTTCTAGCCCGTTCTCCTTGTTATTCTTGTTATTATCTTCTCTCTCTTTTCACGGAATGTCCTTCTCGTTTCTTCTTTGTGTTTTGGATGCTTGCTAATGGCTCGAAACTGTATTCAAAGAACCTTATTGATTTGTGACGGTAGGCGTAGCTTAAAAAGGTAGGTAGGACCCTAATATCATTCTTAAAACGAAATACATTGGCTTGAGAAGTAGATTTTAAAAATTCAGTTTTAATTTTTTTATATATATTTTTTTTACCCTAAAAACACCCAAGTTGATTCAGATTCACTTTTGTTTATCTTAAGGCATTTTAGGAGACACATCTAAAACGAAAGTTAATACTTCGTAAAAAAAAAAAAAAAAAAAAACCTAACTTAGAACCTCAGGGCTTTGAAATAGCAACAAACTTTTTCCACATATATCTTTCTCCCTGATTTCCCAGGACTTAAAATAGCTGCGTTTGTCCCACCCAGTGCTGATGGCAGGTCTGGACCGGAGGCTCGCAATGTATGTGTGTATGTGTGAGAGAGAGAGAGATTGATTGTAGGGACTCTCCATTTGACTGGGTCCGAAAGTTTGTATGTGTAATATGTGCAATTGTGAACAATATATGTAAACCCCTAAACAGGCATGCTCATGTAATCTTAACTGTGCATACGTGAGCATATATGCGTCCCATTTATCAGCAATATCTGAGTTTGCGTGTCCACTGGAGTGTAAGAATGTTAAAAGTTTGTTCATTGTGTAAGTACACTTGCGCTTAAATAGGTGTGTGTGTGTGTGTGTGTGTATGCCCCAGGGTCACGACTATTGTTCTGCTGATTTGGCCTGTGGAGCCTGGGGTGGGACTACTACATCCTGTCTCCACTTCCCCTTTCTCCACTCTTCTCTTATCTCTCTCTCTCTCTCTCAGTTCCTGCAAATGTAGCTGAAATAACTGTTAGGACAGTCTGATCACTTTGGAAGAGTACATTAGGTATTTCAGCTCAAACTGGTAAACGAAAGGCTAGAGGCAAATTAAGTCATTGTCACATCATTTAATTAGTTCCACACAGAATTACCACTTTTTTTTCACTCTGGCTGTGTGGAGGAATCAGTGCAATTCAGCAAAATTAATGTAAAGGTGAGGTGTGTCATTTACTGTGTTATTACAATATTATTTATTAACTATTCCAGTATTCATAAAAAAAAAAAACAATTTTAGTAATTTTATGTACTTTGACATTTTTATTAGTTTTTATATTTCTAATTGGCTTTAACTGTTTTATTTGTTTTAGTAATTTTAGTACTTCTACTAAAATTATTTTATTTCAGTTAATTGCATGGACAACATGTCTAATATTTGCTGTAACTATGTTTTTATTTAGTTTTATTTAGCTTTAATTACAGAAAATAATTTTTTATTGTTTTAGTCATTTTAGTATCATTGATATACTATTATGCTTTTTGTTAATATTTTAATTAGATTTTAATATTTTCTGTTCAGTTTCAAATTCAGTTTTCGTTTTAGTAAATGATGTTAACCTAATGTTTTAGTTTTAGTTAACAATAACAACATTTATCATTTGAGCAAACATAACACTGTTTCCGAACAGGTTTCCCATATAATGCCCATCATTCATTACTCAATAAAACAGGTACTCCTAAACCCAAACTATTATTTGAATCAGATGACAAAATATATGCTATTTGAAATGCAATTTTTCACAAAAAAGTGTCACAAAGTCAGTGTTCAGGTCCTTAACCTACAAAATGCTTACTTATCGTTGCCTCTTATTACACCAGGATAAGAGACAGTATCTCAACACTGAAAACAGCACATTTAAATATGGTAAAATGTGTTAGACACTGCTAAGATTTCTAGTTTTAGTAATGCTGAAAGCATTAAAATAGCTCAAATATTTAATAAGCAAGCATGCAATGGACAGGGGATGTGTGAAAGACAGCTGTGGAAATCTCCTGAGCTTTCTAGTTTCCACGCAGACTTTTTCTTGTTGGTCTCTTGTTGTACCTTATACAGTAGATTGCAGCAGCAATGACAATGATGAGGACCAGCATGCCCATGGCTATAAGGATCCCGGTAACAAGCAGCGGAGACGAGGAATCATCCTAGGAAAACAGAGAGAGGCAGACAGCCAGAGTGAGAGAGAGATGGTTTAAAAACGGAAAAAGGTGTGATACAATCTCAAAAAAAAAAAAAAATGCCTTCGATCTACTCAAGCAGGGAAAAAAATCAATAAAATGCCTTCTCAAACAAAACTCTGGGGCACTAAAAGTTGGGCACTAATAGATTACCACAACACCGAGCTGGAGCCTTTGACAACAACTTTTCTTACCGTCAGGCAGGGTCCGGAAGACGACAGCTTGACTGAAACTGCCATAGCCGCCCAAAGTGCGAGCGCGGACCTGAACCTCGTACTGTGTCGCCCTGCGCAAGTCGCTCAATACGACCTCGTTGGTATTACTCTCCATAAAATGACAGGAGTTTTCCTCAGAACCACGCTCCTGTCAGAAGAACAAACACCAGTATCTTCCATTAAAATCATTTGATTGATTCTTCACGTACCATTTCTGAACTGTTTGAATGTATTAATTGTTAATTAGTCTGGCAGGTCTGTAGTGTAAACAGTGAGCAGCTGGGCCACAGACAGCGATCAATAAAACACAAGCGCTGAGAAAAAGATGGAATGAGTGGGTAGGATGGAGACAGGTAAATAGGGAGAGGTCATAAAAATAGAGAAGAGAGCAGAGAAAATGGAGGTAAAAAATACTGAATTACAGTGATGAGAAATCACATTTACCTGAGTAAATGCTGTGTGCTCTTTTTTACCGTATACCAATTTTTTTACCAATAAGAGGTAAAGTGTCTAAGTAAAGCACTTATTTTTATTACTTAACATGTATTGCTTTTACTTGCTGTTACTTATTATTTTTTATTTTAAAGAATATACATAAGTGCAATCTGAATGTAATGTTTTAGGACAGTAAATTAAATGTTAATTGCAATTAAATAAAAAAGCATTAGCTTTAAATTTTTATTAAATACAATTAGCTGAACTTAAGAGTGCTTTTTGACACACTTTAAAAGACTTAAGTACATCTTCATATGTAAAAGTCATAATTACTTCTATCACCCTTGACTCCAAATGCAATGACAAGAATTTATGCTAAACTTAAACATATTTTAATGTCATTTTTGTTGAAACTTGCATGTTGTGTATTTAAATATATTTGTAAGTACACATTTAAAATAAAGATAATATGTTTTGGTACATTTAAAATATATTTATTTTAAATGCAATATCGAATTACACGCTACAGTTCAACAACATATTATTAAACAATGATTTAACATACTTTTATTTGACACTTTAGTTTTTTAACTTTTAGAATTCAAAACAGAACAGAATAAATAAAGATAGATTTAGATTTTTTAAAGATCTGAAGTACACTACCAGTGCACATTCAATACAGTTAAGCACACTTCTAGTATGGTGTAGTGTTAATATAGACTAGTGTAGTAGGTTTTTTCTTCTCTCAGACACATTTATGGTAATGCACATTTTAAAAGATTAATAAAATATTTAAAGAAATCAAACATCTAATCGTTAGATTTACTGCCCTTTTATTTCATTAATACTATATTATCTGGAAATACAGTTTTTAAAAGATATACCTTTAAGAGTGCCTGTGAGTGCACATTCAATACAATTAAGTTAGTATGGTGTAATGTTGTACAGTGTAGTATAGTCCAGTAGTTTACCTTCTCACAGTAGCGTAGCTGGTACTGTAGGATCCTGTAGTGTGATTGGGTCGGTGTGTTCCAGTGCAGCGTCAGGCTGGATTCTGTGGCTGTGCCCTTCCTTAAACCCGACACCAGCACAGGAACTACACAACACACACGAGCAATTAACAGACTCAACTAAAACAACAATTTTCATTCATATGCACCTTTTCACTGTCTCTCTGTCTCACCATTGGGGCTGGTGGTGATATTGATGGTCTCCCCCGCGGGCCCCTGCTGGCTCAGAGGAGAGACCCCGTTGAGGGCCATTATGGTAAAGCTGTAGGTGGTGTGAGGTCGGAGACCCCAAATGCTCACACGCCGGCCCTGGATCCCAGTTTGGGAAGGGCGGTAATTCACACCGTCCCCACATAGCATGCAGGGGGCCCCGGGGACCAAGCACATTCGACACTCCACGCTGTAGGTGAGGTCCGAACGGCCCCCGCTGTCTAACGGTTCGCTCCATTCCAGCGTGAGAGAGGTGTCATTGACCTGGGGAACAGGGTTGCGTGGGGACGAGGGCGGACCTGAAAAGGACAACAAGCAAAGGACGTCTGAATTATTGCCACAGTTCATTCATCTGCATGACATATCTGTAATAAAGCAAAAAAATAAAAATAAAAAAACCCGGCCCGGTCAATGTAGAGCACAAATAGTGGGAAAGCAGACTAGTGTGGAATTAGAAGACAAAGAGAGGGGAGTTTAGGCCTGACTTATGAACTCATAGTCAGAAAAATATATTTTTTTTAAATGGAAAGGTTTATTTTCATGTGTTTTTGCTGAATATCATATTTGATGCATCAGGCTTTTATAGCTTATTTCATGGAGGGGGAAAAAATCATCACAGTTTTATTAAGAAGCCCAAACTGAGCAAAAACATTTGGTGCAAACGCTGATATTTATAAGATGAAATTCTGATAGCTTGCAATGTAAATCAATGAGAGCTTCAGTATAACAGACTACTTCCATAAAATACATAGAAATATCAGTTGTCAACCTTTATTTCCCAAGATTATGTTTAAATGCTTAGTTTTATGGTCAAAGCTCTGAAGTTTTTAGTGTGGTAAAACATATAAAACAGATAATGCAATGTTGATTGAGAGATGAACTAAGAAAAGTTCCTCAAAGGCATACTTGATACTCACATTTGAACATCTAAAAATGAAGGCTGCTTCAGGAAATGTTAACCTTGAAATATTTCTAATAGTATGAAATGTATTCTTATACTTGTTTCATAAAAATCTGTAAAGATTTCACAGTAAAAAGATATTTGAATCATGACCTGAAAGGGGACTTATTAGGGACGTAGTAGATTGAAGTCATAGTAGATTGTGTAAAACGAGATTTGATCATGTTAATAACTGAGAGGCCTTACAAATTTGCATATTAAATATGATCCATTAGTCTTTATATGGTTGAGAGAAAGGAGCTGTACTCACGTGTGCAGGGTGTATCTGGACTGTCGGTAGGGGCACGGTAAAAACCAGGGCGACACACACAGGAGGCAGAACCCATCTCTCCTGAGTGACTGGAGTCAGGACACACAGAACACGGGCCAGGACCAGATCCCATCTTAAAATGACCCACAGGACACGCTGGACAGAGAGAATGAGACAAAAAGTTACATAAAAAAAAACAGTAGGGTGTGTTGTATTTTGACCAGCTAAACCAGCACTAACCAGCGTTAACCAGTCTGGACCACCATAGTCTTTTCAGTACAACAAAGAAACAACAGGTTTTGTGGGAATGAGTGCTGTATTATCATTAAACAAACACTTTCCCATCAAATAAACACACATACATTCTGTCCTCTCTCTCAAGAACTTGCTGTCTTAAGCACAAACCTCATTTGTCCTTTTGCGTCAACATTTAAACAATCATTTAGACAACAAATCTAAACATGTTCCGGTGTCTATTTCAGTTGATGATAGTTTGATTTGGAATTTAAACCGCTTCTGAATCTCTGTGTCGCAAAGTCCTGTGTATGATATGAAATACGATCATGTTCTTCTGCATGTTTAGCTATTCAGTCACTTGATTATAGCCTCACGCAAACACAGACTTTCAGCGGATAAAACCCACACGCATATAGGTCACCCATGAAACTTTAGTAGTCTTTTCTCTGACGTGACATACACACAACACTACACACATACAGACACACATGAACGAGCAAAGCAGAGTCTCATGAGACTGGAAAAGACGGGTATACAGACAAGTTTCCCTGACCAGTTTCATTTCATAATCAGTTCTCCACAAGCCCTTTATTGATGGAAACACATCTGGATCTGATTAACATCAGTTTCACTCAGACCAAAACATGTGGTCTGAATTATCCTCCTTGTTAAAGTGGCTTTACACTGGTTTGTGTGTGTGTGTGTGTGTGTGTGTGTGTGTGTGTGTGTGTGTGTGTGTGTGTGTGTGTGTTATTTGAATCATTTCCATAATGAATGTCTGTGAATTTACTCGCTGAAGGATAAAGATCTTCAGGCCTCTTGTGGTTTTAGAGACACAAAAAAAGATGTTACTGTTGACATCCATATCAGTGTCTTGTGTTGAGGATGTGTACTACGGATGGACAGATTAAGAAATGTATCAATTATGAATTTATACAATTTTTCAACAAAATGGTACACTATGGTACTGTTCAGAATTTTGGGATCGGTACAATTTGTATTTTTTTTTTTTTAAAGAAGTCTCTTTTTCTCACCAATGCTGCATTTATTTGATCAAAAATATAGTAAAAACAGTAATAATGTGAAATGTTATTAAAATTGAAATATTTCTGTGATTCAAAGCTGAATTTTCAGCATCATCACTCCAGTCTTCAGTGTCACATGATCCTTTAGAAATCATTCTTATAAGACGATTCAAGAAATGTTAAAAACTGTTGTGCTGTTTCATATTTTTAACCAAATTCTTTGATGCACAGAAAGTTCAAAAGAACAGCATTTATTTGAAAAAATAACATTGTTGATGACTTCACTGTCATTTCTTGTCAATTTATTGCCTCCTTGCCGAAAAAACAAAATACAAAAAAAAGAACCTACTGACTTTAAATCTTACTGAACGGTAGCGCTTATAACTTCTGAGTACCTTTGCCCAAGGCAAATTTGTGTTTCATAGACACACACTGATTTTAATCCCATCCAAATTGAACATCTGTTTTTCTTGCACAACCCCAGGAAAATATTACTGAGCAAATTACTTGTGTTTTTTTTTTATTACCAGAGGGTCCTCAGAGAAAACTAATCTTGTCCAGATAGGAATGTGTGTGATTGCGCTGTTATTGTTTTCACAACTCTCCTCCTCATTTATTTTAAACCTTTGTTGAATACTATAACTAAAGCTAATTTTCTTGTTAAACTGCCTGGAGAACCATTTTTTTGTAAACTTTCTGGGTTGGTGGTCCTGCGAGCCCTGCTGGCAGTCCCGCTGACGTTAAAAGAAAATGACATCAATACAGCGTGTGTGATCGCTGAAACCGCTCAGAGCAGCGTCAGGTACGATCCTTATCTTATTTAATTCCTTTCCTTAATTATACACATAATTGTATAATTGCATAATTAATTAATTGGGTTTCATGAGGCTCACATTGAGAACACATGATTGTCTATAACACCTAGATCTTGACAACAGAAACTCCCTTTACAGTAACAACTATAAAGAGTCAAAAACCCATCAAAATATGTGCATCAAATGACAAGTATCAAGCTTAATTAAATATTGTTTAGAAAACTAATTCCATCTAAATAAAGCTAGGAAGACGTATTCCGGAAAGTGTATGATACTATTAATGTGATTAGCGAAAACACAGAGATATATAAATACATAAATATATATATATATATATATATATATATATATAATATATATATATCATTGCACGAATATATATATATATATATCAAGGCATTATGGAAGTCGTTTTAATGAATTAATTATGTGTTGCAATCATCTTATAATGCATTGCAAGATCTACAGTTATAATATATCATAATACTTATCTATTCATTGTTGCACCTCACAAATACCTTTATAATGCATTATTCATACTGGTTTCAAGTTAACAAAAACACTACAACACTACTGTTCAGTAGATTCAGCTTTGCATCAGGAATAAATTAGATTTGAAAATATATTCAAATAGAAAACAGCTATTAAATTGCTAAAATATTTCACAATATTACTGTTTTCACTGTATTTTTGATCCAATAAGTGCAGCCTTGGTGAGCAGGACAGTCTTCTTTCAAAAACAGTTTAAAATAATCTTACCATCCCCAAACTTTTATACTGTGTCATACCAACACCGGTTCTACTGCAGTAGTTTCAGAATTAACAAGAAGAGATTGTACATGTGTGAATCTGCTTGTGATTAATTGGAGTCATTAGTACTGTTCACCACACACACCCACACACACTTCTTGTCTGGCTTCACAGTCCTTCACCTGTGACCCCGTGACCACACACTTTCCATTCGGCCTTTCACCTGCCCAATAAACTGCAGGATTCTCTTTTTTTCTGTCTTTCTCTTTTTCTCTCTGCCCATACCTAATTGGTCATGTCATTAGAGGGCCTTTGTACTGGACACATCCCTGCCCGCAGGCGCCACTATTATGGCTTTGCGCTGCCTTTGTGTGTGTGGGTGTGTGAAAGAAAGGGATGAACAGCAGATGTAGTGTGTTTGAGTGGATGAATGCTGAGTAAGTCATTGAGTGAGTGTGTGTGTGTGTGCGTGCGTGTGTGTGTGTGTGTGAACTCCAGGGGTCACACACACCCCACCCACTAGTGTTTAACAGACGAGTACAGCCTTTAACACTCACACACACATGAACCCCACCAACTGAGAAAAAAAAAGAAAAAAAAAAAACTTCATTAACGAGCTGAAGACATATTTGAAACCTGGAAGGATTTGGACTGATCCACTCCACTGAGAGATGGCGATTACATGAATTAAAGTAGATCAGTTGTGTCCTTAAATTAATTTTCCCGGGTAAATCTTTTTCCCGGTCAACCTACACACATGCAACATATGCTGCTGATTACCGCAGAAAATCATTTTGAGTGCTGAGAGTTGTAAAAAATTAAGGAAAACGTGTTTGTAGTCATGAACTTACATTGGAATGCGAGCCTGGGGGTTTAAAATTAGTTTTATGGGCATGAAGTTGTATTGAAGATGATGAACAGATGAACCTAGCTGCATTACAATTATTTCTGTTTTTGTTTAGCTCTACTTTTGGAACAATTTCTGTATATTTATTCCAGAGCTGTATAATTGCCTACTACTAGGCTTCCATTGTAAATTAATTAATGTAAATGTGCCTTCTTTACAAATTGAGGCACAAGATGAAATTATTTTCTGTCATAATCAAAAGCATACATTTAAACTATTTCAAAAGCTTTGGGTGGGATTAATTTTTATAACAAAATTAATACTTTTATTCAGCAAGGACACGTTTATAATAGACATTTATAATGTTATAAAGGATTTCTAATTTCTGTTCTTTTGAACTTTCTCAGCAAATAATCTGGATATAGCAGCACAACTGTTTTCAACATTGATAATAACAATAAATGTTTTTTGGGTTTTTTTGAGTAGTAAATTAGCATATTAGAATGATTTCTGAAGGATCATGCGACACTGAAGACTGGAGTAATGATGTTGAAAATTCAGCTTTGAGCACAGGAATAAATTACAAATATATTCACATTGAAAAAGGGTATTTTAAATTGTAATAATATTTTACAATATTATTTCACTGCACTTAAATACAGCCTTTGAGAGACTTCTTCCAACATTAAAAATAAATTTCACTTCACTTCACTTTCACTTTAAATAAAATAAAAATAATATTTTTAATCTTACCAATCCCAAACTTTCTAAAGCTAGCATTTGTCTAATCTATGTCACTGTGGTCTTATTCATTCTTCAAAAGATGGCAGTCATAAATGCAATCACACTGGAGATCTTGTGACCCAAAATATCAGGCACATTGAAGACTAACATTTACCAGAAAGGCAATTAATCTGTCATCTGTGAGCATGTCACATTAAACGATCAAAGACTGGTGATTTTGCCCTTTGATAAAAAGAACGTTTTTGTAATTTGTCTGAAATGGCAGTACTGTGGCCAGACATGTACTGTGTGCACCATCTTAAGTCGCTTTGGATAAAAGTGTCTGATATATGCAGAAATGTAAATGCACCCCAGATGCACAGGACTGTAATGTAATAGAGAATGAAAATGTGTCCAGCCGTAGGACACTGATGAAATACACCGTAATCCTCTCTCCTGATCTCTCCACTGTGAGCGTCTCCTTCCTGCCTCTTTCCTCTAGTCTGAACGGCTTTTCTGTGAGACCTTCATCTCACCTCTTATACTCTGCCTTGTGTTCAGTCAATGTTTTCCCTCCTTCTCAGGTGTCACAGTCTTTGTCTAATTCAGTCCCATCTGTCCTTTACTGTCTCTCTGGGCCCTTATCAGTGTTGAAGTTGCAGCCATTGTCAGTATAAACGTCCTCAAGACTTACTCTTAAGGTAGAATAGCATATATTTGTGTTTGTGTGTGTGTGTGTGTGTGTGTGCGTGCGTGTGCGTGTTTGCAAAATATTCTGTACTTGACAGTCTCTCAGGTTCATACATTTGTGATAGTACGTATAAAGTTGGAAGTTTATGTTCTGAATGGTTTGCTTACTGCTGCATACTGGGCACAGTAAGAACCTGTTTTGTATGCATGGAAAACCCAGCTGACCAGCTACATTTGTCAAAATGTGTATCATTGAACCAGAGCACACTGTGTTTAATACTCTATCCACAATGCAATGTGCTCAACTTGACCTTCTATTTTCTATGGGACAAACTGAAAGTAAGCTGTGAATTTATTTTATATCTTGGTTCGTTATTTAATCAGACTGTATTAAAAATGTAAAACAACAGTATTTATTGTTAGTTAGATGACATTAAACTAAAAATGCTCCACTTTTTTTTTTAATCATCAGATGGTAATAGTATATACTCTACAGTTCAAAAGTTTGGGATTAGTAAAAAATTTTTAGATGTTTAAAATAGTGTATACAGTATTATAGTATATATATATATTCTTTTGGGGGTAATAGGTATTTGTAATGTTACATAAGATTTTGATTTCAAATGCTGTTATTTGAAACTTTCTATTCATCAAAAATTAATCAGAAAAATCCATAAATCCAAAATCCGTGTTTCAAAATATTAAGCAGCACAACTGTTTTCTGCATTAATAATAATATTAAATGTTTCTCAAGCAGCAAATCAGCATATTATAATGATTTCTGAAGGATCATGTTAAACTAAAGACTGGAGTAATGACGCTGAAAATTCAGCTTTGACTTAAAATTACATTTAAAAAAATATTAAACATATCACATAGAAAACAGTTATTTTAAATTATGATTATATTTCACAATATCACGGTTATTACTGCATCACATCAATGCAGCTTTGGTGAGATTTTTTGTTTAGACTTTTGTTTAAAATGCTTCTCCAAGGTACTTCAAAGACAAAAAATGTATGCCACATTATAGAAGCACAATATATTAAGCATATTAGAATCTGATGTTATGAATGTGTTATATTCTGTGATATTTAAATAGCACTGTAAGATACATCAAATATTTTTTCAGCGTTGTTTAATTTAATTTAATTTGTTTAATTTTCCTATATTTTTGGCTCCAGCTCATTGCCTTCACAGAGAGCTCCAATTAGCTTCAGAGAAGCCAGTTCTGTTCTCACTCACCTCTACACTCCAGCTCTCCATGGCTGGCCTCGAAGCCCGGCAGGCAAGTGCAGGTGGTGGTGGGCTGGTCCACCCACTGTCCATCTTCTCCACAGAACATCTTGGGCGGTCTGGGATTTGGTCCAGGCTGCGCTGCGTTGGCCACACACTGGCCCACTGCCTCCTGTACCAGCGAGCGTGGAACTGTCTCCGGGAAGACGGATAGTGAGCGTGTGAGAGCTGGACACTTCT
Organism: Cyprinus carpio; assembly: GCF_018340385.1. Lineage (NCBI taxonomy): Eukaryota > Metazoa > Chordata > Actinopteri > Cypriniformes > Cyprinidae > Cyprinus > Cyprinus carpio. The sequence goes on from NC_056601.1 coordinate 27,387,493, forward strand.
TAAAGAAGACGCGCACGGATAGAAGGGCCATGCATGCGCCCTGGGCCTGGAACGCCAAGTAGAATCCCCGTTTGGTCAAAGGTCCCAAACGCAGCGTTTTGACATTAAACTTCTTCTCTCCACCTTTACGCAGCAGGAATTCTGCAGCCACTGTGTCCACCTAATGGAAACAGCAAAAACTGGTGAGATCCATAAAGGTGATGCTTTACATTTAGATTTTTTCCATGAGACAGCAATGACTAAATGAGAACACCTCAATTGACCTCATATATATTCTGTGTTTTTCAGGATTGAGATTAAATAGAGAGAAAATCTAATTTATATCTCCTCTAGAGATTTCAATAATATCTCAAACTTTACTCATATTAACTTAAGTCAGAGATCTCAGTGTTATCTCAAACATTGAAAAATAATCAAACAAAGTCTTCCAAAGCCCAAAGGATGTGGTATGCTATGGACATTTTCATTTTATATATTTAGTTTCACTGTATCCTAAAATGAAATAGAAGTGCACTTAATTGTACTAAATTTGCACTTGTAATTTACTTCAAAGTATTAAAAATAAAAAATAAAAGTACTTTCAGATTAAAGTAAACACTTTCTTAACTATAAGCAAGCTTTATATATATAAGTACTTTCAGATTAATATATACAACATCACCATTAAATGAAATTACAAATAAATTTAAAAACATAAAATCATGTTAATTGTACTGTTTAATGATATTGCATTTAATGGTTAAATTATAAATGTACTAAATTTCAACTTCATTAAGTGTAATTACAAATCAATTTAAATACTTGACACAAGTTTCAGTAGAAATAATAATTATTTTATTAATTTTATGATAAATACTTTACACTTTTTTGCAGTACACTTTAACCATATTTTAAAATCAATAGAATTATTAAATTATATAAGATGTACCTAAGTCCTTAAGAAGTGGGTCAAAAAAGCATTCTAAAGTCTAGCAAACTGCATTTAATATAACACTTTAAAACATTTTCATGTAATTTCATGCAATTAAGTGTCTAAAAACCTTAGATTAAATTAGATTTGATTTTTAAAAGTATGCTAATGTGTACTTTTCACAATGGTATGTCTACAATTATGTTTGTCTTTTTGATTTCTCCAACAAATAAATAAATAAAAATAAGAAGAAATGTTTGAGACTAAATTGATATGTTAATCTATCAAATTTCCCTTTCAGTAACATTAATAACATCTCTTGTTTCTGCAATTTTCCATGTGTATTCCAGTGCGTCTAATTGTCTGCATGTGTGCACCTTGGTATAGGGGTTCTCCATCCAGGCTGGGTGGGTTGCTGTCGCATCATCTGTGTCGCTCTGGTAGTAGTAAAGGTTGAAGGTCTCTTTACAGGATCGGTGGTGCGTGCTCCGCGATGAGCATTCGATCATGGTGAAGAGCAGCTCCACGTACACCTGTGACGCCCCTCGCCGCTCGATGAGCTTACTGCGCAGCCATTGACTGGACGAGCCGTCAGCCTGGCAGATCTGATAGGTCCTCACGCTGTTGTTCTCTTCATCTAGACCACTGATCTCCTCCCACTGCACACAGAGGAGACACATGAAGACTGACTGGTTAGTGGAGACCAGCTGTGACAATATACAGTCTGCACTGAGCTTTTGCTCTATATTCAGGGTCAGACGCTGGAGCTGCAGGTCTCACCTCAGATTTAGAGCGAGAGTATGTCGTCCACTTCAGATCTGATGTCTCTGTCTTTGTATTCATCAGGACCTCTGTCAAACAGACGTTAGAGAAAACGGTTTGTTTAAAAAATAAATAAATCAAGAAAAAAAATGAGATCACAATCTTTAATTTTGCCTGTTGTGAAAAAGAACGCACTAAATTGTATTTAACATGTACTTCTCAACTTCTGTTTAGCACAAAATAAGGGAAAAAAATAAAGAATGTTGATAACCGAACAGGTAGCCATTGAATTCCATGTTATTTTTCCCATACCATGGAAGTCAATGGGGACCATCAAACTGTTTGGTTACGAACATTCTTCAAAACATTATTTTTCAGTAGAATGTAGAAAGTAAGAAACATATACATGTTTGTCATTTTTTTATTGTATTTTATGCGCACTTGTAGTATATAAGTAAAGGTATATTTAAAAAAAAACTATCAAAAATATTGATACAGTTAAAAGCCACATAAGTGTACTTAGAGAGAGACACTTTCATTACAATTTCTTAACACACTTAAAGGGATAGTTCACCCAAAAAAAGAAGATATTTTTTGAAGAATGTGGGTAACCAAAAAGTTGTTGGTCTCCATTTACTTCCATAGTGTAAAAAAAATACTATGGAAGTGTCAATGGCTACCATCAACTGTTTGGTTACCAACTTTTTTTTCAAAATATCTTCTTTCTTGTTCAACAGAAGAAAATGACAGAATTTCCATTTTTGAGTGCACTATACCCTAAAATGTGCACTTGGTAATAATGTCAATAATGCTACAAGTACATTTTTAAATCATCTTGCTTTAATGAAGTACACTTATTTTGATATGTTGACTACCATACTAAAACACATGGAAAATAAAGGATTATAGTTTTGACTGTAGTGTGTTATTCAATAATACATACAGTCCTCATTATGTTTTTTTTTTTTAACTAGCATGGCTTCAAAAGCAAGATTTCCTCAGTCCTCAGCTTCACCACAGAATATGTTTTTGCTGGTCCACTAGCAAAAGCAGCAGCGACCATTAAAACCCATGGAAATTCATGCAGATCTGCTGTTTTTTCAGCACGTTATGACATGGCAACATCTGAGCAATGACATTTTTCCTCCGAGAGCACAGAGGGCAAGGGAAGTTCCCTGAGGTTCGATGGTTTGGTTATCAAATCATGGCCAGCAGAAGCTTTGGTAAAAACAAATCTAGAAACGATGGGCGTTTTTCCCTCTCATACCGACTTGCATAGCTGCAGTATCCCACAGGGAAACCGACGGACATGGGAACAAGGGCACAGCCTAATTTTACACTCGCACACATATACAGCGACAATACAAAATCACTATATAGAGTTTCAACCCAGCGGTGAATGATGGTCATTTAATTTCCAGTGAACATCCTTCCTTTCATCCATTTCCTCTCTCTCTCTCTCTCTCTCTGCTCTTGATTGCGTTTTTGCTTGAACTGCCTGTTGGTCATTACTTATTGATGGTGGTGATGGGTTTTAATCAGGCATTCATTCAGTCACCCCCTCCAGACTTCCGAGCACATATCTGGCCCTGTGGTTCTTGCTATGGGAGCTGCGCTGGTCATGTGACCACCCGAAGCCACCGCACGGTTCAAACCGGCTCCAATCACAAAGATCCTTTGATCTAAAAATACTACCACAGAATATATTTCTCTCTCTCTCTCCTGACGTTATTTGTTCAATCTCATTTCTTATCCTCATCTCTAAGGAGGAACACCTTTATTGCTCTTTTTTGCATGTGCTTTTCCCATGAGTGTTAGAGTTTAGCATGCAGAGATGGAATCGATGTGTTTCTGTCTGCATGTATCTGGGTCGAGACTTGTCTTGGGGACTGGAAGCTTTCTGCGGGTCTATACCTCAGAAAAGCATCAATGACATGAAGAAAAAGACGTTGTTTAAGCACAAATGGCCTCAGGGAGAACACTGGTTATGTTCCAAAATGGATATTACACACTGTGCAGTATATACTTTATAACGTCTAACATGTAAAACAGTTAACGATTTCAAACTTAAGTATGCTACATTGTCGTTACATGACAATGTTAAATGTTTAATTTTGTGAATAATATTGTTCATTTTCTGAAGTCGCAATGAAGCTGAAGTAGAAACAGCACTTTTTTGTTTCTTATGGTATTGTGATGTACATCCAAGTGAACTGTATTAAAAAAAAACAAAAAAAAACGGGCTTTTAGTTCTATCTGATTGGCTTGCATTCGGTTTTAAGAAAGAGGCGGGGTTTAAGCAGACTATGTGATTGCAGAAATCCTGCATATTTCACCAGAGAGAAATCTGCCATCTCACTGGAAAATCCAGTTTTGACATTTTGATTAAAAATTATGAGATAAAAAAAAGAAGGTCAAATATACAATGACTAGTTCAATATATCAGTAAGAAGCATTAAAAAAAAAACAGATAAGGCAAATTTCCATTTTATGCCAACTTAAAATCCAGTTTTATGTCAAATGTCTTTACTTTTGGTAACTCAATCAAATAATATATATTAATTCGCATTAGTCAAATTGATGGTTTACAATGTGCGCTTTGTATTATTGTTTACTACAACGAAAACCATAAAAACATTTTCATTGCTTGAAATAAAATAAACATTATATTTGTTTATGCTCTTATATGAAATAAAGTATAATATTAAAAAAAATATTTTATTTCTTCTAGTTGCCAAGACAACATTTTAAATTTTTGTTTAGTCAAAGTACTATAATAGCTAGAAATAAAGAAATACAAATTAAAAAACTAAAACTTAATGAAAATGTATTTTCTAAATGTAAAAAAATATGTAAAATAAAAAATTTCAAAATTTTATTTCTCATCTTCGTCTAGTTTAGTAGAAGTGAAAAAATAACTCAAACTAAAAACCCAATAAAAACTACATAAAAAACTGTAAAATGACAAACTCAAATTTACAAAAAATAAAAACAGAAAATATATATATAAAAAAATGAAATGTTAACAAATACTTTAAAAGTATGTAATGAAACGATAGTACCAGTAGTCTCTGGCTGTATATTCAGCAAATACAGCATTTCATCATATTTTGTGTGTACAGAAAATTGGCATACTGCATAAAGTATACATACTGCAAGACTGGTATGCGTAGTACAGTAGTGCACCACTGCGACACACCTGGTGAGCCTCTATCTGTATGTATCTGGGTCGGAACTTGTCTTGGGGACTGGAAGCTTCCTGTTGTTGGTTTTCACCTCAGAATTGAATCAATATTCAAAACAAAAATCAAAACTCGGTTTTTGAGCGTGCAGCAGGGCCTCAGGGAGAACACTGGCATGTGCTTTCTCACTCAGTGACACCTCCACACACTCTTCCCTAACGCCATCCATCTTCCAGACATTTCTCCCTCTCGCTTTCATTATTCTCCCCATCACTTTTGCTTTTCCTGCTTTTAAATTTCACATTCCTTTCTTTCCGTCCGTCCGTTTCCATTTCTCTTCTCAATAACTCCATATGTCCCCATCACACACTTTATCTCTCCGCGCTTCCCTCCATCCCTCTCCCGCCTCTGATGTGGAGAGGCTGCGGCCAGCTGATAACCGCCGTCCAGCTCGGAGAATCAAAGCGAGCGGCGCCCGGGAGGCCGGAGGGGAGGATGAAAGAGGGATGAGAGGGGAAGAGTGCTGGGTGAGGGAGGACACAGGGCGGGAGCTTTTGGAGATGAGAGCAAAAAAAGAGGGAGCTAGAGAGAGAGGGATGAGACAGGACAGATTTCTGACGGTGATTTCCCACTGTGAGTTTTGCTCCGAGTTCAGAGGGAAAACAAATTACAGACTCATCTACATTAAAATGCACATGCACACATACAGGTGAATCTCATGAAACCTGTCGAGAACATACCCAGGTCATATTTCACCCCACAGAAATAGAAGAAAAAAAGAGAAAAGAATCAAAGAGAATAAAAAGAAAGAAAAAAGAAATTATCTGTTGCATACTTTTTCATTTTTTAATTGAGATTTCCATGAAAATTACTTTCCCCTCAAACTCTCATTCACAAAAATATTTCCTGTTATCATTACTATATTAAAAACAAATATCAATAACTCACTACTGAAATATGATACAACATTGTTGTTCATTTAAGATGAAATAAAATTAAGTAAAATTCATTTCAGTTTCAGATTTTTTAGTTCAAGCGATTTCTAACAGGAAATAAAAAAGGAAAAAACAAAAAGTATAATATTTTTTTTATTAAACAATAATTAAAATGAAAACTGTAAATATAAATCTGCTTAATTCAAAATATTATTAAAAATGATAATAGTATAGAAATAATATTAAAATGAATTATATTTTGTTTTATAGTTAATCATACTATTTGTTTTGTATATATTTTGTATATATTGTAATGTTTTATATATATATATATATATATTGTATATATATATATATATATATATATATATATATATATATATATATATATATATATATATATATATATATACACACACCACACACTACACACACATACACACACACACACACACACACACACACGATGTATAAAACCCTGTTTTAACATATATATTCTCAAACTGTATAATAGAAATGGAAATAACCCAAAAGTAAAAACTCTGAAAGCATAAATCCTAATGGTCCTAAAATAAAATAAAAAATTATATATATAAATAAAAAGTTTTATTTTGTGGGTGTTTTTTTTTTTTTTTTTAAGTTATTTTGTATTAATTTATTTTCTTGTTGGTATGAATTATGACCTGGAGATTCATCCATGAAGCTTGTGTGTATGAACACCAAGTTAGTGAAGACTACGGTGTGTGAGGTAATAGGTTATGGTCTGTTACGGGGGGTGTGTGTGTGTGCGTGTATGTAATTACAGTGGTCTATATCCTGCTGTCTTCTCTATCATTACTTATAATGGGCCAGGAAAAAGTGTGTTTCTCCTTACGGCTTGTCCCAAAAAATAGGTTAGACACAGTGAGACTCTAAAGTTGACACCAGGATTATCACTCACCTGACACCCACCCACACACACACACACACACACACCTGCACATCTGTCCGTTCGTCTCTGGCCTGATATCATCAGTAGCGGCTGCTGTTCTGATGGATTAGGCTCCCGGCGGGCAATTTTTGTCCAAGCCTGTTTTTTTTGTTTTTTTTGACCCGTTTAATGCAGTGCTCCGGTTTAGACACCCTGTACTACACGGCTCTCACACAAAATCTAACCTAAATTCACTTCAGTGATAAACCTGGAGCAAATTCACAAGTGAGACTTTTACATCTCTGCTGTGTCTCCTAGGGAGCAATGAGATTAAATGGAGAGCTAATGGGGACTTCAAGTCGATTTTTGAGGAAAAGACCCTAATAGTCTCATTTCTCAGCATTTCAAAGATCTTATTGTCTTAAACTACACTCCGTTTTGCCAAAATGCCATGTCTGCAATAAAATATCAGAAATTTAAAATAAACATTTGTCATCAAATTCTTTATATATGAGCTATTTTAATCCAGTCAATACAATACTTAAGGAATTTTAAGAGAACAATCAGAGAATCTGAGAAATTGTACACTTTATTACCCCTCCTCAACTTTGAAAGAGCAATATAATATTCCAGTGGGTTAGGTAGGAAATAAAAGGTAACTTGAGACTTGTGATAACCATAGGCTTCAATAGTGCTTTTGAATAGTAGTGAACACACCTGGTGTTCACTACTATTCAAAAGCACTATTCAAAATGTAATTCAAATAAGCCCCCTAAGCCCACTAATCCTTCATATGTTCATTCAAAAATACAATAAACAGTAATGTTTTAAAATATTATTACAATTTGAAAGAACTGTTTTCTATCAGAATAAAAAGTCATTTATTCCTGAGATGCAAAGCTGAATTTTAAGCATCATTACTCCAACCTTCAGTGTCACATAACAGAAATCATGTGCTCAAGAAACATTTCTTATTATAATCAGTGCTGAAAACAGCAGTGCGGTTTCATGTTTTTGTGAAAACCGTGAGCATTCTGGATTCTTTAATGAACAGAAGGTTCAAAAGAACAGCATGTATTTGAAACAGAATCCTTTTATGTTATAAAAGTCCTTCTGTCACTTTTGAACAATTTAAATCATCCTTGCTTACTAAAAGTATTTAAAAAAAAAAAATACAAACAAAAATTCTAACTGACCCCAAACTTTTGAACAGTAGTGTGTGTCTGATATCTCCTGACTTGTATTATATGAATAATGGCAAACCTGACTCTGTATTTGTGTCTGAGCTTGTCAGCATGTTAAGACGTGTGTATGAGCGTCTTGTTTGTTTCTCACCTCTGCAGATAAAGTATGAGTGTTTGTCTGTTTCACGTTTCTGTCTCATTTATGTCCGTCTTCTGTATGAGTGTGTGTCTAGAAAAGCTCAGTGGAAAATTGTATTGCTCAGAGGTAACTTTTAATGCTGGGGAAACTTAGAGTTCTCAAAATGATTAATTAAAATAGTATTTTTTTTATATATAATCTAGTAGGGCAATTGTTGATTTATAGTAAACTGCTGACATAAAATAAGACAACAAACTCAATTAGCCCTAAGAGATTTTGATAAGAAGTGTCTCAAAGTTTTAATCAAAGTAGCCAGCCATTGGTATTTTGCGAGATTTGAGCAAAGTTGAAGACAATATTGTGCAATGATCCCCAAGGCAAAAGTCTCCATTTACTCTCTACTTAATCTCATAGCTATCTTAGAATAACAGCTGAGATAGTTGAGGGTTTTTTTTTCTTACAGAAATCTTGAATGTAAATCACACACTGTGGTACGTGACCTTGAGCTGATATCATGCCTTGAGTGTTTCCTGTGTGCACTCCAAACCTCTTTAATTATAGACACATCCTCACTTTCTCTCAAAGGTAAATGACAGAAGACCAGCACCAGGCTACAATTAGTCTTTCACTTTAATTAAGGAAAAAAGACAGTGCCAATTACTGAAAGAGAAAGAGAGAGAGAGAGAGAGAGAGAGAGAGAGAGAGAGAGAGAGAGAGAAGAAAGTGAAGGGAGGGGGAGGGATGGAAAATGGAAAGGGGGTGAAAAAAAGGAGGCCAAGGAGAAAGAGTGGCAGAGGGGAGATGAAAGGGAAAACAGGGATTAGGACGAGATGGATAGAGATGAACAGATAGTGAAGAGAGATGAGCAGTTAATTCAAGTACTGTAGCGTGACTCGGTGTGTTTGTGTGTCTAATGGTTTATTACTGAAGCACACCTGGACTACAGATGATTCTACTAGGAATGTACAAAACCACACACTTGCAAAATCGCTGTCTAAACGATTAGTTGGAGATCAAAACAGGCCATACTTACTTTCTCTGTAAACATTCCTGGTCTTATTGTGAACAATTCACCTGCGACAAGTTGCTCCAAAGAAAACAAAAGTTCTTCTTTGTAATCTTTCATCAAGTGCGATAACTTATTCAGCCTCTCAAATGACTTTCTGTTCCGGCTAATATCATTAAGCCCTCTTATTTTTCATTCCCTCTAACCACCAGATTACCTTCATATGTAACCCCTATTTTTCAAGTTTCAATCAGTTTATGATGCATAAAGTCCTGGCCTACAGTTTTTCTTGTTGAATATTTTGTTTCACTGTCAGACAACAGAAGTACCATTGTGAAGAAGTACACGTTCACACTTTTTAATTAGCATACTTCTGAGAAAAAAAAAAAAAAAAAGAGTTCTTATTACGGAAATAATATAATATATTTTCGGACACCTAATTGCATGTTAATTAAATTATCACTTATTGTAGTTGCAATTTATATTAAATGCAATTATCTGAACTTCAGATTGCTATTTTGACCCACCAAAGTACATCTTTATATCTAATTTCATAATTACTGCTATTGTCTTTTAAAGTGTACTGCTGAATTTACTGACACGCTTTTATTATAAACTAAAATATACTTTAAATATTCTATTGAAACTTGTATGTCATTTAACACTTTTGTACACATTTGTAATGATGTTGCAGTTTAGTACACTTAAAATATATTACTTTTAAATGTAATATCAAAAAACATACAACAGCTAAATTATGATCCAGGACTTAACGTGTTTTAATATGTTAATCAACACATCAAAATAATTGTATTTCTTGAAAGCATGACAAGATTATTAAAACATGACTTAAAATATACTTAATAGCAAAACTTGTAATTTGACATTATTACAAAGTGCACTTTAGAAAATGTATTAAGAAACATCTCTCTTACACCACTAAGAAAGAGAAACCAAAAATAAGACTCGTTGAATATCTTAGTAGGCTACTGAGTTTTACCAAAACACACACACACACTTTTTACAACATAAGCAGATTAGCCAACCTGCCTAACTCGGTGAAGTGATGAAACATCTGCAACTTGCATGGACAAAATCCAATTTCTCAAGCTGTCTTATGAAAACAAGGCTTTGTCTCTGAAAGAGACCACCATGAGTAATGATTTGCTCCTGTTACTATGACGTCGTCAGACTGGGAGGTGAAAGGAAAGTGGACTACTCCTAAGTCCACGCTAAACGAATGAACAATACTTCTCTCGTCTCAACTTGTTTACATATTTCATTTAGGCTGATGCATCTTTGAGTGTGGATTCGTTTCCTAGCAGTCAGCCTTTCAGCAAACGCACGCTAGACAGTGTTTGCCCTTGTATTGCTGTTGGGAGAAAATTACAAAGAAAGAGAGAGAAAAAGACAGAGATTGTTTGCTTTTGGACACAAAAACACTGTAAAGCCTGAAACATACTCTATGTAAGTATGCAAACGCAAATGTTTGCCAGGTGCGTTTAGGGCTGCATGATTATGACAAAAACATAATTGTCGATTATTCCCTTGAAATTGTAACTGCGATTATAAATTACGATTATCACAATTTACATTGAATGATTATGTTTATATTTATATGATTATGTTTATACTATTGTTTAATGCAACTGCATGCCATATATTTATATGAAAATAAACAAGCTGAAAATACTCTAACTGAAAAACTTTTAGTGCTTTTCTACAGTATTAAGCCTCAAATGTCAACTATACATCGGATTGTTTTCTTCTTTAAATAATAAAAAAGTAAAAATATGAATGGTATTATAATGTCATACTAAAATAAAAATTTAAATAATGGGAAAAACCCTTAAGATAACATGTAGAAATAAAAAAACACAACTTAAGCAAGCAGAATAACATAAATGGACTTTGAACGATTAATTGCCGCTTTGAACGATTACGTAATTTAGGCATCCATAATTGTAATCCCGATTAGAAATTGATTAATTGTGCAGCCCTAAGTGCGTTGAAAGCATATGGTCTGATGCACATATTTAACTTGCGTTATTGCGTTACTCTGGCAGTAGCAAACTTCAGTGCTTGAGGTGACAGTTTTTGAACAAATGTTTTTATAGGCCAGCCCATGAGTTTGCATCACCATGGTTCTCTCGACAAATACCCAATTTTTTTTTCCATTGGCTTTTGGATTATTGCATAATATAAACTTTTGACAAGTAAAAGTTTATGTTTCTTACATGTTTTGTTCATCATGGTAATCTGCACAAATGAACACAACTTTTAGAAATTTAAAGCCAAAGTACAATTGCCAGAAGTAGAAAGCTAATAGTAGGCTATAAGATCATTTCTGGTAACGCAAAGAATGCTGTATGTTCTTGCATTGCAATAAGAATTTTATCTGGATCCTTGATGTCAAGCTTGGGTGCCATTCACAGACCAAAATAATATGTTTTGGGCCTTAAATGTAAAGTTTACATGCATTTAAATGTGAAGCACCCATGTCTAAAAAGAGAATATCACAATATTCACAGCCTACTATGTATTTACTGAGCACAGCATCTGAATTTCTGTTTGCATCTGAATAACCGTCTACATTCGTCAAATCGTTCATATATACTCCTAAACAATGCACTCAACTTGACCTTACACTTTTTTTCATTTATTCATTGGTAAGCTTGTGTAAGTTACAATAGTTTACACAAAACTGGATAAAAAAGTAAAAACTATTCACAAAAGTGTACTGTGCAGTATATAGTGCACAGTATGCTGTAAGCTAATCTTTCATTCCCAGCATAGCCAGGGACTTCCTTTGCAATCTGTTGAACTCTTGAGCTGTATTGATGTGCAGGCCATCAGCTACCATCACAGCTTTTATTATCATTACATCCCCATATGGCTACATCATGAACACACACACACACAAACTGACCCTTAATCATATCCACTCCAACACATACACACACACTCATTGAGTAAGTGTCAGTGGGAGCCAGGAGGCGTGCTGGTTTGATCTGTGTGTGAACAGAGAAAGCAGACTGTTCCTGTCTGTTGCACGCACACACACGCACATGCACGCACACACACACACACACACACACACACACACACACTGGCCCAGCATAACCCCAGCAGATATCTGATACATAATACGCTCTCTGCATGACTCTCCTCTTTCAATCTTTTGTTTCCTCCATCTCCTTTCTTTTCTGATCCCTCAATTTCTAACCAAGCTTTCAGTGAAGATCAGAGAGCATGAGCATGACAAAACCATTTGTGCTAACACAGAACAAATTCATAAAAAGACATTATAGTAAAGCATTATGACTTCGTATGACACTTCATTCATGTGTGTGCTTATTTAGCTACTCTTTGGGGACAAATTTGTCCCCATGAAGTGAGCTAAATATGACAAACATTCCCCTTTGGGGACGTCCTAATGTGTCACATATTAAAGGTTTATGTTTTAATGAAATGGAAATGGGATATACTTAGGGTAAGAGTTAATCTGTAGTATTTATAATTACCTTTATATAAAAAATACTTTTGACATGTCCTCATTCAGCTAAATAAATGTGTGTTTAAGTGGTAGTTTGGACTAAAAAAAAAAAAACACACACTTTCCAATTTATGGGACCATTTGAGTCACAAACCATAATAAACTTAATTACTTTAACCCTTAAAAAAATGGGGTTGGGGGAGTTATGTCATGTGTGAGCAAATTTAGTAGGTTTTAGTCCAATGCAATAACAATAACTAGCATTTTTTGGAAAAAGAAAATCCTCTCTGAGGCAAAACGACCATAACACAAATTGAAGGGGTTAGACTACATAAAAACCCATAATAAACATTAACGCTATGCTATGTGTTTTTTTTGTTGTTGTTGTTTTTTCTATAACCATTCTTGAAGTTTGTATGTCAAGTATTAAAACTTCTAAAAAAATATCCCAGATATCTGTTTTGTAAGGTGATTGCACTTGCAGACACTAAGACACCATAGTTCATTTAACATATTAAATGTGTTAGTAATTGAAAATTTGCTGAACAAAAAACCTGAAGTTGCCTTTGGGAATATGCTGGCTGAATGGGGCATTCTGCATTTAGTAAACAAATTCAAACTGGCAAATGGAGTGTTATGTGGAACAACTAAAACAATAGCCAAGAGAACCTAAAATCTGAATGCAGTTATGTGGAATTTTTACATTCTCTCAACAACTATAGTTTTTACAGTGTGTGTATGTAAACCTAAACATGTCCAAGTATCACCCAGAGTGCTTGTGGACACCACAGCTTATATGTGTGGAAACACAAGCTTCCATGCCAACACTTAATCTGCTCCACACACACACCTGACCTATTTTAAGAGCACCCAGACACCTTAGTGCAGATCTTTCAGAAATGCGTGTCTCTTCTCTGTTTTGAATTATCTGTCTTAACAAAGGGTCTTCGTGAGTAAATTATCTGTGAATGCATTAATTCACAAGAAAGCATGTTAATAGCATTTAATGTGATTCATTAAAGTAGGATGTGTACATCATTACTATCAACCAACCATATATTAGTATTAGGTTTAGAGCCGGTTATGGATTTAATTAAGAAACAACAAAAGCGCAACCAGCAAGGCTGCATTGGGAAGGAAATGGAGGGGGTTGCACAGGTATACAGGATGGAGAGAGAGAGAAACCATAGAAGCAGGAGGCACGTGCTGTGAACTGCAGAGAAGACGAATGGCTTTGAATGTGCAGTCGCCAACGGGGGGCAAGTGGGGGAATGCAAATGCATTTTTTTGGGATAAGAGAGATCTCAAACTGGGCCCTAATAGGGAAACTAACATGCGATTTAGATGAGAATGTTTGTGCTCTGTTTGAAAAGTATAACGTGATATATGACAAGATTAGTGGAAAGGTTCATATACCTTACATGGAAACACATTGCTCTGTTTATCTCTTCACGAAACTTCCTGTTGACTGTTTTGCAGATTTGTTGATGTACGTGATACAATTCTTCGAGAAAACTGGTCAAGAATTTGTTCATCCCATAGGCGCCTAAGAGATTAACAGTTGTAACGAATCAAAGCAGACTAAAAGGTTTCAAGAACTCTTTAGAGCTCACAGCAGGACATGGACAGAAAGTGAGATGTTTACAGACACTAAACAACGTATTGGCGTAGCAAAGTAAACATATGTGAAGTGGATATATAATAGGATTTTCATAATCAAAACAGCTTTTATAGTTTGATGTACAAAAAGTGCTGTGCAATTAAGCTTTGTTTTTCAAGAGAATTAATTCAGGTTCTGATGTCTTTGTACATGAGCACCAAATCAATAAACAGACAATCTTGTTTTGGTGTACTGTGGAATATTACATCACACAAGCCAACCATTTTGCAAAAGTATATTTCAGGAGCTGCTCAATCAACTGATACCAGAACCAGCAGCTCATTTCTATACAGTATCTCCAGTAGACCTGAAAACCAGAGAGTAAATGGACTTATTTTCAGGCTGGGAAAATATCACTCCAAAGGGTGAAAATGACAAACAGTGCAGCATCTGACTCTCTGGCAAAGGGTGCATTTTCACTAGCAGGACAAGTCTTTTGTTGGTTTAGGAACAACATTACTATCAAACACTCATAGTCTGAACTCTAATCATGACCCTAGTCCTGCTACAAACCTTATATAGGCAGTTGTTCAAGCCTCTAATGCAAACTAAATCCTAACCCCACAATCCCAGATTAATAAGAATGTTGTTCTAGGACCAAGGATGCTGGAATGCATTCTACTTGAGTAAACTGTGTTAAAGGATTGTTTCACAAAAAATGATTTACTAGCCCTTGTGTTATTTCAAACCCACAAGACTCATTCAACTTCAAAACATGAAGATAATTTTAATGAAACCTGAGAGTTTTGGTTAAATGGACTTTCAGTAGAGGGACAGAAATCTCTGAAAGATCATTAAAAATCTCTTCATTTGGGTTTCATAGATTATAAAAGGCTTATTGGTTTGGAACGACAAGAGGGTGAGCAAATGATAAATTTTTTTAGTGAACTACTCTTTTAAGTCTGACACCAGTTGTGAAGGTTGAAACAAATATCTGCAGAACAAATATCTGCATCCACACAAAACCACGAAACGGACACAAAACGATGTAGTATACATGCCAGACCAGTATGTGGAGCTGTAATTCTGCCACAGATATACACTAAAAATGGATAAGAAGACTTGCGCATAAACCTTGCGCGCAGTATACAAACGAACATGGCACAATATTTATTAATCAGTGTTAATGTTAGTTAATAAAAAGACAATCGTTCAGTATTTGTTCATGTTTTGGTTGCTGTTACGCGACATAGCGGTGTGTGACTAGGGGCGAGACGTGGGCTGATGACATCATCGTTTCAGTGAATATACGGATTCGCTGTCCACACAAAAACGCAATGGTGGCGTTTTCAGATTTATCCACTCTGGGACCCGGTTTCACTCTCCCAAAACGCTGGATCCGTGTAGACGAAACGCCTATAAGATACAAAATGTATACGTATACAGCTAAATGCTTCTCCATGTCGACGGGGCCTAATTTCACTGATGTTTAAACTGAAATTTTGTAAAAGTATGAAACCCTCAGAAGACAGTCAAAAAAACTGTGCATATGTGCAATTCATTTGAAATATTCAAACAGTCAAATAATTCTAGATACCTTATTATCCTAATTGTTCTCATTTTCCATCAGATGGTTACATTTGCAACACTGACGGCAACAAAAGCTAAATGAAAATGCAAATTCACTCTCTGACAGTAGATGGCGCTTTTAGACAAGCAGAAATGAAGCAGTTTCCATGTTTATCTCTGTAACCAAAGCAGCACTGTGCTTAAAAACACTATTTTATTACACATTATATGGAGATACACTAAAAAAAAAAAACCTTTTAAATGCATGCATGCTTGCAAGGTCTGAGTTGAAATGAAACGATTTTGTTTTTTTTGTTTTTGTACCAGATATCACTTTTTCACAATAATATATTTTTTAAAATGCAGCAGCTTCAGTTCCATTTGGTCAACTAGTCTCACACAATTCTACCACTAACTAGTTTCCACAAATATATAATCATCCATAAAACAACATAAAATGATTTGCCAGTGAGGTTGGAACAAACTTAATTCAAGATTCTCTAAAAAACAATTTGATTATGTTACTTAATTTTTGCTGCTTGTCTAAAGTTATCTTATTTTAAAGATATTTACTCAGTAATTTTTACTGGAAACAAGACTGAGAATATCAATTTTTACAATGCATGAGGATTGCCAAGAATCCCATCAGGGCTGTAAAATGTCTTTAAATAATTCTACAAGTTGGTTGAAATCGATCCTGGACTACTGTTAAGTTGTAATTGGTTGGATTACTTGAACATGCTCCTTCCAAACTTTCTTTGCAACTCTATTATGAAACGTGTCACAACACAAATGTGGTCCACTTACAGAAATGACCCACTGCATTATTGGAGTTCTTAGATCACTGATTGTGTCTGCCTCTGTAAGGTCAAAGGTCTCCTCTCATGCTAAACGGTGATTCTCAACCGCTTTTAGGGGCGTGTAGGAGGGAATGATGGAGACAGAGAGAAAAAAGATAAAACGAGAGACTCTTAGGCTGTCAGCCCCTCATCCATCAGGGCGGTATTGACACTGATGCACTGGCTGAAGTGACATGAAAGCGAGAGAGAGAGAGAGGGAGTCCAATCCCAACAAGAGCTGCTTGAGCGCTGTTATCATCCCATCAATCTGAACAGTGTTTGGATCGGCAACCGGGGCAATTGCAGACCACACACTCAAACACAAAAAACACACATGAAAGAATAAAAGTTTAAAAAGGATTCCTTCCACATGAGATCCACCATGCACATGGAACTGGAAGCTCTCTGGGTTTGAGACAAACATACTGTGGTAACTCTGTAGAGAGTAAAGGTGCGGGATTGATGATTAGAGATGAGACGCAGAGCTGCAGTTTAAATCTTCAAGCAGCTAATCACAGGATTAACAACCAAAGAGAGCATGAGGAGCGGGGGAGAGAGGAGAGCACCGCTTTAAATGCAAATCCCTGTCTTATAAAAATCAGTTCCATTTAATAGGATTTCTGAGGAGGGATGTGCTTTTCTGCAGCGGGAGAGAAGTAAAGGAAACTTCACCACAGCCAAAAAAGAACAAGTGAACCACAAAAAGAGGAGCAAAGAATAAAAAGTGCTCTGCATAAATATTGATTTTTGCATTATTATGCCACTAAACATGTATGTTCAAAATGGCACACAATCATATAACATAGGCCTAATTCTGTAACACTTTTATTTAAGAACTGATTCTCACTATTAACTAGTTGCTTATTAGCATACAATTTACTTGCATATTGGCTGTTTATTAGTACTTCTAAATTAATGTCTTATTCTGCATGATCATATTTTAGATCCCTTAATTTCCTGCATACCTAAACAACTAACAAACCTATTACTAACTATTAATAAACAGCAAATTGGGAGTTTATTAAGGCAAATGTCGCAATTTATAGTGAGAATTGGTCCCAAAACTAAAGTGTGACCCATTATTTTTTACTATTATTGAGGTATGAATACTTTGCACAGTAAGCAAGTTTCTTGAATGCACTTCTTTCTTAGATGATTTACTGGTTTTGCCTATGGCGAAATATGATTTCATTGCCAAAACTAGTTTAAAACAAAAAAGCAACTATTGCTTGTAGTGTGGCCACGTGATACCACTTGAAAAGATCATCGTATGTTGTGTCACAAACAAGCATACAGTATACACCGCATTGTATGCTTCTATTCCATTCCAAACATAGCCAATCCATGACTGTGAGAGTGAATGCATGTGCATATGACGGAGAGACAGAAGAGAGACGAAGATGAGAAGAGTGAGACAGAGAGAAATAAGTGAATAAGTGACAGAAGGTGAAATAGATAAGCTCTTTTTTTGCTCCAGGGTAACAGAAGACGGAAGACAGAAGAGTTCCTGAGCTCTGACCTTACATGAAAGCCATTGTTACTTCTCTCTTTTTTAGCTGATATTTCCTCACAAAGGGAATTAGAGATCAGTGCAGTGATCCTCACAGATCTGGCATTAGTTTAATCTCAAGCAGGGGTTTGAGTTACTACAGAATCAAATCCAATCTCCCCCCTGCTGCTTCTGTTACTGACTTCACCATATTAGTCTTTACAACTGCCAAAGCAACTCCCCCCAGCCCCCCATCTCAGTGAAACAGCAGGTACAGTTACCGAATCGGGTCGTATTGATTTTAGTCATATGAAACAGGGGCCAAAATTAACACTTGAGTAAAAACTAGAAATAAAAAGAAATGCTAGATAAAGTCATCAAGACACAAGCAACAAACTAATTAAAACAGAGACAGGGCCTAAACAGTCGAAACATGAGTAACTTCAAAACTATCTTGTCTTTAAACTACTTTTTAAATTTATCCAGCAGCTTTCCATTACACTTTCCAAAAAAAAGTTAAAGAACTCATCAGTAGAGAGAATTTACCGGAGAAGCTCAATGTCTTAAAACACACCATTAAACAGAAATCCAACAGGAAACTGATGAGAACTATAACACACCAGTATAGAGTTGACTAGGCATGAGTTAATTCTAATTCTAGTCTAGTCAGTTCTAGGGACAAAGGGTTTTCTGACTTGCTTTTAAGGTAAAGGGACAACACTTTTTTCTCCCTAGAAAAACAATATTTTCCTTGTAGAGACATTTAGACAAATATTTGAAGAACTAAAATCTAAGAGGTTTCATTTTACCGCGAAACAGCCTTGATATAACATTTTAGTTGTATAAAAATATAGCTGAAAATACTGCTTTTAGTGGCCAGTAGGCTACATGAAAGTTTTTACATCAAATAGCATAGACACATCTCTTCTACAGTTCGAGACAACCTCGCCGTCCCGAATTAAACGCTTTATCGCCTTCTCATTTGAGAGCACAAACTACGGGATTTCTGACACTCATCGGCTAATTACCGCGACAGAAATGCGTCAATAACTCATTAATTGGACCCAGTGTTGCTGTTGGAGGAGCATCACCTGCGTGTGTCTGTCACACAGGTCGGTTAATTGATTTCAGCAAGCGGGGAGCAGGTGTGTGCACCGCGCCATGTAATGCGCGGAACTAATCCGAACCGTCCGTCCGCCATCGATTAAGCAGCCTGCGGCAAACTGATAGACTTAGAACACGAAGTCACCTTTAGCCAAATCTAGCACCATATAGCCTACCTCTCTGTATTTGCCACTGCAGGCTGAAACCTCAGTGTACAGCCATTCATCATTCCACTGATCAAAATGACTAATTATTGAGGTTACTGGATGGAATGTCCCCTGACAATACAGGACTCAAATTTCTATCGACCCAAGACATCCATATATTGCTCATCCTTCTAACATTTGCGTGTTACTTGAGATGCACTTATTGTGCCTCTGTTTGATCCACCCAACGGCGATTTTCAGAAAAGAACGAAGACAAAGGAATGGCTTAAGAATTAAATCAATGTTATTAAGTGCATAGTCTATAGTGATTACAGGAGCATAGTAATTATATTGATTATTAAAGGGCACTTAAACTCTGAAAGCAACTAATGTGAAAGCAGGGGCGTATAGCAACCATTATAAGTGCACTTTTTAAAATCTCTACTTTAAATCCCCACTTTCAGGGAGATAATTGTTACTTTTAAAGCAACACCCCCACCCTTCCCGTTTGGAGGAGTCTTTTTATAAAAACTGATTCGTTCAGGAAAAAACAATTCAACTATTCAGTTGTTCTTTGCATCAATAAAGCTAAACAATTACGCCAACGACAATAAACAGAAGCGTTTTACAAACCCCAATCTCACAGTGCCTCTGTAATAGACCAGACTGTGAAGAATAAAATCAGTCTTTACTAGACATAACCCAGAGTAGTCTACTGCTAACTAGCCATCGAATACATGGGATTTATGAATGCTTTCCCAGTAAGGGCCTAATTCATATTAACTTGTAAACAGAAGAATGGGCATAATACCCAGTCAAAACATTGCATAGTGAATAAAATAACACTTCATCTGTTTTGTATACATCATATGTTAACACCCAATGTTATGACACCTTTATGTGTAACAACACGTCTTTCTCTAAAAGGAGTCAACAGGTAGTTGCGTTTAATAAAATGATTGAGTTACCTTCTTCAGCCACTGATCTGAGCAGGAACTCCAGCAGGATAATCCAGAGCGCGGCCACATTCCTGGAGAAGAGCTCCATCGTGGAATCACGACTGTGTTACTTGTGAATGTTTACAAAGATGGGCAAACAGTGCAAAGGTTTAAGGATCGTCAGCTGGGTCTTGTACCCATCAGGAACGAACAATCGCACGGTGGGAGTCGTCACAGCACAGAGAAAAGCCACCAAGTCATGAGAGAGAAAAAAAACTTCGGACGAGAACAGTTTAATTAAATTGAGAAAAACTAAATCTAATAGCGTTTCAGTTAAGTTTGTTATAGAAAAACAGGTTTAGAGAAAATGGATATTTAAAAATCACTTTCTATGCTAATCGGAGACTGTACATATCATTAAAGAACGCAAAACCAAACAAAATCTATCTACACGCAAACATGTGCCAGTTTTGCAAAAACACGGAACAACAACATGCCGTACGCTCGGCTGCGTGGAACCCCTTTGTGAGGGGTGTAGGTCGACTTGTCCTAATTTTCCACTCTGAAATGGGACGGCTTTCTAAAATCCACCTAATAAAACAACTCCGTCAGGCCACTTCATTTACTGACAGTGCGAAGAGAAATGTTCGTATTTGTCTCGGGTTTAAATCACATCGACGTCCTCATTCAGCGCCAGATTTCTGATTTCCGTCAGCGAATCCACCGCGTCCTTTGTATCTTTAAAAACATGAATATCCTGCGAAATAAAAGCGATGTTTGAATGCGATCATACGCCAACTCAACGAGCGAACATCGTGCTGTTTATCCAATGACGAATGCAGGCAAATCGCGGTGTAGTTCGTCAAGATAATAACAAAACATGCGCGTTCGAGATGGAGAAAAAAATCTCGGCAGGTCCTAGAAGTTGGTACGAGGTGTTGAATCTTCAGCCGCTCGCAGTAGATGTGAGGTGGTCAATGCGACTGAGGAGCAGTCTCCTCCTCTCAAAGCACCTCCTCCACTAGCACCCCCTCCACTCCACTATAGGCCAATTCACCACGCCGGTCAAAAAAGCCAATCTGGTCGAAAAATAGATGCGTTTTCGATGATATTTTGTCCTTCCAGTTAGTTCGTTGTTTGCAAGTTGTATAAAGTTTCAGTTCATCTTGAAGTTATGCCATTCTTGTTTGTTCTGCCTACAATAATTAGCGAACTCTTTAGACAAACCTTTAAACTGACTTTTTCCTTGTGTCGCAATGTTAGTCCCGACTCCTGCAACGACTCCTGTCTTTAAGAAAAAGTCAAATATTGAAATTCATTGCAACAGCTGTTTTGGGCATGTAAGCTACCATATTCACCTGGATTGGAAAAGTCAACAAAATCAATTTAATATCTCTAAAACGTCCTTATCTGCTATTCATGATTGGCTGGCAAAATTATGGAAAATTAATGTTAAATTATAAATTAAATTATAATCATTTATTGCCATGGTGAGTATCAGACTGTCATACACCACCACAGTACCTTCTGTAAACAAGTCTTATCAGTGATGCTTAGATCAGCTCTTTCTGTTGAAAACCCAGACCACAGCAACCACTGACTTTAGAACAAAACCCGCTTCAAATAAACTGTCACAACCTTTTTTCTTTAAAAAGTAAGATGAAACCACACACTGGGAGCTTTTTCCCCCTTTAATTCCAATGCTAATGCATCTCTGGAGCCCTCTTCATCACACCTATGTGGATTGGCGTGTTATTTGGTGCAAGGATTGCACATTCACTCAGGTTCTTGTCATGCTAATTCAAGCACTTGTCTTCTCGCTGTAAACCATTAGATGCTGCAGGAAGGCCATATGAAGGAAAAGTGTGAGACTTGAAAAGCTTGTAGGGAGAAAGTGTGAGGGGCTTTGAGAGAAGACCAACTGGAAAAGGAAGCGAAATCATGCCGTGACATGTTTTATTTAATGTTTAACATGTTGTTAAATGCATATGAGGATGATATTATCAAGTGTTTGAAATCTGAGACTACCCAATGTAATGTGTATGAGGTCCTTCTTTTAAGCTAATGCTATTCATATGTGATGACACCAAATAGAAATGGCCATTGCTGTAAATTTGAAAGACATTTTTCATTCTGCTGGTTCAAATAAATAGGTAAAGGCACAGTACCAGCAATTAATCACAGAATGCTCACAGACATGTCTTCACACTTTAATGTGGCTACTGTCACAGATCTCCTGTATAAGCTGCTTATGGGTGACAAAGTAGCAAAAGTGTCTCTCTATGATTGGAATTCAATGTCTAAGCTTTCTTGTCCTCCTTCAAAAACAATTTATAATCACAATTTTGGTGAGTAAATGAGTCTAGAGACCATTCTGTTTTGAATCAGGACCTAATTCCACACATATACACACATGCATATATTATACAAGCTTTTTTGCCATTGCCAGTTACTGTTTTCAGCTTGAAAACAAAATGTGTATATTTGCATGTTTTATTCATTAGTGCATGCTATTCCATTGACAATTCTTGTCTTCATAACCTTTAATGAAAATATAATAACTTACTCTGACTTTACATTTTGGCTAACATTATGCTGACAAAATGTAGCACATAGCCAAACATGCGTTAAGCGTGCCCTCCATCCACTTTATGTGCTGTGACCAACATAAAACTACCGGACGACTGAAAATTTGAGGCAAAATGAAATGGGGTTTGCTAGTGCTCTGCTTTTACATTCAATGCAGAATCAAAATGGATCCTGTCTTATTTTTAAAACACACAATTTAAGGTGTGGATACATTTACAATTGTGCTGGAAATCTTGCAGCAAATTCCATGGATCCATGCAAAAATTCCCCATGAAGATTTTGCTCGTGTTCAAGTTGGTCATGTGAATTCATTGTGTTGACCAACATAAACCTGCTTGCTTTTAAAAGTGACTTCTGTGTGAGCAGTGCTTCATACTTTGCTACACTATTGTCCCTGAAAAATGGTCATCTGTCATTAAGTAGTAATAGCAATGCAATCTTACTGGTAAATGTAATTATTTTATGAGTTGGCGATATGAAAAATGTAAGATTTTTATAAGAAATTGGGCATGGCCTTAACCTCAACCCTCAACATAACAGTCAATGAGGTGTGAGCAGTACGAAAACATTCAAATGAGATCATACAAATTTATATGAATTGGTGACAAATTTGCCCAAACAAATCTTCCTCTAAACTAAAATCCCATTTTGGCTGACATCCCTTTCTATTGGCAACATACAATGACTTTTGTCAATGCAAACACCACCGATGATAATGATCATTGTAGTATCAGTCTGTGGTCAGCTACTGGTGAATTCTCAGTGGAAGTTTCTCTGTCTGTCTGGAGTGTGTGCTGTATTCTAGTAAGTGTGAAGAGCGGGATAATGACAAACGTGTCTGAGGAGAAACCCGGTGTGAAGACCTGGGAGTCACAGGGAGAGAGGTGTGAGAGGAAAGCGTGAATGGACGAGTTCAGCTACATTGTGTGTGAGGCAAGGGACAAGACAGATAGAAAGCTGCATTGTTGTAGTTTTCTTCACACAGCCCAGAGGGTGACATATACTGTCTTACTCCTATACTATAGGAGGACTGTGTTATTGTAAGAATTTACGTAAATTTGATATCGCACCCAACTGACGCCTCTTATACTCTTACCTACAGTTCAAGTGAAATGAGCAGTTACACCTATTTGCACTGATCACACCCTAAAAATCAAATATGATCATCAGGCTTTTGAGATATAGAGTGACGACTGATAATCCTGGAATTTACAGTCATGGGTGTCATGTTTACTTGCTACTAAGATACAAACAAGCATAAATATTAGTGTGGTATACACAAGGCAAGATTTGATGAGCAAGAAAATCCTGAGTTTGCCCAAGTGATGCTCAAGTTACATCTTTTTTTTTGGAAGGCAAGTTAATTATTGTGTAGACCTCTCTCTAAAACACACTAGTTTCAGTGTAATTTACATAAAACTCAACCATGAGACAACCAACCGTCTAACACCATTGTGGTATCTACTTAGAGTACACAAAGAACAGCAATACTAATGCTAGCTAAGGAACTACTGAATACACTTTTGATGGAAAATTGTATTTTAAAAGGATCTTTTTTTATTAAACACTAATATTTTAAATCGTTTTAGACACAACATTGCCAGTTGTTCTGTCAAGACGCATTGTGCCTGGTTTGACATCAGTGACATCAAATGTAGCATATTGACATTAGTGACAATATATGCAGCAACCACATTTTGCGCAAACCATGAGCTATCAGCAATGTGCCCTTGATTACTCTGGGGTAATTGCCTCAATAATAACTTAACTAAGTGACTTAATGATCTTTTATCCAAAGTGTATCTAAGTTTTCTCTTAGGATTGTTAGGATTAAATATTAGGGGGTAAACACTGGGATCAGCAAAAGTACAACCCATAGAGAACACTAGAAATTACTCACAAAATGAGGTTGATTGTGTTTTTCCTGCATAATCTTACACCTTAATGAATATGCTCAAGTAAACGCCTTCAACAAAGTTGTTTTATAGGAAATTACATAAACCTAACTAACAAAAGTTTTCCCAATAGTTTCCATTAAGTGTAAAGTTCACATTATTTCTGAACTGTGTTGGTGGTAACTCATTACAAGTAACGCGAGTAACGTAATCAGATTACTTTTTCAAGTAACTAAGCTCAGATCAGATGAGAAAATGTTATGCAAAAGTAATGTGAAAGTAACGCAAAAAATAACGTAACACATTACCTTCTATAAAAAGTAATGCAATTTGTTACTTTTTATAGAGAGCAACGCAATATTGTAATGCATTACATTTAATAGTAATAGTAAACTGCTTTAATACTAATAGTAAAATGTTTTTTCTTTGTTTTGTAAACATTAAGGGGAAAATTAGATGTTATTATTGCAAACATTATGGGAATGTTTCTCTTGAAATAATTTTAGATGAACTTCCAACTAAAGTGTTTCATAGACAACGTATAAATAATGTTTTTGTGCTAACATGTTGGGAACCTTATTAAAGACACTGAATGAATGTTCTATGAACGATACTGGAAGAATGTTTGTTCATACCTGTGAGAAAACCTTGCCAGAACGTTAGTGCTAAGAATGTTCCCTGTTAGCTGGGAATGGTTTAAGCAAAGCACAAATTTATCTTTTCTGATTCTTAAAAAAACATATCTGAAAATCTTGTGGATACATATGCTGTAGTTTATTATAGATAGATAGATAGATAGATAGATAGATAGATAGATAGATAGATAGATAGATAGATAGATAGATAGATAGATAGATAGATAGATAGATAGATAGATAGATAGATAGATAGATAGATAGATAGATAGATAGATAGATATTGTTTTGTTATAGCCTACATGCAGCTTGAGGTGGGAAAAAATAATGTGTTCATGTTCATTTAAATTAAAATGTTAAATTATATAAGTAAAATCAACCTGATAATTTGCAGTTCTGGCAATGTGAAAGTACATTTATGATTACAAATTTTAATGTTAGATATGATTAATTGTGATTACTTGCATAAATCTGATCAATTAGTTAATCTTTTTATTTTTAATTGATGGATTGCAAACACTTTAGGTGTTGTTGGTGGTGATCTGTGCCAGAGGGAGTAATCGCCTTAAGAATGTTATGTAAATGTTTCTGTCTGTTTGCAGTTTTACTGCAGCAAACCTGCTACATATACTTTTCCTTAGTGGCCTTTAAACATCTGCATACACAGGCATGCATGTCTGTGCAAAACATACACGCCGGCTTACACCCAACCAGACCCATTTTAATTAGGGACATTAGAATGGAGACGACACATGAAAATGCTCTGTTGCCATGGTGACCAGCCAGGATGGAGAGGTATAGTGAGGGGAATTTTCTGTGTGACTGTGGGACAAACACACACACACACACACACACACACACACACACACACACACACACACACACACATACATACACGTTCTCAAAAGCCTCGTTTCAACCTGATCTGGTGACAGGTATCAGTATCATACCTGTTTGATGGCATACCAAAAGAAAAGTCTGTGTAGGTTTCACTCTCCCTGCAGAATTACCCAGAACATACTGCTGCTCTGTTAGACTGACCCCATTCTGACTACAAACACCTCAAGAGCAGAAAGAACAACCTGAAATCTGAGAAATATTAATAGTTGAACTGGTTAAAGTCCCCAAATTGAACGCTGCAGGAAACAGAGAACAGAATACTTTCAATCTTCAAAGTAGATAAAAGATAATGGTTCTGGATAAAGAATCAAATAGCCAACTCAGACTTGTTCTTGATAAAAGATAATGGTTCTGGAACGGCAAGGAACCACTGAAGGACCATTTTTTTCCAAGCTGAATTGTGACACCATCTAGAGAAAGGGCAATAGAGTAGCTTCTTCCCACACACACGTTTACCACCGTCCACCCCCTACAGTTCACACCACACAACCTATTTCCTGTTTCAAACAATGGGCAGATGACCCAATCAGAAGGCACTGGAAACTGTGTTTGTGAGAATGTGTGTGTGTGGGAAGGTTCCCCTCCACCTCAAACATTAGGAATTACTTTTAAGCTAGGGTGAGGTGATACCAAGTCTGCCGGTTATGCTAAAAAAAAAAAAAAAAAAATGTATAATGCCATTGTGTATTAAATATATTGTTGCATATATGCATCTATTTTCTTTTATTTAAACAATATTTTTAATTTAAAAATGAAGTATTTATTCCTGTATGAATATGTTGTTAAGATTTCATTTAAATATGACTTTAAATGACTTTGGTTTGTGTAAATCCACATGGGTTTAAGAGTGTCTTTTTTTTCTAAATTAATTTCACACTTGTCTAGTACAAATATGGTTTTGTTTAATAATTACAATGTATACTTTCTTCTTACATGCCCCATAGGTGGGGCACATTGTAACATCTGAGGAGCACATTGTAACATGACCATTTGACAGCTTAAAATGTTATCTGATCTAATAAAAAAAAAAAAAAATATATATATATATATATATATATATATATATATATATATATATATATATATATATATATATATATATATTTATATATTATACACACACACAATACAAACTTAAATATTTTGCCAATGAAATAGAATTATTCTTTTTTTTAAATAAAATATTGGCATTTTTTTAAGAACTGAAAATAAACTAATTTTGGAGTTTGACAATGAACACATTGCAACCAGGGCCCCCCGCATGGGATGGCCCTGATCGCAACACACAGCTATACAGCATAGTTCAAAGCAATGTGGGCAAAATGATGAAGAAACACATTCAGATAATCAGAAAAACACAGAGATGAACACAACACTCCCCTCCCTCCACACACAGACAAAAAGATGAGCCATAATGCTTGACATTTCTTGAAATAATTTCTGAACATTAAACATTGACTCCCAGTCTTTATTCACCTGTTTCTCATGGTTTCTCATTGAAATTCATGAGAGTAATTAATGTAAATTACATCGCTAATGTCATAGAATATTACACAACGCTTTCCATCTGTGCAGCTGGAATTTAAAACTGTTTAGTGCCTTCTGCTAGTTAGTGAAGCACTGAAGAACTAGGCTACCAAAACCACTAAAACAGTAATGGCAACTAGTAAATAGGTTTAGGTTCAACCATAAGTTTTGTTATGTGTGGAAATGTTTAAACCATGTGTGTTATACACCCTTACATCTAGTTTAGCCTATTTAAACTGTTAAAACTATAATCCAAATGAACAAAGATTTTGTGTGCAATAAACAGCATAAACCTAAAATAGGCCTTTTTTGATATGATAGTGATCTTTTAAGCGTGTTTAAAATCCTAGTTAAAGCTACGCTAACTTTTAGCCCTGTAGTGGTTAAAAAAACGGCGTGCAGTGCGTCGTGAAGATGAACATTGTTTCAGTTGTGCTTCGACTCACGGTTCGAGGTATCGGTGTACGCATACATAACATCTTATCTCAGCGGACGGGCACATAAATAACGGTTTCTTTGTTATACAACTGCTAAATCAAATAAATTCACGCTAACCACAAACCATCAAATAACAAATAACACTAATAACCCAAAACAACAACCACAAAAAAACACAAATACCACAACCAGAGCTACTTTTGGATATACACGGATGGATGACGTATGTATGCAAATCCCCGCCAAATCCGTCCTGACAGCTCTAAAGTATAAATCATAATTATTCTTATATCAAAGTGTATTTAAGTAAAGACATGTTTTGGAAGATGGATTTTTGCACTCTTTCTTTAACATTTTATTTTTAATGAGAAAGATATCTAGTGTGTTTTTAAAAGGCCTGTATTATAAATCAATAGCCTAAATCACTGACAACAACAACGATAATGAAACGAAAGACAAACTGTAGGAACCATTTTTTTTTTCTTTTGTATTTAGGATAAAGCCATTTGCTTACCATCTTTCATTTTACTGTTCTACTTTTATACAAGGTTCATTATAAATGTTCATTTCTTCAGTTCTTTGTATCTCAAAGGAACAGTAGGCCTACTCCCAAAAATGAAAATTTGATTTAGTAGAATCATTCTCACCATCATGTTCTTCCAAACTCATATGTCTTTCTCCTGTAGAACACAAAAGGAGATATTAGGAAGAACGACAGTTCACTCTCCTCGTTCACTGCTCGCTCTCATAGTATGGAAAAAAATTATGCTATGAAAGGTAATGAAGAATGAGGCTGTCAGTACATAACATTCTGCCCAACATGTTTTATGTTCTATTGAAGAAAGGAAAGTAATGCAGGTTTGGAATAACATGAGGGTGAATGAATGACAAAATTGTCATTTCCAGGCAAACTACTCCTTTTGCATAATTAGATTTCCTTAATTTTGTTGATGAATACATAATAACAACACTAGTTTAAGACCAATCCCCAATCTGTTTTCTTTCATATCCCTGCACAAGTTTGTTAGAAAACACCATTTCATGTTCCTCACTCTTTATGTTTCTCCTTGACCCCTTTTCCAGTCTATACTCCAGTCATCTCTCTCTCTCTCTGTTCCATTCACATTTAGTCTGACTGAGAGGCATGACTGAATGCTTTCTGACAGCCATAGCTGATAAATAAAGCAATTGACAGTCTGAATGCTTCCCTCAGGTGAGACTCAACACACACACACACACACACACACACACACACACACACACACACACACACACACACACACACACACACACACACACACACACACACACACGTCCAATCCGTCCTTCACACTGTAATCTCACCATATGATTTAATTTCACCTACTGTTCTGTTGCGCCCCCCACCCCCCACACCTTGAGACATCTGCTTGATTTAAGTAGTGATGATTTGCATAAACCACAAAAATTCTGTTTGTGTGTGTGTGTGTTTTGCAGCTAATTAGGTTTGACCGCACTGATAGGTTGAAAGCCACATTTTGGCCGATAATTCATCCATCGTGCCATGAAGGTTAGCAGCAGCCATGAAAAACACTCTCACACAGGTTACTGTATATCAGGGCGGTAAGGAAGCATCTTTGTTGTTCGACTTCCTCACGGGAAGAGGGTGCAACCCCCTTAGCTGATGGAGAGACAGACCGAATATATACACATTCAAGTTGAACATAGCTGAGCAAGCACAGAACAGACTTTTTTTTTTCAGGCCTTTGTTGAGAGTAAATTAAATAAGTATCAAATAAATATAGATCCAGTTGAGCTGGTTTTCAGAAGAGGCCTGGAAAATTCTGGACAGCAAAAGTGCACAGCGAAGTTGACAAATAGCTCGACAGCTCACCCTGCTGGCTGGTACAACGGTGACCTTATGATACATGGTCAGACTAACAAACTAGTCTGACTATTGCTCTTAATATTGTACATGTACTTCTGCAAATTGCTTAACTTGACTTTCCATTTTCTTTGCAACCCATTTCTTAATTGGTTGATTACATTTAAATAATTCTACTAATAACAACGGCAAAAATGTATGTATTTCCATGATAATAAGTGATATATGAATGATAGATGTTTCTTCATCAAGACAGATTTGGAGAACTGTAGCATTCCATCACTTGCTCACTAATGATTCCTGCAGTGAATGGGTGCCGTCAGAATGAGAGTCCTCAATTCAGAAGAGACGGTTTTTTCACTGAAGGAAGTAATATTTTGGACAGAGGAGAAAATATTTTTAGCTAGAAATAGTTAAAACGTCTTGATGGTTTTGTTTTATAAAAACATAACTTTTCAATTCACAAGATGTTAATTGATGGACTGGAGTCATTACTTGTGGATTTTTGTGTTTTTATCAGAGGATCCATTGGTGAGCAAGTGATGTAATGCTACATTTCTCTAAATCTGTTCTGATGAACAAACAAACTCATCTACATATTGGAATACAATATGCATACTGCAAAAATAGTATGCATAGTATGGTAGTATACAACTGAGATCACAGCCAAACTGTTATTACCCATTCACACCATAACAAAAGCTTCAACAGAACACTTTTTAACATAATTCGTTTTATTATTTTTGTAGCTAATTTACAACAAGCATCTCACTGAAATTAAACATTTGTATAATCTGATACTGTCATTGGTAAATCTCTCTTTTAAGATAAATCATTTAAATATACTTTGCATCAGATGGCATTGTTGTATTTTCATAATTCTTCTTTTTTTAATAAAAGCAATATGTTCAATCTGTTCAGGATAATTAGAATAATATGTTATGGCAAATACAAATCGATAAAATACATTTGATTCTTTCAAATAAATAAATAAATAAATTAAACTCATAATTCATTCTAGTAAGAGTGAAGTCATATATTTCTCTTGGTAATATATTGTGTGTGTGGTGTGTGTATGTGTGTGCACATATTTGTGCAGCTCATACAAACCGCAATATACACTATTATTTTTCATTTCTCATGTTGCCAATAATATGATTTGGGAAATTTATTTATGGGCTATGTTTATAAAAGTATCAGTATGCGTGCAAGTTTAGTTTTTTTTTCTTCTTTTTTTTTATTACTATTATTATTGTTATGTAATTTCACAGTAAAGTTTAATTTTTAGTTTCAGTTTTCACATTTGATTGTGTGCAGCTCCACTCTGGAAACCACAGCAAAAGCGTCTCAGTCTTCACACAAAACCCCAATGTAAACAAAGCAGTAAACAATGAAATAATTATATAAAATCTATAAATAAAAATAACGGCAAGAAAAGAACTGTCACTGCACTCCAAACACATGTAAATATCGAAATTCAAACGCAAAAAGTCAAAAAGAAAATGAGTGAAAGAAAACAAGCCACCAGATCGCTCTGTATTCCTCTGCCTTCTACCAGAAACCCTCTATTGTTCATCACATCTGATCAAATCTTCCCTTTAATAAGTGCAAATGTGTCTCACTTCATCTTCTTAGTAGACTTTTTTTTGTTTTTTTGGCCTGACACAAAACGGTGCCAGTTTTTTCGATCACAATAGTCTCAATCAAAGTCTGTTTCCATAAATCACCATAGTAATGCTCATGGCATTGATTTACAGGAAATCTCACCAAATCAAATGCAAACCCCTGGACCGTGTTCTGGACAAACCATTGCTTTCATCCTTACTTTAGACCTTGAATATGACGCCCTCTGAGCTCAAAG
Source organism: Cyprinus carpio (assembly GCF_018340385.1). Lineage (NCBI taxonomy): Eukaryota > Metazoa > Chordata > Actinopteri > Cypriniformes > Cyprinidae > Cyprinus > Cyprinus carpio. Next base: position 27,419,411 of record NC_056601.1, read on the forward strand.
CACCGTATCGATTTTTACCGCATCACTGTCACGGCACAAAATGGTAAAAAAAAAAAAAAACAATTTATCATTCTGCCATTCTCATGTCAGCCAGGGTTGAAGTGGGCGCTTTGTCAGCCCTCACAGAATTATGGGTAAAATTGCTTACAAATGAGTGTTTCGCTCTGAGAAGGGGCAGTTGGAGGCAGGCTTGGATTGTTAAACTTAGCTAGCTAAGCTGATTATTCTCTGGCATTACAGCCATTAATTTATCTCATCAAACATAATGAACCCACGATCGTATTCCAATAAAGCTCCAGCATCATTAAGACCCGATCCTCTTCACTTCGGTGATGGCAGCATCATCGACCCACCAGTTAACTGGTGTGATGATGTCCACTGACTGGCCATTGAGATGCATCAAAGTAGCCTCATTGGTCTGATTACAAGAGTTAATTATAATCTGATACACAGCATAAAAAAACTTTGTACAATACACCATTTTCCTGATAGTATTTGTGTGTGTGTGTGTGTCCGGAGAGTTTAGAGATGGGCTGAATGAAAGGCCAGTAAGGCTACGTTCACATTGCAGCTGAATGGGAATTTCGTATGAATTGCTACGATGTAGACTGTACGATGTTTTTTTTGTTTGTTCTTTTTTTAGGAAAAATCCACACCTAAACTTAACTATCAGTAGGCTGATCGCACAAAATTGTATGAATGGGTTGGTACAAATTCATTCGAATTAGCCAACAAGTCACCAAAACATAAAATAGTTACAAATTGCTGTGAGATTATGCTGTATTTTCTGATGACACCACAAATACATACACGTCCCAATGCCTTCACTAACAACTATCCTGAGCTTATATGAGAAAAACATTCTCCAAAAAAAGGGCCACTAACAAAACATCTACTATTCTACAATGAAATATTTGAGATTTAAATAATTTGTAAGTTATATTTCATCAAAATAAGCTACTACTTGTCATATAATGCTTGGTTTACCTTAAGACAGAGAACAGTGAAAACAACCACTGACATGAAGGAAGGCAAGGTGTTAAATAAATAATATATAATAAATAAATAATTAAATACCCCAATATAATTACTGAATATATCATTTATAATAATTTTTACAAATTCATTTAAATCAATAATTTATATATAACGAATTGGATTATGGTGTGAACGTAGCCACTCAGCACATGAGTGTGATCTAAACTGAAATCCTGTTTAAAAAACGGCGAAAATATTACATTTAAAGCGGTTTGATAATTTACCGATGACTTCAAGATCTAAGCATGGCTAAAATTTGTTACATTATGAGAAGATTATGGAAGAGCCCGATATTGCACATTAAAGAGCAGCCTGGAGTCATTGTGTTTGAGAGCTGTGGAAATAATCCAACCCAGCAAATAAATTTCAGCTCAAAGGAAAACATCAATCTGGCTGTTGCAAGAAGATCCAAATAGAAGAAGGCAAACATTACAAAATCTATGTTGGCGTGTGTCTAAATGTGCATGTTTACATGTAAGCGCAAGAAAATCAAAGAAAACAGAACCCGGAATATCAAGTGTGTGGCTTTCTATGATGTGCAGAATGAAAGTCACAGTCTGCGTCTTCCTGTTTTCCTTCTTTACTATCCATTCAGTGTGATGAACTAGCTGCAAACTATTTAAGGGGAACATTCGAAGGACTGAGGCAAACGTTTTAGTTTCGCCAGCTCGGTTCTTCCTGCATTTCAGGAAGCACTCGTCAAGTACTTCAAATTTCTAAAAGGAATTAAACGCCCTTGATGCTGATAACTGTGGGTGAACGTCAGTCTCTGAGTAGTCGTAATATCGTTGATATTGAAGATTTCAGCGCATTATTTGTATTGATAAATATACTTTCATATTTCAGTTCAATTCTCCTTTAGTACTGTAAAATGAGCTCCTTTAATCAGGAATAGCTCTTGAACGTCTCATTCCAGTAAAAGCCAAGGCGGTCGCTCATCTCTCTCCACTTCCTGTCTTGTTCGGAGAGAGCAAGAGGGAATCTGACAATATACAAAATTTCTTTGTAGCATCCCAGTTCATGGCAGAGTAAAAACAGCTCACCAGTCCTGTGTGAAAGGACGTTATTCAGAGAGAAAGCCAGAAAGAAACAGAGAAGGACTGAGAGAAAGGCAGAGAAAGGAAGATAAAAGCAGAAAAAGGAAGTTACAAAGCTAGGAAAAGGAGGAAAAGAGAGGCAGATGTGGTGTGGCCAGCTCCTGTGCTGTTCTCCACTCCATCATTTCCTGGTGTCTCTGTGACTTCTCTCCCTCGCTTTCACTCTCTCCATCTCTCCCTCTCTCTCTCTGTCTGTTTCTCGCGAGTTCTACGAGTCGGAGCTCCACAGTTTAGGGCAGGCAGGCCAAATGGTGACTGGGCGAGGTGGTCTGGCTCTGGGTGGACTCTCACAGGCGCTCCCTGGTGGGAATCCAGATATAAGGTCCTGACTGCTCCTCAATCACAGTTTTCACCTTATGATAAACCTCCTCGAAGCTGTCGCCCTCTACGATCGCTGCAATACAAAAAAGAGAATGGCAAGGAATAAATCACTGCAGGATTTACTTGAATAAATTATGCAAACTAGGGATGTAACGATTAACTGCGAGCCGGTTGAAAATCAATTCAAATATGTGACATTTCAAATCGGTTGAGATGCTAAACAAATCGCGATTCAATTAGGGGTAGGAGTTTATATGAATGTATATCTGAGGGGAACTTACTGTCTTTAGAGAACCTTAGATGGAATTTTTTCTTTTCACCTTGCCTCCCTATAATGCATATTAAAGTTCATATGTGCAGCACTGTTTTGTTTACAGCGGACACCAAGGAAACACTTTAAGTGCCACCTGCTAGCAGAGTTTGAATCTGCGTCTCTTTCAGCTCGTCTGCTGCATCTGTTTCATGCAGATATTTTTTATGTATAGTTTCACAAAATTGAAGTCAAACCATTCTGTTTTTGCCTTAAAAAATCAAAAATGTATGCATGTATGTAACATCTTTGTTTGGATCATGATTAAAATGCAGTGGTTGCCTCTAATTTTAAATGGAAAAAACACAGACAAAGCCTTATTTTGTTTATATGAAGAGATTTCTTTTATTTGTGTTACTTTTAAAATTTCAGTTTAGTTTTGTTATTTACATTTACATTATATTTAAATTTTGTCATTTAGCAGACGCTTTTATCCAAAGCGACTTACAAATGAGGACAATGGAAGCAATCAAAACCAACAAAAGAGCAATAATATGCAAGTGCTATATTAGAATATTATTATCAGTGTTGGGCAGTAATGCATTACTTAGTAACGCGTTACTGTAATTTGATTACTTTTTTTAGTAACGGAGTAATTTAACGCATTATAATTTTCAAAATAGTAATTATAGAGTATAGTTACAAGCCGATGTCTCTATACGTTACTGCCATTACATTGCAGACAGAATGCAGTGTTTTATAATCTAGAGATTGTATAAAGGATGTAGTACACGCACTGTCACGCAGATGGGTGAGTGCTGGTGCGGGTGGGTAGACGTGTGTGCAGGATGTGGGAGAATAAAAAGATTCACAGGACTCGCATGTGTGATCTAAACTGAACTGAAATCCAATGGACATGTAAAAACAGCAAAAGTATTACATTTGAAGCGGTTTGATAATTTACCAATGACTTCGAGATCTAAGCATGAGCAGGATTTGTTCATTATGAGAAGATTACGGAAGACCCCGATGTGGTACATTAAAGATGTGCAATATCAATGAACCTTGAATGGACATCATTCTTGCAACACAAGCACAATTTTTTGTGTAAAATTAAAAGTTATGTGAAGCAGTTATAACTTGCTGTATGATTGCAACAGTCAGAAGAATTGCAAAAACTGCACCTACAACCACAATTAACTACGGCAGTACTCTTAAATTGACAACTTTGTACCATATCTCCCTCTGAAAGATGCATATTAGTAGCTTTCAGCAGTAATATGTATATTTAAGGTACTGCTATAAACCTTTTCCGAGTACATAAGGTACAAAGATGTCCCTTTAAGGATACTATTGTACAATTTTGAGTGTATGTAACAATTTAACAAATTGTTGCATTAATGTGACATCTGTGTATAAGTCAATAATCTTTTTAGTGAAATAGTTCATAAAACTTGCATAAACTGTCCAATTATTGCAATGCTCTGTTTAAATCAGGGGTACTTAACAAGGGGCCTCTGGAAATTTCCAAGGGGACATCAATATGTCTTAAAATTATTTAAAATATTATATTTGTCATCTTAATAGACCTCCTCAACAACCTTTTTTTCTTTGAAGAATAAGGGTCACCATGGTCTTGGAAAACCAAGATATAGGAGGACTAAAAGGGCCTTTACATGCAGCCTGATAGCAATCACATAATTTACTATGTGGCACAAGCCGATTGGCTTCTGCTGATTCTGCAGCCAATTAGATTGCTTGTTCAATATTTAAATAGTCTGGTTCATTGTTTGTTGTAAGCTGGTCCTGCAACGCACATGCATCTCAAACCCTCCACCTTCCCAGCTCCACCTGTCTAGATCTGCTACGGGATTTATGTATCCCTATTCATGCAGCAACAGAATATTTTATATGCTCACAGCAGCACGTCTGTGTATTTATTGTCAATAGCAAGTCCATACGTGCGCTGAAGCAGCAGCATGCGTAGCAGATCCAGTCCGCCATGACCAAATACAGTACGTTAACATTGTTTATTCTAAAACTATTCCGAGAGTTGTCATGCTTCAAATATATAAGTGTGATTTTTAGACCTGGTTTAGTTACAGTAGGTATTGCTCAGTAATTAATAAATGTGAGAGTTTTCCTCCAGGCAATAGAGGGCGACGTGTGAGACTGTCTTACCAGAGAAGCATTCCAAGAAATCTTGCTCCAGTTTAATAGCACGGTCCATACCCTTCCTGGCTTGTTCCTCAGTTAGACGTGTGTTGATCTCTCTGGATAAAATAACAGAAACCCCATCAAATGTCAGTTAAACTTTGTTTTTGTTTTTATTAATTTTTTTTTAACAGTGTTGGGGAAAGTTACTTTTAAAAGTAATGCATTACAATATTGTGCTACTCCCTAAAAAAGTAACTAATTAAATCCATTACTTTACTTTTGAGTTACTTTTTAACCCTTTCACACCAAAAATGAAATGAATACGCCTCAGGCTAAAGGAAATGTAAATTCACGTCTGTACAGTAAAGGCACTGCTCAAACCATTCTGAACTGCATGAAGAATAGGAAGCAGGAATAGGACACGCTTCATCAATAAAAAAAATTAAATACAAATATTACGTCTATCTAAAGTTATTTTTTGTTTATTAGAATGGCTGAATTGGATCATCAAAGGTCAGAAGCAAAGGTACTGGTTAATACAATGGGATTAAATACAGAAGGGATATTTGTGTTTTTTTCGTGATTATTGCAAGTTTTTGTCATACTTATATGTTACTTATTTGAAAAGTAACTTTCTTGTAAATTAAAAAGTAATGCATTACTAGTTATTCTAAAAAAAGTAATCTGATTATGTAACGCGTTACTTGTAATGCATTAACCCCAACACTGCTGTTAAATGTGTAGTTGTTTGTCATTTCGTACAGGACGTTCTCCAGTGATTTGGGCCGTACGAAGATGGCGATTGGGTGAAGCTGTGCAGCCTGTAGCCTGCGAACTGCATTTGCGGACACATCCAGAATACAATGCTTTCCCTGCTGCTCACAAACACAGAGATATCCATATTAAGATTTACACAAATGATACATAAGTTTATTACTTTGTCCAAAACTCAGATCTAACCTGTTCCGCCACCTCTCGGACGCTCTGAACGCTGGTTCCGTACAGGTGACTGTTGTACTGGCCCGCCTCGATGAAACGATGGTTCTGAATGTCTTTCTCCATCTGTTCCCGTGATGACACAAAATGGTAGTCCCGCCCATCCGCCTCATATTCCCGCTTGGGTCGTGTCGTATCTGAGAAGAGTGATGACATCATCTTGTGAGTATGATATCAGTTATGCTTAATGTGACAGCTGTGTTTAAAAGCTCTTTATTGAGCTCTTTACTGCTTCTTATAAGTGAAGAACTATTCACAGAAAAAATCTGGGAACTGATAAGTTTTTTCAGATACAACTGTGACAGCAAGATTAGATTAAATATGTATAGGGCCTTATAAATTTCCACAATGTAGAAAATGTGGACAGAACCATGAAATCATAAAAATGGAATTTGGCAAATTTTGGATGAATAAATCAAAAGTAGGGCTATCTGAAAAATCATGACATGGACTAGTGTTTGTGAATTGTAAACCCATTTAAATATGAAGTCTGTGGGAATTAATAGTGCGTTTTGTTGGTATACACTCAAGCAAGTGTGATGCTCGTCGTGATCTCAACGTCTGCCGTCTCTCTATATGAAGACATGGACACATGAACTTTATTTCCAGAGCTGCAGTGAGTTACTTATGAGCATTTCACTTGATTAACAATAACCCTCTCTTTAAGGAAGGAATTTTAAATCTTAAAAGATGAACTACTGGGCTAATATTTTAAGCCTTTACTTGATTACCCCCATTTTTGATGATAAATGTGAGTTAAATCATAAATCAAAAAAGAGACATCACAGAATTTCTAGAAAATAAATAAATAAATAACTATTATAAAAAAGTTAAAAATGTAATTAATAAATTGTTGTCAAATTGTATGTTTCATTTCAATTCACTTTTTTTTTATTACTAAAATGTAATTTAATCATTAAAATGGCATCCAGAACAATAAAAAAAAACCTGAATTCAGTGGAAAAAAAAAATTGCTCAAGGATACACCTCAAAATTTGATTCCTCAAAGCTCACAAACTTTGCACCCTAACTCCCGGAAATTGTGTAAAGCCAAATCAGATTTTTGGCAGATGTTTAGAAGGCTCTTGTCTTCTTTGTGAGCAATATGCATCTGAGTGTGACAACAGAGTTGAAGAATACTTACGAGGGACACAAGATCCAAACTTGTCTGGGAACTCAGACAGCAGGTCATCATTCACTCTGTCCTTCACCGGGCCCAGAATAATGATCGGCCGCGCGTAGTGCACTGAACAGGATGAGAGACACGAGAGACTATGTAAGTACAAAATGGAAGTGAAGAGAAATAATAGCAACAATATGAAAGATCAGTGGCTCAGTTCCCAACCCCAGTAAGCTAATTACAAAGACCACTTTTCTAGTGCTGCAACAATTATTCTACATCATCGACAATGTTGACAGTAAAAAACTGGCAACAAATATTTTTGTTGTCAAATAATCATTTGATCTCATATGACCCAAAGTAAAGGTCTGCAATAACGCGGTTTGACCAGTGTGGCACTGTAGCGCAAGACTGTAATAAAGCACTCCACGATGCAATCCAACAGAAGAAGAAATGCTTATGACACATGCAAATGAATCCGAACCAGCAGACTGTGGGAAGGTTTTACAAAATTACAAACAAAAATATCTGTCATGTGCAAAGTCCCTGATATTCTCACGGCGGAGTTCTTTCATTCTTTGGTTAGGGGTAAAAAGAAGTATGATATCCACAAACAGTGTTAGCGAACATCCAAACGCAGTAGATAGAAGTGTTTAGATGCATGTGCAATATGTGCTGCGAGCTTTCCTCTCAATAACCAAGTAAACACACAATAAAATGTATAGAGTTGGAAAACAGCAGTTAAGAAAGCATCTCATCATAGCAATGTGGATATGTTTGTATGAGCTCTGCAATTAGCACTACAGTAAAGTCACATTTTAACCAAAGTATGTTACCAACATTTCATGAAGACCTTAAAGAATCATATCAAGCTTTACAGTATTAAACATGATAAAATCATATCAGTGTCCTTTTCTGTTAGAATTACAACTTGGGTTTTCTGCTATAAAGCAGCTCTGTACGTATATTAATATGTATAAAATACAGTATGTATAACTCAATATTTTAACAAATTGCAATATCTAAATAATTAAAGTCTACGGATTAATTGGTGAAATAATTGAAGATTAGTTGATTACTCATTCTAATAATCACCCTACATATTTCATACTCCCCACAGAAAAACTGTTTTTTGAACATATTATTCAGTAACGAAAAGTATCAATAACAGTACTACCCTACAAAGGAAAAAGACCTTAACTCACTAGAGTGTGAAACTGAGAAAAACGACTTTAAAGTTTTTTACTTGTCCAGCCAAATTAATTATAGGTAGGAAACTGGAAATTTAACAATGAGATGTTTAAGTAATGAAAATTATCTACATTAAAAAAATTGTGAGCTAAAACTTGATTTTTACCCCTATTTTGAAGTTAATGTACTCTGAGAAGTCACACCAAGGCAAAAGGCAGTAACTTCCACATTATCAATATTTGGTTGCTGATCACCATTTACAAAATCGTTATAGTAACACCTGTATAATATCTAGTGGACATGGATATCTCATATAGGCTACTGCATATAGTAATGTGACTGTATTAATGTTTTTTTCTTTCTTTCTTTTTTTTTTTTGATCGTAACAAGCAGACTAAAAGTAAAACATGAGTGGATACCGTGGATACCGTGAATTTATTTGCTATGCTCAGTAACGTAAAAGAATGCTAGACAGCATAATTGCTTTTATATTGACTATGAAATAGCCTAACCTAAAATAGCGACTTGTGGGTTGATGTGAACGCCAACAAGTGGGAATAATGCTCAGAATGATTGTGGATTAAACTTCTCCGATGACGTTCATCACCATGGATTGATTTTATCAGGTTACAAGAAAAGGTAGGATATGGATTTAATTGCGAACTGTCAGTAAGCTACTGATTTTATGATTGATCATGCTAGCTACTGCATTCGAGTCCACACTTGTCCAACTAGAAGTGACAGCCTGGTGAATAATCTGCATTACAAAAAGAAAAAATCTTTAAAGGTTTTTCACGATTACATATTCCTGCCAAGATGTCTTGTCTTTACAGTGCTTTGTTATATGAAGCTGTTTGGTAGAACACGATCTATCTAATTAGTTTGTGTAGACTGTAATTAAAATGCGGCAGACTTTAATGGACAGTAAAACAAAGGCAGAACACCATATTACTCAAATCCGGCATTGTAACTTCATATTGACGTGCGGCTAAACAAAGTTAGAACGCCATAACTCAATTTTAGGGTTCCAAACATAGTGAAAGCACCGTTACTGGTGTTATACGGTGTTCTGCCTTGGTTTCTCTGGGGCTTTTTGAAGTTACGGTTGAGACGACCCATTATTTTCTCGAAAAAACAACGAAATTGACTCAAGATAACTATACACATGATAAAGGATGTCTTGAATGTCCCAAAAATAGCAGCAACTAATTTTCGACAAAAATCGAAGTCACGGTCTTTGGCCTTTGTATGGCAGAGTAGTTACATCTAATAATATAATGTTTTACATCAAAAGTCAAAATAAAAGAATCAGATTTCAGCATTAGTGTGCTATTTGTCTTGCTCTAATCTGTGCTACTTGTTTGAGTGGTTGCTGTCTATAGAGTGTCTGAATTGAATCACATACAGTATTTTATTATTTTATTTAGGATGCTGCCTATATAGACCACAGAACGCAAGGCATCTCACTAGGGTTTGGATCAGAGTCAGAGTATAAAATGACACAACATGTGGTGACTCAGTCGAGTTATCCAACCTTCCACTTGTGCAACTGTCTCGTAACTCCGTACTGACTCTTCCCTTCCTGAAAGACAACAAATACACATGCATCAGTTTCTGTTTGTAGTTTGTATGTATGTATGTATGTATGTATGTATGTATATGCAACAACAACAAACATTTAACTCTGTATCAGTATTCAGGGCTCTACTGTGCGGTTGTAACTCACCCTGTGAACCTATACTGTCTCGACTTCGGTCCTGTCAAAAGGATATAGAGGGTACAATCTTATTAAATTGGTGTACACTGTTTCCTGCATCAGTTTAGATGTAAACATCCAGCTATTGTAGCATTTGTCATGGCCTAAAGGGGTTAACAGCCAATAATAAAAGTGTATGGGAGCTCCCCCCAAGTCCTGTCAGAATGATTATATTTATGAGATGAGCAACTGAAAAATATTGTTGTGAAAAAAGGTACACTTTAGTATACTTTAAAACTTATACAATTTACTAATACAGAATAACATATTTTAAAAGATCATACTTAAGTGTGTACAGAATGTAATATTTTCATCAAACAGCATGTTTATTGTAATTAGATGAAAATGTATTATAGTTTAAAGTCATATTAAAATGCAGTTAGCTGAACTTTAGAGCGCTTTAAAAACAATAAATAATTACTGAAATATGGTTAAAGTTTACTGCTGTACTTTACTGCTGTACTGATGTACTAAAAGCATCTGTGGTAAACTAAAATATACAGGTAAAAGAAAGCATCTATGGTAAACTAAAATATACTTTAACATCATTTCTATTGAGGCTCGTTTGTATATCATTGCTGAAATTCCCAGGTAAAAGATATGAAGCTTAAAACATTCATTTCCCAGGAAAACCTAGAGAGAGCACCTAGCAATCTACAGCAAGCACACTAAACTCAAAACAAAATAAAAAACAAAAAAGAATCTCAAAGAATTCAGTGCTTTCATGAAACAACTGCTTGATAGACTCCCATGGGCTGCAAACACACACCGCTGCTACTCTAAACACATCACAACTGATTATAGAGAAGAAAAACATATCTCATAGGAGAGCCGGCAAATGTTTTTGGAGTAATTTAAAGGAAAATATTTGAATGGGATGAATTGCAAGCAGCTGTTTGTGTTTTAGCAAGGATCTTACCCTTTCTTTTGACTTCAACCGCGACCAGTCTTTTCTCTCAACCCTGGAAGAGAGATTGATTTGAATGAATGACAGAAGGTATATCTAGATACACATATAAACAGGAATATGAACACCAAGCGGGGAATTCCACAAAAATGAAAAAATGCAGTTCACCATCCTGTAAGTGATTCTGAGACTTTACCAAGACAGCTACAGTAACATGACTGTATGATATTGCTTAACTATACCATATCTTACAAAAAAAAAAAAAAAAAAGAATTTTCCCCTGAAAAATCTTACATTTTGAGGGCATGCTAACTGCAATATAACAGGCTACATCATGCAGTGAATGCGTGGACTCTCGTGGTGTGTTTTTGTGAAGTGAGTGACATACTGAATAATGTCATCTCACACATTGTTAAAACAGCAATTAAGATATTATCATAGCCGACACGTATCCCACACCCCTGGTGCAGAAAGCACCTGGTTAAACTGGATTCCAGGTGGCAAATAAAATAGTACATGCAAAAATGTCACAAATGTTTAGTGAATTCATCCCATATTCTTATGAGATTATAGCCATAAAACATATATGTTAACATGAGACTGGTATAATAAAAGCTCTTATTTCTGTCATGACAGTGTAAAGCAGATAAACCTGGTTACTTCTGCCTGATTCATACATGAATACCAGAATGTGATGTAATGTTTTCCTTTTCATGAACTTTTATAATGTTACAAATATTTGTATTTCAAATAAATAAATGACAACAAATAAATGCGGAAAAGAATCCTGAAAACCTTAATGTATCACGGTTTTCACAAAAATAATAAGAAGCACAACTTTTTTTTTTAACATTAATTATTTAGAAGATCCTTAATCAGAAAAGCCTCTTGAGCATCACATCAGCATATTAAATGATTTCTGAGGGATCATGTGACACTGAAGACTAGGAGAATGATGATGAAAATTCAGCTTTGTATCACAGGAGGCTCATTCTATCATTTAGGGTACATTTAATTTTTTCTAACCTTTTTTTTTTTTTCAGAAATATATTTTATCCATTAAGAGAATGCATACTATATTTTGTGCACCACGTGTCCTTTAAATTGCAGTTTTTACAACATTCGCTTTTTGAATTAGGTAAGTCTTGAGTTCAAAATAATGAATGGACAATGTCAAAAAAAGTCAAGATTGTCTACAATAAATTTATTTCTACAATCTAAATGCTTTAGGTAAATATATTGAGTTTAAATTTAATTTTGTTTTCAATTAAGAAAATATTTCATTTTACTCATGTCCACAAAAATTCTGCCAACTTATGTGTCTAGCATCACGAGATATAATGTTCTTCTGCAGCAGACATTTTTAACATATTATGGTAAATGTACTCAAAATGGTTTATATATTTGATCTCCAGTCACCTATTGTTAAGGTGTATATTAAAATAGCATTTTCTTGACCAGACATGGCCTGCTTTAGAAATAACAAGTTAAAATTATGAAATTGTCAACTAAGTAAACCCATACACAGTTGACAAACTCACCACCAGGGAAAACACGATTTTCTTTGTAATATCAAAATGATGTTTAATGATTAAACTTGGCAACTAAGAAAAGATACAATGATAAAATATAGAAACGAAAAAAACAATAGTTGTTTTATTGAGAAATCATATTGTTTTTGCATTTTTTTCAAAATGTACCGTGAATGTGAAATGTACTATAAATTATAATACTGAAAAATAAAAGAATTACAAACATTTCATATCCCAAAACATGTTATTAAAGGAACAAATCACCCAACGCCCCAAGGAAGTCAGAAAGATTTTTTAACATTACATATGCTGTCACCAGAGCTTAAAAGTAGTATTAATCCCAGAACTTTTTTTTAAGGGGTCACATCCCCAGGCGCCGCAGCATAAATGGCTGCCCACTGCTCCAGGTGTGTGTTCACGGTGTGTGTGTGTTCACTGCTGTGTGTGTGCACTTTGGATGGGTTAAATGCAGAGCACGAATTCTGAGTATGGGTCACCATACTTGGCTGTATGTCACGTCACTTTTTTTCACTTTATACGACGTTGCTTAAAAGAACATTATTTTGTGTATTTGGTGTAATGCAATGTGTTTAATGCAGTTTAAGGTTAAAACAACATATTGTTTTCCACATACTGTACATTTGTTTCTCCTCTATGCCCCGCCTTTTTGAAACGTGTCGATTTTTACAAAGCTCATCATTCAGAAAAGCGAGGTTTGCTCTGATTGGCCAGTTATCCAGTGCGTTGGGATTGGCCGAATGCCTCAAGCGTGTGAAGGAAATGTTATGCCTCTTAACGTACTGTGATGCCAAGTCCCCCCCGCGCCGTGGCAAAACCAGTAAAACCCATTATAAGTGAGGCATTTGCTGCATCTAGTGAGGACATAATTACTGATTATAATGACTTATACTGTCTTTTTACGCGTTGTGTATCGCGCTGCGTAAACATAAAACCATGTCTTGATATGTGATCAGAGAAATGACAAACAACAACAAGCGCTACTCTACACTGATCAAGACTCACATTTGAATCATCAGTGGCAAATTCTTTAAATATGAAAATTTACTTACAGGCTGTGAGTCAGACTGTCCTTGCAAAGTTGAAACTGACCCACTTTATAGAAACAGACACCGGCATTGTAGGCTACTCTCTCAGGAAACAGTATAAAATGCGCAACACACATCTGAATATTTGGTTTGAACTGTTCCGGAACAGCGTAAATACAACTTAACCACTGATTTCTAGTTGTCCTCTTTTGGAAGGTCAAACAAAGTAGTTTAGCTTCCACAATGAAACACACATCATCTCCATGACATGGCAGCAGCAACAATACTACAGCGACAATCAAAGTCAAAGTTCTTTCTTTGCATGAACATTTGGGCGGCGTTATGCAAATCTTCCCACATCGTGATGTAGACATGTGGGGGCGTGTCAGAACAAGTGTGCTTGTGCTTGTCTCCTAACTTTTGACTCTTAACTTTTATGAAGAATATCTCTTTGGATTTGAGACTTTAGTCTTTGCAACTTTACAGATCTTCTTTATGCACCAAGAGCTTGTAACACTCCGAAGAGACAGGAAAATTTTTTAAATTGCATCATATGACCCCTTTAAAATGACTGGAAAGAAATGTTTGTGGGGATAAACGTCTCTAGAGCACATCCTTGTATCAGTGGGTTAGAATGAGAGAGAGAGTTAAAAGCTAAAAAGCCTCTTTAAGCTGCTTGAATATTATTTTGTTCAAGGACAACAGAGCAGATAACACAAGAGAAAGCAGCGACACACACACACACACACACACACACACACACACACACACACACACACACCTCCTCTTGCTGGGGATGAAGCCGACCTCCTCCTCATCCCCCTGTGGGCTGACTCTGCAGGCCTGCCACCACTCCTCATCTCCACAGTCCAGAACACGCAGCACATCTCCAAACTTAAAGCCCACGGCCTGACTCAGGAAACCACAGTCTGCTGTCTTATCATAGTCAAACAGAGCCCTGTTAAACGACAGAGAGAGAGAACATATGGGGAAAGGAGAGGATAAAGGAGGACAGAGAGAGGGGGATGGGGGTTCAAAAGGAAAAACATCAAAGGAAAGCATGGAATTGGGTTGAAATTGAGAAACACAGACCCTTTATTTTTGGCCTTTTTTCATTTTTTTTAATCATTGGCTCTGTTCAGAATGAAACACTAGCCTTCTGCTTTCTGCATACTGTGCAGTGTGGACTATGTTAAACAGTATGTAGTATGATCCCTTTATGTTGTAACTCAAGAGATGTAAAAATCATGGTATATATAGCATACAGTTCATTCGTCACACTGGAGACGGAAGGTCAAGTTGAGTGCAGTGGATTATGAGCTGCAGTATATGCAGTGTGCTCTGCTTATGACCATTTTGCCAAATGTAGTAGGTTATCTAGGAAATCCACCCTTGTGAAAAAGAAGTGTGCTTAACTGTATTGAATGTGCACTTGCAGTGTATTTAAAATCTTATAAGTATATTTAAAGACTTTAGAAACTGTATAAATGAAATAAAATACCACTTAAGTGAGAGTTCACGTTCATGAATGTTTCTTAACATACTTATGTGCACTTTAAAAAGTGTACTTTGAAATGTTGAATTTTTTTTTTTTTGTAGTTGTAGTGTATGTCGTATGTTTACCTGATATAAAATCCTCGTTTAGGGTTACTTCGTAATGTAGTTGTTCCAGAGCCCATACTGCTGTTCATCAGCTGCTCTCTGAGGTCATGAATTTTAGCTTCAAATCGACTGTACTCTGAACAAACAAACACAGATGTTATCCAACACTGCACAGCACGTAAGAGCTACATTCATGAGAAATCAACCATTTGTGTCAGTTTGGACACTGATGTGAAGTGTGTGAGAGTCTAATGTTCACCAGAATTCAAAAGTTTGGGGTCGGTAAGAATTTCAAATGTTTTTGAAAAAAAGTCTCTTCTGAAAATGAAATGAAATATTTTTACCATTTAAAATAACTGTTATCTGAATATATTGTAAAATGTAATTTATTCCTGTGATCAAACCTGAATTTCAGCATCATTACTCCAGTCTTCAGTGTCACATGATCCCTCAGAAATCATTCTAAAATGCTCATTTATAATAAGCTCAGTAATTATTATTACTCATTAATATAAATGTTGAAAACAGTTGTGCTACTTCATATTTCTGGTGATAATTTTAGGATTTTAGAATTTCAGGATTCTTTGATGAATAGATTGATTAAAATAATAAAAAATGTACCTCCCAAATGTTTGAAAGGTAAAGTATACAGAGGCTTTTGAACACTTACGCCAGAATTAAAAATGTATAAATGTATTTGTCTTAGGGGTGTAACAATACACCCAGCCATCATTTTTGTGTATCATTAGACCCCAAATTTGCACTATATAACAAAATATCAACAAAGTTTGATTTATTTTAAAGAAATAAAGCACTAGTACATTATTTTGCAGCTCCTAAAAAAATAATTTTGCACTGTCCATTTTACGTGCATTTGACAAGTGTCAGCTTTGGACCCAGAGTGTAAGACAGTTCAGTCAGGTGTGTGTGTGTGTGTGTGTGTGTGTGTGTGTGTGTGTGTGTGTGTGTGTGTGTGTGTGTGTGTGTGTGTTCTGACCTTCTGGTCTGTACTGAGCAATGATGGTTACAGTCTGTCCTGCATTCTTCAAGGCAGCTGCTGCTTGTTCATGTGTAGCTGCCCGCAGATCCACGCCATTCACCTGAGAAACACATGCATATCATTACAATCACACATCTCACACATCACTACAGCCTTAACATATTACTGTAACATTACTGCACAACTATATATCAACAAGAAGCAACAACAGCAACCACATTACACCATTATCAGAACTGCTGCATTGCAGTATTTCTTTTCTTTATTGCATTTTTTAGATCCATATATGCTGGCATGAACTAATCCAAACAGCTCTTAAAGGGACAGTTTACCCAAAAATGAAGATTCTGTCATTAATTCAACATGTATGAGTTTCTTTCTTTTGTTGAACACAAAAGAAGATATTTTGAAGAATGTTGGTAACTAAACAGTTGGCGGTAATGGTTGAGTTCCATTCTATTTGTTTTTTTTTTTCCATACTATGGAAGTCAATAGCTACTGTAAACTTTTTTGGTTACCCACATTCTTCAAAATATCTTACAGAAGAAAGAATCTCACACAGGTTCGGAACAACTTGAGGATGAATAAATGATGACAGAACTTGATTTTTGGGTGAACTATCTATCCCTTCAAAAAACATCCCAATTGTTACTTAGTGCAGCTTTTCAAATAATGGATCTGGTTAACGGAAGAAAAAAAGGTTGGGTACGACTTGAGGGTGAGTAAATGATGACATAATTTTCATTTTAGGGTGAACTATCCTTTCAAACTACATAATATTATGACAATTAACATGCTCAGCAATACTGTAAAAATGCACAGTATGGGAGTATAAAAATAACTATTCCATATACTGTATATACATTGTTATATACTGTATGATTTTTGGAGTCAGTGAAATTTTTAAAATGATTTAAAGAAGTATCTTATGCTCAGCAAGGCTGCATTTATTTGACCAAAAAAAAATAATAATAATTTGTCTTTAATTGTCAGGTTTACATATCTATGATACATGGACAAAGATGATTGTCAGGATTAATGGGATGAAGTCTAACTAATCATTAAATATAGTGATCTACTGACCAACATGGCTATTATTAAACGTAGTTGTCAGGGACATCATTTTAAATTCTGTACTGATTGCACCTGCTGGTTTAATCCCCACAATGCAAAAGCTTATGTGAAAACAGAGCCTTTCATTTCAAACTGCAATTATGCTTTTCATGCATGAGCACATGTGTATGTGTTTGCATGTTCTCACACTTAAGATCTGATCTCCTTTGCGCAGTTCTCCGCTCAGGTCTGCAGGGCCTCCTGCCAGGATGAAAGAGATGAATATTCCCTCACCATCCTCCCCTCCAACTATATTAAACCCCAAACCTGTCGATCCTCTGTGGATCACAACACGCCTCGGGTCCCTGTGACACAAGATAGAGTGAAGAAATAACAGAAGGTGAAGATAAATTACAAAAGAATTCCAGGATCATAATAATCGTTTCACTGAACCTGAAACAGCAGCACAGTGCTGTCAGTCAGATATGGTGAGTGATTAGATGCACATTTATGCTTGTAAGCTAACATTTATTAATTTATTATTATTATTTTTAAACTGTTGTTGATTTAGGTAGTTGTTTTAGCTAAAGCATGCTCTTTTATTAAATCAAGTATAGAGCTTTTCACACTGTTTCAAAACAGTTTTACTGAAAATCAGATTGTTATTTCTATAATACTTTATAATTTCCAATTAGCAGTTTTATGGCTCGAAGACATGAAAATAAAATAAAATAAAACATAATTGTGACATTTTATCTCAAAATTGTATTATTTTCTTTTCTCAGAAAAGCAAATTTTACATCTCGCCATTGTTACGCACAGTGCTCAATAATAAGCGCATGACAACGAGGCAGAATCAGCAAAATATTTTAATAATAATTCCACAAGGAATCTCAGGACATCACAGGAAACACAACAAAAAAATCAATAATCATGACAGCAATTCTGAGAAAAAATGCCACAATTTTGAGATGTAAATTTGCAGTTGCGAGAAATAAAGTCTCAGTGTAATGACAAAACTAATATAAAATGATTAATTTTGTGTTATAAGCTTCTGGTTATATTGCCCACATTTTTTTATCAGGAAGCTTCTAAATAAAAAAGTAATTCCATAATTCTTTAGTCCTTCAGTCCCTGGGTAAGGAAGCCAGAGGAACAGCAGCAAGGAACGAAATTAAACACAGTAAACATTATCTGCTCTAATTATGAAGAAAATCTATGTAAATCTGCCGAATTGATTTAAATAAGGTTGCAATGCATTAAAAAGACCTAACACTACACTTTTATGTGTAGTTTAAAGCATTGACTTAAATATTGGTTGACCACACACATGTAAAATGATGCAATGCAAAGAGCATATTGGAAGTGCAGTGCTTAGGTG
Source organism: Cyprinus carpio (assembly GCF_018340385.1). NCBI lineage: Eukaryota > Metazoa > Chordata > Actinopteri > Cypriniformes > Cyprinidae > Cyprinus > Cyprinus carpio. Next base: position 27,437,858 of record NC_056601.1, read on the forward strand.
CACATGTGGAAACACACTAGCAATATAATTTTCCAAACACTATTCATGAAAGTTACTGAAACGGATAACTCATTTTTTATATGCATTTTTTTTTTTTAAAAGTCAGGCCCTGCTTGATTGTCATTTGTAGACAAAATGTTGGGGAAAAAAATGTAGACAGACAGGCAGAACTTGATCTCATCTTGAAGGATTTACTTATCGACTTACTTTTGGTTAATGAATTTGCCATATGCCTCTGAATTAATATTTTAACTGAGTAATATAATGAACTGGTCACCACCTTTTAATGTGTAGCACTAACTAGGCTTCTTTGAATAGCTAATAATTAATAAACCATAAACAATAATAATTATTATTTAACATAACAGCTTTTGGGTATGTTATTTGGTCTAATGGGGACTCTGTAGCTATGTGCTTAAGAAATATTTTTAAAAATGTTAGCATTAGGGCTTTGTGGTTGTATGTAACTGGAGAAACCAAACAGGAAGTGTCACTGATGTCATTTTTGTTTAGTGAATAAATGTACACATATTGAATCCGTAAGATTCAAAATAAGCCCTCAAAACAATCTGGCATACAATTTCTGCTGTTGTTTGCATCATAGGTGTGACCTGAATCTAAAATTCCATTTTTAAATTCTGCTGCTGATTGAAGGCAGGGTTATTATAGTTAAAACTATAACCATTAAAAAATGTTACTTGAAATAAAAGAAACATGAACTGATATACACTCACCTAAAGGATTATTAGGAACACCTGTTCAATTTCTCATTAATGCAATTATCTAATCAACCAATCACATGGCAGTTGCTTCAATGCATTTAGGGGTGTGGTCCTGGTCAAGACTGGTCCTGAACTCCAAACTGAATGTCAGAATGGGAATGAAAGGTGATTTAAGCAATTTTGAGCGTGGCATGGTTGTTGGTGCCAGACGGGCCGGTCTGAGTATTTCACAGTCTGCTCAGTTACTGGGATTTTCACGCAAAAGCATTTCTAGGGTTAACAAAGAATGGTGTGAAAAGGGAAAAACATCCAGTACGCGGCAGTCCTGTGGGCGAAAATGCCTTGTTGATGCTAGAGGTCAGAGGACAATGGGCCGACTGATTCAAGCTGATAGAAGAGCAACTTTGACTGAAATAACCACTCATTACAACCGAGGTATGCAGCAAAGCATTTGTGAAGCCACAACATGCACAACCTTGAGGCGGATGGGCTACAACAGCAGAAGACCCCACCGGGTACCGCTCATCTCCACTACAAATAGGAAAAAGAGGCTGCAATTTGCACGAGCTCACCAAAATTGGACAGTTGAAGACTGGAAAAATGTTGCCTGGTCTGATGAGTCTTGATTTCTGTTGAGACATTCAGATGGTAGAGTCAGAATTTGGCGTAAACAGAATGAGAACATGGATCCATCATGCCTTGTTACCACTGTGCAGGCTGGTGGTGGTGGTGTAATGTGTGTGGGGGATGTTTTCTTGGCACACTTTGAGGCCCCTTAGTGCCAATTGGGCATTATTTAAATGCCACGGCCTACCTGAGCATTGTTTCTGACCATGTCCATCCCTTTATGACCACCATGTACCCATCCTCTGATGGCTACTTCCAGCAGGATAATGCACCATGTCACAAAGCTTGAATCATTTCAAATTGGTTTCTTGAACATGACAATGAGTTCACTGTACTAAAATGGCCCCCACAGTCACCAGATCTCAACCCAATAGACCATCTTTGGGATGTGGTTGAACGGGAGCTTCGTGCCCTGGATGTGCATCCCACAAATCTCCATCAACTGCAAGATGCTATCCTATCAATATGGGCCAACATTTCTAAAGAATGCTTTCGGCACCTTGTTGAATCAATGCCACGTAGAATTAAGGCAGTTCTGAAGGCGAAAGGGGGTCAAACACATTATTAGTATGGTGTTCCTAATAATCCTTTAGGTGAGTGTAAAATAAAATAACATTTTCCATTTAAAATTAGTTTAACTTGATGTACTAAAATGAAAACTAAAACTGAATGAAAAATCAATACAATACATAGAGAGAGATATATAAAAAATACTAAAAATTATAAAATTAACACAAAATTATTACAATTGTAACTACATTTTTTAAATTAAAATGGAAACAAAATATAAAAATAAAATCTACTTCAAAATGTTAATAAAAACTGTAATAATAATTTATTACAATACTACTACATACACAGTACTAAATAACACTGATGCAAGGAGATGAGAGCTTTGTTTCAAATTTATTTGAACTCAGTGATTGTGCAGAAACTGCTGTATCATGAGCTTCAGCGTGTTACCTGGGTAAGTCGTCATCTCCCATCAAGCCATGCAGCACAGGAGAAAAGTGGCTTGGTGAGGTGGGAGTGAGGGCTTGTGGGTAATCCGAAGCCAGGAAGTTTGGATGTACAAGGTCTGTGTCCAGATGCGGAGAGTACGCTGAAGGGTGAGCACACACAAAGGAGTGAGTGAAAGCTGGATTTACCACTGATTCTTTATAGAGTTTAGCTTGAAACATAGATTGCAGTGTTCTTTCTGTGAAATAGCGCTTCTGTGTGCTGTATACTCACTGCTTGTGAGGTCTGGTGGGTTGTAGTTGTTGGTAAGGAACAGGTTGTTTGGCTTTGCCACTCTGAGGTAGACTACCTCTGCTGTGTTCTTCAGTGTGCCCACCGCATCCTCGTGCATCACATCCTCCAAACACACATTATTCACCTGCAGATGCAGAAATGCACCTAATTGTTTTGGATGTGCACTTGTAGTATACTTAAAATCTTAAAAGAATAACCTGAAAAAACTTTACATGTAGATAATATAATATTAATAAAATAAAAGTGTACTTAAAGTGTACAAAGTAAACACTACAGATAGATTAACTGATTGCTTTTTCTACTGCATTCTAACGTGCACAACCTGCCTGTAGTTCCTTCTGTGTGCAGCAGGTGGCAGCATTGAAGAGCCAGTGCCACACAACAGCACAGCTACAGCTATGATGTTGCTTCAGTCTAATACAGACTATCTTTCCACGTGTCAGTCCTCATTAGTGATGTATATGTGTCGTCTTACCGCCAGTATCTTATCGCCTATCTGTAGACGCCCGTCCTTATGAGCCGCTCCTCCCTCGATGATCTTTGTGACATAAATGCTGTTGTCTCCAGGGATGTGCTGGTTCCCCACACCACCCGCTATACTAAAGCCTAGCCCTGGGACAATAAAGGCACGAGTGATATTTCTCTTTATAAACAGAACTTTCAGTTCTCCGTTATTTGAAAAAAGATGCACTAAGTTTTCTGATAGTTGCAAAACCACTTAAAGGGATAGATAGTTTACCCAAAAATGAAAGTTCTGTCATTTACTCATCCTCAAGTTGTTCTGAGCCTGTGTGAGTTTCTTATGAACTCTTCTTTGAAGAATGTTGGTAACCAAACCAGCCACTGACTTCCATAGTATGGGAAGAAAAAAAAATACTATGACTATGGAAGTCTGAGGCTAACGTCAACTGTTTGGTTACCAACATTCTTCAAAATATCTTCTTTTTTTCATACAGGTTTGGGACAACTTGAAGGTGAGTATATAATGTTGAATTATGAATTTTTGGGTGAACTGTTCCTTTAAAAAAGGGCAATAGTGGCTACCGCTTATTCTATTTATATATACAGTGCCCTCCATAAGTATTGGAACAGTAACAACAAAATTGCTTTGTTTGCTGTGGAGTGATTAAATCATTTAATGATATTTGCAAGACATTTGCAAATATGATTAAAATATGAATATGAGACAAAACTACAGAATGTCACATTTTATTATTAGCTGTTTCAACACATACATGTTTTACCAAATAAAAGGACAGCACTTTTAGAGGTCTTCCAAATTTCTTTTGTAAGCATAAGTATTGGGACAGATGAACTTAAGGCAGATGTAAAAGATTAAAAGCAATTTTTTTGTTGTAGATCCCTTGCATGAAATCAGAGCAGTGAGTCTGCGACCCATAGACATCACCAGACTCTTGGTTTTATACTTTGAAATGCCAATTTCAACTGTTGCTTGTTTTTGGGAGTTTCTGCCTTTAGTCTTCTTCAGCTAGTGAAATTCTGGAGATTGATATATATATATATATATATATATACATACACAGATATTTGAGGATTTTGAGTGTAACGAGACCGACTCGATTACATCATTCACTTTGCTTCATGGGACTAGGTTTTCCCTTTCAAGCTCTTTTAGCAGGATTTACTCGCTGCGACTCTGATTGGTGGAGCTTTCTGCACAGCATCTTGGGTAATGTTGTTTCTAACCCCAAATTTCACTGCTGTTGAAATAATGCAAACAAATAGCTTCGACCAAAACATATACAATGTTAATGTTGTATTGCCAAACCATGATCATTTAGTGCATCTTTGATGATCACATTTTTTATTATTATAAGTACAAAGTCCATACCTTTTGGCCCTTTGATGAGCTTGATTTCTGTGACTTTCTCAGCGAGGGGTTTCCTGCGTAATACATAGAGTCTGACGATAGCGCCTGCCTCCTTGAGAGCCTCCACCGCCTGACTGTGGGTCACCTCCCGAACATCGACGTCATTCACAAAGAGAATACTGTCATTTACTCTAAGACAAAGAGGGAGCAATGGAAATAAGCAATTAATAATGCAACATCTGTGAAAAGCTGCCAGTGCTCAGCCATATATGAACCTTTGAACTGACAGCTGCCTAAAAATTTAGTTTTTGAATTTAAAAATTACTTCTTTTTTTAGTTTCTGGCAACACTGGCATACAAGACACAAACAATGTTATGTTCAAATTATATTAAGTTATATTTTACTGTCTAGAGAGATTTTATTTCTCACAGAATACACAACCACACAGCTAATATACTGTGGGCTTACATACAGCAGCATGTTAAGGCAGAATTTACACATGAACGAACTGGACTAAAAGTTGGCCATTTCGAGATTATGGACATCAGGCGATAACCATGGTCTTTGGCTGACTGTCAGAAGCATTAACTCTGCCTTGTGTCAGCTCCAGAATGCAATGACAGACTTGTCAATGTATAAAAAACAAGTTCTGATTTCAATTTCATCCTGCGTTTTTTTTTTTTTTTTCTATGTCAAAGATAATGTTATTGGATGGTTTATGAGTTTCTTCATATTTTCTCTATCTGCTGGAAACTGAAAAAGAGGTGTTTTATCGCATCTATGGCTGAAAGATTTCAGTGACAGAACCTATGGCTGTTTCAGTGTTTGTTTGTGTTTCGCTGGTTTCTTGGAGTACTTGTATTTTGTTTTTTATTTTGAAAGTTCTTGTTAAGTATTGTGCCACGCTTTGTATTTATGACTTGCATTATTACTTCAGTCAAAAATCATAATGATAGAAGAAACTGAGTTTTTCAAAACTCTGAATCAATTGCAAAATGATTCGCTGTACAAAACAATTCACAAACCAATTGCAAACAGTCAATTAAATCTATTAAATACAATGTATAAATAATTAAATATCATTAACGTTATAAAGCCTGCTTTGTCCTATTTGATAGATACTTTTTTTTTTGAGGAACGTTTATTTGTTCAGCTCTCAATCAGTACTGAATTGCCTCCATCATTGTTTTGTCCTCCACAATAAAAACTACAGAGTTTGATCAATAAAACTAAGCCTTTAAACATGATCTTACTAAGACATATTACTGGGAGATAAAAAGTGACAACTGATATTTATATGCATTTTATGTAAGTAGTCTATAATACTGCCTAGTATACTAAAGATTGCATTGAATTTTACATTACACACTAAATAACATTTGCATATTTTTCTTAAGTTTGAGTCTCTGAATAAAACTGAAGTGTTTTTAAGCTCCATATCATAATACATGATAAAAAAAGATATAAAATTTATGATTTAAAAAAAAAAAAAACATTTTGTCAATCTTTTTACAGATTTTTCTATTATTTCATATGTCAGGGCTTTACAGGGTTAAATATGAAGTGTCTGTATAATATGTGTTTAAAATAATATAAATAGAATTTGTGTTTTTTTTATTTGTAGTGCTTATTTTATGTTTTTATTTACAGTTTGGTTAACTAGGCCATATATTTGTTTATATATATATATATTTATATATATCACTTGCAATTATACGGAGCCCCGCACATGGCATGCAGGAAAAAAAATAGTAGGCTTAATCATGTGCACGATTTACTATTTCGTTCCCTCGATTTATAAATTGTGCGCACGATTTACTAATTCGTTCCCTCGATTTGCTAAATCATGGACACGATTAATAAATCAAGAGAATGAATTAGTAAATTGTGCGCATGAATTAGCAAATTGATTGAACAAATTAGCAAATTGAAGGAACGAAATAGTAATTGTGTGCACGTTTTAGTACATTGAGGGAATGAATTAGTAAATCGTGCGCACAATTTATTTATTTTTTCTTGCATGTCATGTGTGGGGCTCTGTACAATTAAAACTGAACCTACATTACAAAATTGACCAGAGATCAGTTTCATTGGATCACCAGATCAATGGTGAATCCTTGTGAAGAATCATTGCAATATAGAAACGTTTGTTGTGAGTATGTTTGATCAGTACAAAATGTTAATAAAATTGCACTTTGACCCTAGTGATAAACCACCAAGAACATATATAAATATTTATAAAACTGTAAGACAGAAACAGTATGACATACTGTAACACTGTATAAAATGCGCAAAAATATGTGATTCAGTTTGATACGCTTGATTGAAACCCTTTTGTGAAGCACCGTGTGCTTTGTGTTTACCCGTGACATTTGTTTCTGACATTTGTTTCTGTTGTCTTGTTTTTGCCTTATTTGGGTTATTCTTGTTACATCATGCTTTGAGATTTGAAAGCTATGGGGGAGGGTGAGATTAAAGTTTGGCTTGTTCTTTACACAAAGCTATTGTATGACTTTAGAAGATTTGTATTATAGTACATGTGTCATTTTACAGTACATTTTGTCCTTAGTAGAGTTCAACAGCACCAGGTGATTTACTTTAATACAGAAAATTTGTGATTTACTTTAAGTTTATGTAAAAAAGCAGCCAGGACATTCTACTAAATGTCTTTTGTGTTCCATAGAAGAAGAAAAATGATACAAATTAAAAACAATTTGTTGAACGAGTGATGAAATAATAGTAATTCTTACATGAAATGAGCATTTTCTCACAGAGCGCAACACCATCTGACAAAAGACATTTCACTGAAACTGACAACTCGACAGAACACCACAAATATTCCTTGGCTTTCAGAAGTGCAAATGCAGCACTAGCTATGCTGTCATCCAGAAACATGAAGCAGAGATTACACAGAGTGGAGTATAAGTGCCATCATGCCTTGACTGACTGTCAATACAGTTTTCTGGAAATAACTGCTCATAAATATTCATCATAAAGCCCTCTAATTACCACTGACCACCAAGAAAGTAGAAAAACAGAAGTAAAGTATTTTAAGGTTTTTTTTTTTTTTTTTTTTGTGGGGTTTTTGGTCTGTCAGTTTTGTCAGCTCTAGCCTATTCCTTAGTCTACATGGACTACAACAACTTCTCCACACACTATGAAACACAGAATGGAGCTTGAAAACAGGTGAAGGCCTTTTAGTATAATTGTAAGAACTCCCACTTCAGATCATTCATGTGTCTTTATGCTGTGAAATCTTCAATTATTTTTATAAAGTAAATGTAAGAAAGAATAACTTTTATATTGTTTTTAATATTTCAAGACTGAACTGAAGCAGGTTTACTTGGTTATTAGACAATTTTTTTTTTATTTTTTTTTTTTTTTTTTGAAAATTGTGTTAAAATGTGAGTATCAGTGATCATCCATCAGGCTTTTGAGGAACATTTACTTGTTCATCTCTCAGTCATCAATAAATAGCATTGCATTAAATGTTTTGAAAAGAGCTTTGATCACAAATCTAAGCATTTAAATATCATCAGGACAGGGCAGCTGGGAAGAACATGGTTTTCAATCACACATAGGCTTAATATGCACATAAACAAAAGCTCTGTTTCAAATCAAATGCAGTATTTTAACCCAAATGTATCTGTCACTTTGTAGAATCTAGTCTAATTAAACAAATGTCAACACAGACAGGTTGCATCCCCACATCCTTGAAAGCATGAGTGAAACTACACAAGATACTAGTGACCACATGCACAGCTACTTGGCACAACCTTCCACATATTATAAACTATTAACAATTGTGTAACAATAAGCTACTGAATTTGTCTCATACTTGAAGTTTGCCTCGATGATTCTGTTATTTTTCTGTTAATTACAGTGAATAAGTGTATAAATAAAGCATAAAAAATATATAATCTCTAGTCACCTAACCATATTCCTAGAACTGTATAAATATCTTGTTGAATTTACTGGGAACAAAACGGCAGCTGTGGTTTTCAAAAATTCACCACAAAAATGTAGTAACAAAATTTTAGGTATTACGGGATGGCATGTTGGCACTTGTATATTTTTTGTATATTTTAACTATATATTTCATTAATTGGTTAAATACCAATATATAACCTTAATATGCACTAACAAAAAATAAATTAATACAGATGGTAGAAAGCCACACAATGAGTTGAAGTTCATAAAACTTTGCCAATACTCATTAAGAAACGGTGCACAGGGTGAAACATGCAAAGACAAAACACCATCATTGTAACAAACATCAAAAAAAAAAAAAAAAATGCAATAATCATTACCTTGTAACAGAAAGTGTAACAACAACAAACACCCTGACATACCTTACTGTTAACAAAAAATAAGAAGAAACAAGTTTTTAAGAAAATATATTCACATAAGATGTGCCATGCAGGGACTTTTAGGGATGACCTTTTATTGTTTTTCATTTTACATGCAAAATCCTTCAATTTGACATTGTTTTATAGTAAAATTTTACAGTGGTAGCCATTTAAAGTTTTTCACTGTATATGATAAGGTAGCTTAAAGTTAACCAATTAACAGGCTTTTTACTGTAGCATTTTAAGCATTTTTCTGTAAAAAAAAATGTATGTGCGTGTCTGTTTAAACACAAGGAGATGTGAAAGAGTAATCAACTTGGTGTTTGCATGCTGTGCGCACAGAAAACATTGCGGAGTACCAAATCGAGTTCTCTTTTGCCTCTTCCTTCACTGGAATGGTTTAACATTGCTTGAATGTGTAAATTGGCAAGACAAAAAAAAACATATAAATCATAAAATGTAACTCTATGATGTTAAATTTTGCAGTTAATCTGTGAATCACATGCATGCCAAACTGTGGGTCCTGGTCCATTCAGATCACAGATCAACTATGATCTGTTCCACCCCTAATGTATATTATATAATAATCTGATAACTTGCCAGTACTATGTAAGTACTTGCAGTGCAGAGAATGAAGAAACAAAAAGTATCTTTTTAAAGTATTACATTAACTCTAAAATAGTAAGTATTCACATTCTACAATAAAATCACACTGTGGGGGAAAAAAGTCAATTTGGTCCCAGAACTGCCATTAGTAATGAAGCCCAACTGTCTGCAGAGAAGAGCAGAGGACAGCATAAAACAGCTGACAGTCCATCAGCTCTGACAGTGTGTGTCCGTGTGTATATTTGACTCAGGGTTTGTGGTTTAAAGCGAACAGTTCCCTCATTAAGTAACATGTCACTACAAACCCGTATGATCTTGATGAACAGATTGAAATAAATCATAATTCACTGACATTCTTCACCTCCAGTGAGCTGAGAACCACTCCAGCACCGATCACTCAGACTGCTGCGTTAATTGGATCACTGAATAGATTTGACTCTATTCATTTTATAACAACACGATGGTGAGGAAATAATGACAGAATTTTCATTTTCGGGTGAACTTACCGCTCTCAAGCTGCTATTTCTGTCTATCTCTTCTCTTTGCCTTTCTCTGTCTCTCTGTTTTTCTTTCTCTCTCTCTTCAGTGCTATTTCTGTCTGCTTAATTTCTCCTGCAATGTGAGTGAATTTGTGTGCAAACGCGCATGTGTGGATGTGCTGGAATGCTCTGGCGTAAAACTGCATTTGTTAGCAGGAATCCCAGCTGGTCCCATTATAAATGCATCACTAGTAGTACATCCACAGAGCTATTTAACTGCAACTATGTTTTTATGAATGTGAGCATACATGTCCATATACAATACACATACAGTGACCAAAAACTTAAGTCAACTAAAAATTAAGTGTAAAAAAAATAGACTTTATGTGGGCAGAAGAATGCAATACAGATTGCTACACTCCAATTTACAGGTTTACTTGTGTTTTCAGCTCATCAGTTCTTTTTACAAAATGTTGAGAGAGCACGTGCTCACGGTTGCCAGGTTGAGAAGATTAAGTAACCCACATGGCAGAAAATGATTTATGAAAAAAACCCTCTGATAACCATGAAAGCTTGTAGAGGCTTGTTACCAATGCATGATAACGGCAAATGCCAAATTAAAATAGCACATTTTCTGTATGAAAAACAAGTTGCAAGATATTGCAGAAGATCATAATTAATAAATCAGCATAAAAGCAGAAATCATGATAATGATTAAAATATGATTCATTGTGCATCCCTACTTAAGTCACATTTAAAATATATGAATATCATTGCATTAGACAGAAAATATCAAAGCAAATGGCATTCATTTCAAAAAAAGATACAGTACATTTATATATTTCACAAAAAGGTTTTTAAAGATAAAACAAATAATGTTATCCATTCCAATAATATTATACATCTATAAATATGACTTAAGATATAAATACTTTCTGGGGCCATTGTATATGCAATCCACATACAGGCTGTGTGTTACCTGAGCCTCCCGTCTTGTGCAGCAGCTCCTCCTGGAATGATCTTGGTGATGAAGATGCTGGGGTCGTCTCCAACATGAGGGTTATCAGTCCCTCCCGCGATACTGAAACCTAGCCCAGAGTTCCCCTACACACACAAATACACACACACACACACACACACACACACACACACACACACACACACACACACACACACACACACACACACACACACATATACGTCTGGCTCATTCAACAGAATGACAGTCCCTCATTTACATATAGTGAAGCTCTAATATGGGTGCCAACCTATATTCACATGCATTAATTTAGCTTTAGATATCAAATGCAGTTTATTAATATTGAAACATGTTATTTATTCATTGTGAAAAAGAATATAATGGAAGTAATATACTTAATTATATACAGAATTTATTTTGGGGGAGGGGACATTTTTGACCTTATGATTACTGGATAATTTAGAGTTAACAGGAAGCAAAGTGGAAGAGAGAGAGAGGTCAGTATCAGGAAAGGTCCTCGAGCTAGGATTAGAACTCGGGACGCCCGTAGCGCAACATCACTGTATGTCAGCACACGAGCCCACAAGTGAACTGAATGTGATGTTTATAGACACGTGACTGCATGTTAATTTCAATTAAATGAAAATGTATTTAAGTTTAAATTTATGTTTAATGCAATCAGGTGAACTTGAGTGCTTTTGAATCAACTTAAGTACATCTGTATATAAAGAGTTAATTTGCAAAAACACATTACTCAGTTTGTAACAATTTTCAAAAATCATGTTTTTTCATTGTGCATTCCAGTTAATCTCAGTCAAACTGCAGTTAGGTTATTTTGATTAGGTAAAAAATAAATAAAAAAAATATAGCTAACTAACACAATAAAACACAATAAAAACATGATAACATAATGAAAAACATGATTTTTGAACATTTTTAAAAACAGAGTTACCTCTTTTTGCAAATAAACTCTTTATATATAATTTCATATTTATTTTATTGTTTTAGGTTAAAATGTACTTCTGAACATACTTAAATGTTTTATGGTAAACTAAAATATATCTTAATGTAATTTCTATTAATACTTGTATGCCACGTATTTAATTGCACGTTTCTAATGAAGTTGCAATTGAATACATTTAAAATACATTTAAATGTCATACTGAATAGCACACTAAAGATAAATTAGCTTATAAAACAATTATTATCAAGTACTCCACTATGTTAGTCAATAGATCAAATTATGCTCCCTTAATAATCAACAAAAGATTATTAAAAAAATAAAGATTTAAAATGTAATTTAAAGTAAACATTTTCATTTGACACTTTTCATACTTTCCTGGACCTTGACTGTGTATTTTACCTGGCAGTCTATGGGACAGTCTCAAGCCTCCCTGTTTTCATCCAAAACATCTTAAATTGTGTTCGGAAGACGAATGAAACTTTTACGGGTTTGGAACCACATGGGGGTAAGTGATTAATGACAAAAGTTTCATTTTGGGATGGAGTATCCCTTTAAGTGTATTAAGAAACAGTCATCAAAATGTCTCTCTTTAAGTTAGTGGCTTTGAATTCATATTACATCATTTGCAAGTACAGTTTTGTAATAATATACTTTTAAGATTTGAAGTACACATTCAATATAATTCAGAATAGTTCTTTTTCACAAGGATATGTAAAATATTATTCTCACAAAATATTACTTTACATTAAAAATATAAAAAGTACCTTGTCAAACTGAAAACAGCACCCAAACAAAGAATGAACTATGTTAAAAAATACAGGACTGTAATTGTTTGCAAGATTACCCTTTCCAACGTAATCTCTTCATATTCAATCTCTCCTTCTGCTCCATTGACCTACAAGACAACACAAGCACAATGTCAGATCCACTGAGACATGTCAGCTCAAGACATGCATTATACAGTAACAGACATGCAAATATCTACATTTACTACATTTACTAACACCACAGTTAGGGGCTTCCACAACATTCTTATTTAGCTAATTTAGCGGGTGGCTGCCAGTGCATTATTATTAGCAATGTCAGGGTATTCTTGATTTCAGGTATCATTTATGTCTGAACCACTAATTGTTACTAATTATTACTAAAACATGCATGATACTTACATAAGGTGAGCCATCCAGTGTGTCTGTATTTACCACTACTGGTGGAGAGTTCGCCTGCAGGAGGAAAGAGAGAGTATGCTCAGCGCAGTGCTTATTAGACATAATGACTATGTCTGGAATACACCATGGTACTACTTGTGCTTAATTTGCTGGACACAGTATGCATACTGTGCACAGTAAGCAACTGTTCTGTATGCATGCTGAATATCTTGACCTGCTACACTACTGTTCAAAAGTTAGTTGACAGTTTTGAATGTTTTTCATGTCTCTTTTGCTCACCAAGGCTGGATTTTATTTGACTGAAAATGTATACAAACAGTAATATTGTGAAAATATTATTGAAATGTAAAATAGCTTATTCTATTGTAATAATAATAAAAAAATAATTTATTGCTGTGATCAAAACTGAATTTTCAGTATGATTACTCCAGTCAGCATCACATGATCCTTCAGAAATCATTCTAACATGCTGATTTACCATTTCTGATTATTATCAGTGCTGAAAACAGTTGTACTGCTTTATATCGTTGTGGAAAATATGAAACATTTTTTCAGCCATTATTTGAAATAAAATATTTTGTAACAGTATATAAATTTCACTTTTTATCAAATTAATGCATCCTCACTGAATAAAACAATTTCTTTCAAATAATAAAAGTAAAATTTTACTGGCCCCAAACTTTTGAATATAGTCCACAATTTTATTTCCTAGATGACAACTAGACACCATTCACCAAAGTAGACATGCAATATTAGGTGACAAGAATGTAACTATCTGAAATGTGCATTATACAGTAGGCAGTCTAATATATACAGTATAAGCAGTAAACCAGTATTATGTTCAAAACAGTCCAAATTTTCATGAGCCTGAACAGTTTTGCAGGTCTTTCCATTGAAAAAATGTAAAAGCCAACATCACATACATCTACTGATAAGCTGTACTACAGCGTGCACAACCCTCTATTACAACTCACACACACTACAAGCTTTTATAGCTGTAACATCTGCTAGCACTTCTATTGGTTTCCAATAAACGTGATTAGAGACACACACACACAAACAAGCAGTAATGCCCTCCAGCTCAGTTTCAAACTACTGCCTTTTTTTACAGGGCGCTGCAGCCGCCCACATGATCACATTAACACACACTCAACTACACACGCTGTCAGAATCTAATTCAAGTGCTCACTGCCCCATGGCTTCGATTGTCAAACGAGAGACACATCTGAAAGAGATGAGCATTTTAATGCAGCCACAGGGAGAAGGAGTGTGAGAGTGTGTGTGTGTGTGTGTGTGTGTGTGTGTGTGTGTGTGTGTGTGTGTGCGTGCTGTGGGCGAGCCATTCTGACCCTCAACATCTAACATGTAAACGAAACAACCATTTTTATGGCTGTCCAGTCCAATACACATGCACATCCTTCGTATCCTGGGCAACTTCTAAAGACAAGTGTGTGAATTGCACATTAAAAAGTAGGTGTACTGAATGTGCACTTGAAGTGTACTTCATATATATATTAAAATACAGTAGTTGCAGATAATATAATGTTAATTAAATAAAGGCCACTTAAGTGTACTTTATGCAGATAATATAATGTTAATAAAATTAAAGGCAACTTAAGTGTATTTAAAGACAGTTCAATTTGGTTGCACTTTATTTTAAGGTGTCCTTGTTACAGCGTAATTATACATTTAAGTACTAAGTAATATTAATTAACTACATGTACTGTACTTAGTGTATGGTTAGGTTTAGGATTAGGGTTACTTGCATGTAATTATGCATAATTAAGTGTTATTATAATAGTAAGTACATGCAACATGTGTAACAAGGTTACCTTAAAATAAAATGACATGACAGTTTCTTAACACTTAAGCGCACATTTAAAGTTAAGATTTGAAATTATGTTTACATTTTTTAAGAGACATTTTAATCATTTTTAAACAATCTTTTGTCAGTTCATTTGAACTAATTTGATATTACATTAAATATTTTAATATACAGGGCCCTCCAAATGTATTGGGACAGTAAGAACCAAATTGCTCTGTTTGTTGTGAGTCAGTAAATCTGTAAATATGATTTAAAAAAACAAGCAACAGCTTTAAGTTCAGTTGTGCCAGCACTTATGCTTACATCAGATAAGGGGATGAAACTCTAAAAGTGCTGTCCTTTTTATTTGGTAAAACATGTATTTGTTGAAACACCTAATAATAAAATGTGACAATCTGTAGTTTTGTCCCATACTCATATTTTAATCATATTTACAGATGTCTTGACTACACAGCAAACAAAGGATTTTTTCCTTTACTGTCCCAATACTGGAGAGCACTGGACTAAATTGCAACTTCATTGTTATAAATGTGTAATTACAAATTATACATGACATGCAATTCAAAAATTACATTAAAAATGACATTTAAGTATATTTTAGTTAATCACAAATGCTTGTCAAAACATTCAGCAGTACCCCTCAACCGTATTTTAAAGACAATAATTAATTAGTAATTATAAAATGACATATAAAGATGTAGCCTACTTAAATCCTGCTTAAGCGAGTTTAAAAAGTACTAACTCTATTCAATATAAACTTTAACTATAATACACTTTCATTTAATTGTAAATAACATGGAATTAAGTGTCTGAAAATATTAGTTTGCACATAAGTGTTTTTTTCCCCCCAAGTATATTATTTCTGTATTAACTGCTCATTTTGAAAGTATGCATTTTCATAAGGGTAAACAGCAATGTAATGAATTGTCATATGAAATAGAAAAGGTACAAAACAGTATGGTACCATATACTATAATGTGGTGGCATCAGATAATACTATGGTGTTCTGATATATAATGGTATTAATTTCATAGGCCATGGTGCTTAAAATGATACTTAAAACATACTTCAAAGATAAGTACAACATTACCATCATATACGATCGAAAACACAATTTTATTACAACTAATATACCCCCACATACTTCATATGATCCATTTTACAATAGTGGCTTTATTCTCATGTTTATTGCGTGGCTTATAATTAAAATCTCCAGTGCTAACCCACTGTAGACTTTCTGCAGCCCACCAGATTTACTGTCTTTACTGAAATCTTGAATAATGAACAGATAGTATTTCAGTACAATAATCAGAGCCCTGCGCATGACATGCAGAAGAAAAAAAAAATGATGGCCCCAAATTAAGATTAAATTCCCAAAATGTATTACTTTGCAGCCATGCTTTACCAATTGAATGAATGAATGATGCATTTATATAGGGCTTTATTGTGTATGGTTGTACACCCAAAGCACTTTACAATCATGTGGGATGGGTTCCCACGTTTGAATAAAGTTAAATAGTGACAATAGTTTAAAGGAATACTTCACCCAAAAAGGAAAATTTGCTTGTTACAAAGTTTGTATCTCCATGGGAACAGATTTGGAGAAATGTAGCATTACATCACTTGCTCACCAATGGATCCTCTACAGTGAATGGGTGCTGTCAGAATGAGAGTCCAAACAACTAATAAAAACATCACAATAATCCACAAGTAATCCACACCACTTCAATCAATCGGTTAATGACTTGTGAACCAAATAGCTGCATGTTTATAAGCAACAAATCCATCGAGATGTTTTTAACTTCAAACCATTGCTTCTGGATAAAATATGAATCCGCTAACCATAATATAGCTTTCTCCAGTGAAAAAGTTGTCTCGTCTGAATCAGGAGAGAAATATGCACAGATTTAGTTCTACGATTTAGTCCTTTTAAAATGTAATAACTTTAAATGTAAAATCAAATCACTAGTTAAAATTATATAACATTTTAGAAATAAACTATAAAATTATAAGTGTGTTACCCATGCTTGATAGTCAACACATCAATAAGTCTATTTCTTTAAAGCATGACAAAGGAAGAACTGGTCCAAAATATGCAAAATTATTAAAATAACATGAAAAGGAAATTTGACCATATTGGTCTCTAAATGTCTTCAGAATTTTGCACTCTTGACCAGTAACTCACAGCACAAAACAAACTGTGACCCACCAGTTGAGAAGCATATGGCATGCAATGCTAATTACCACAGCACATATAAAAGAATATCAATCACGTTTACAGTAAATACACCTACACCGGAAT
Organism: Cyprinus carpio; assembly: GCF_018340385.1. Taxonomy (NCBI): domain Eukaryota; kingdom Metazoa; phylum Chordata; class Actinopteri; order Cypriniformes; family Cyprinidae; genus Cyprinus; species Cyprinus carpio. The sequence goes on from NC_056601.1 coordinate 27,454,963, forward strand.
CCTACCAGGTAAATGGAATAAATGTGTTAAACTCTCACGTTTTCAAACATACTGAAACATTGCATGAGGCTGCTTTGATCAAATAAAATAAAAAGCTAAAAAAAGTTAAGTTGCTGACTTCCACTTAGTATCCATGCATGACATAATCTGTAAAGCACTGGTGACATGGTGCAAACACCACCCACAGGAATTATGTTGCTAACACAACATACATTCATCCACCTGGAAAAGCCATCCTCAAAGAGCACACATTTACTCAAGAACTCATGTAAGCGCATTAATAAAATATGATCTTCATGTTTTTGCTTTTAAACCTTCTGGTTCAATTGCTTTACAGAATTCCATCTTTTGCTTTACATTGCATTTCCATGAGTTTATTGTTATTTCACACACAAAAAAAGGACATTTTAAAGAATGTTGGCAGGAGCAACTTACTTCCATACTATAGAAGTCAATGGCTACCGCCAACTGTTTGGTACATTCTTAAAAGAAATGCAAACAGGCTTGGAACGACATGAGGATGAGTAAATGATGACAGAATTTTCATTTTTAGGTGAACTGTCCCTTTAAGAATGGAAGATGGGTAAGTGAGAAGCTGGATTGAATCTTGGTGAGTGGGTGGTAATGTTCTACTCTTCTCAGTCTCTCTCTCTCTCTCTCTCTCTCTCTCTCTCTCTCTTTCTGCTCTGTTTTTCACTGGATTTCTCTGCACCTTATTCCCCCTCATCTTCCTCTCAGCTCTCCCTCACTGGTTCTCAGGTTTCTTGTGATTTGTTGTGCTGCAGTAGTCTGTTGATTAGCATGAGAAGATGCTCTGTAGCTAAAGCATGAAATCAGCCTCCTACCCTCAAATAATTTCTTCTCTCCTACTCGTTTCATTTTGCCTTTTCTGTCTATTCCTTTTCCAAGTTTTATTTCTCAACACTCTATTTAAATGCTCATTTTACAATAATAGTGATGACAATGATGGTAACAAAGACATAGATGTAGCAGACAAGGATTTCCACAACGTTACATAACCAGAGCATTTCTATCTTGCTACAGGGAGAATGAGCACATATTCACTCACTCACACACTACACAGCCTCATGTAGGAGTCACATCTGTCTCTCATGCATCAAAACACAATCAGACAATGATTAAATATAATTATCATTGGAGTAAAAAAAAAAAAAAAAGATTTATTGATACACAAGGAAACTACTTGTGTTTAAGCCATGAAAGGCTGTGCATTACAGTGATTTTACCATGTTTGGTGTGTTCAGAGGTCTTAGGCATGATGAGAGGCATATTAAATTAAATTGTAATGACAATTTAATTTCCCTTTGGGGATTAATAAAGTTTATCCAATTTAATCTAATCTAAAATAATTTATTATTAATAAGAGGAGCTTATTAGGTTAGGCTGTTTGTGATGGAATAGGATCAAACGTGTGTTTATAGTAATTCTATCGCATTTTATTTGATCATTTTCACTTACTACAACTTTAATAAACCATTAGATTGATTTACCCAACAGATTGATAATAATCAGAAATGTTTCTTGAGCAGCAAATTAGCATATTAGAATGATTTCTGAAGGATCATGTGACACTGAAGACTGGAGTAATGGCTGCTGAAAATTAAGCTTTGCATCACAGGAATAAATTATATTTTGAAATGTATTTAAATAGAAAACAGTTATTTTTATTTTCTAATTGTAAAAATATTTCACATTATCACTCTTATTATTGTATTTTTGATCAGCTTTGGTGAACTAAAGAGACTTCTTTCAAAAACATGAAAACTCTTGCTGTAAATGTTGACTGTTAGTAAAAGTAAAGCTGTACTGAATGTCAGTGTTGTGGTGTGGAGATGAAGCGTTTGTTCGTTGGAGGGTAAAAACAGCACAGCTGTCTGCTGCTCACACTCGTCCTCTCATTATAAGAAACATCTGTTTATTTTTTCACATTCTCCAGCCTTGTTTCTCTCTTTCCCTTCACCTCTCTTCACTTATTAAGACAGCTTTATAATTGCAACCTGCAATTTATTCATGTCACAGAAAAAGAAATAGACAAAAGAAAAACTTCTAGAAAAAAGTAGACACACTGAGGAGACATGATGTAATGCATGTCCATAAAATCCAGGGTTGAGTGCTAAAATTGTGCTTGTGCCTTTTGGCATCCTTTAATAGATAAACAAGGCATGTCGTCTTCATTTTGCTCTGTGGTCACAGACTCGTGCCTACACTGACTGAATCTGATACTCTATAAACATAAAGTTCTCAGTAATCTCAGTAACTCACTAACTGACCACTATAGTATGATGCATTGTTGTAGAAACAAACAAATTAATTAATCAATATAGGGCCGTTGTTAATGTCACACGCATGCACGGTGGTGTAATAACGTCTGCTAAATAATAGATTTGAGATCTCTGAGATGCTGCTAAACATTGCACCTGAGGACTAATTTACTATTTTTTGTTCCTGACCTGTCATTTTTTTTATGTGATGTTTGATTCATCATGGGTTCCCTTTTATGTCATTCCTTTTTTTGCCCTTGGTTGACTGAGTTCATTTAGTTCAGGTGTGTCCCTCATTTAGTCTTTATTTAAAGTGTTGCCGTTCCTTTCTTTGTCCGGTGTTAACGACATTTCATCTATGTATAGTGGTTGTGTTCCTAGTTCTCTGAGTTCTCTGTTTGAGTTATAATAAATGTGGTTTCCTGATCCTGATCCTGCTCATGCGTCGTGCTCTTCACAGCAGCCATATGTGACAAATGCACTTTACAAAACATATTAAAAAAAATAAAACAAACATCTCAAAGTACAATGCAAGTGTCAAACTGCTACAAAATTAGGAAGGTGAAAAAACAGAATAAAACATTTACAAGTATAATATAGCCCACATACATATAAACATATAATCACAGTATTTTTTTAAGTTTTGCACAGAAGCTGAGCTTTACGATGGATGGAGATGGTGATTGCATCTGTTCCTTTCACAAATCAATATTTTTGCCTTGGAAGAATTGTCGTAATTTAATCATGACCAAAAAATTCCCATGACCATTGTGTCTGCATATTAATGCCAAAGGTTTCACAAAGGAGTGAAAATGTTTTGGCATTACAGTATATTTTAGTTCTCCAACATTTTTCTTCACAAGTCCTCGGTTTGTACTCCTAATTTATAACCGGCATTTCCTTTTGTTCGTTCTCCGAGTTTGTCGCTATTCACACTACTCCGACATACAAAAACATCCACCCACTGCAATGATAACACTTGGATTAGCCAGGACAATTTTTAATATAACTCCGATTGGATTTGTCTGAAAGAAGAAAGTCATATACACCTATAGGATGCCTCGAGGGTGAATAAATCACAGGCTAATTTTCATTTTTGAGGTGAACTAAACCTTTAAGATCAAATTTAAGTAAGAACTAAGGCTGGTGCAACCCTACCCAGTATATCTCAAAGATCTGCCTCTTCACTGTAACTGCAGAGTCTGCAGAGATCGACAAACTAGTGCAGACAACATGGCTACAGCCCTACAAGAAGATTGAGAAACCCCCAAAGAATCCTGCTGAGAAGACCGTCTCAGCCTGAATTACCATGGAGTGATGAAGCTGACTGAGTCTTGATGATTAAGCTAGTTGAGAAGCAGCCACAAAACAACAAGCACTGGTGTCTTTATCATCGTATCATCCAAGAAAAATGTAGTGTTGTATTCAAACCTTACTTTTATGTTTGATGCACAAATTCAGTAAGTTATGCTCTACACTAAACTTTTTAAAATGGGAACAGTTACATAATCACACTTTGTTCTGCTTGACTGATTTCTTCAACAGTCCAGCATTGGATTCATCTAGGTCTCAGCAGCCCCTTGGTTTCACACAGTCTCACCTGAATTTAACTGTTATATTATATTACAACATTTTCACACCGGTATAGGGTATCAGAACGAATCAGACAATATAAGAGTCGATCAAGAACATGGTTGAAACATGAGGAGCCAAATTCCACAAAAGAGGCCCAAGACACAGGATGTTTGTAAATCAGATCCTAGCGCCAGCCAGTCTGAAGCAAGCCTAACCAACCAATTCTTTTGTAGTACAGCTTTCAATGTTAACACAAAAAAACACATTTATCATAACAACTCAGGAAGGAGACTGTCAATTTCGGGCAAGTAAGCAAGACTGATGGTCAAAGAGATGCGTAGCATGACCATCACATGTAAATCCATGATAATAATAACGGTCACAAGCTCTTTGGATTGACTTTCCCCCACCCAGGACAAAGACCATACTGAGATTCCTTAGGAGACCTTTTAACCTCTCTGGTCTTCACAGAACATGTCCTTATGTTCACAAAATTGGCACAGAAACTGTCTTTTACAGATTTAGATGCACCAAAATGAATTCAAAAAGACTTTTAAACGAATATCAATCCATTGCTTAACTCCATATTAAGTATGTAACCCACACATTTGACTATCATGTTCTAATCACTTATTGTGTATGTCTTTTTAATAACTATCAAATAGCTTAAGGGTTCATATTCATGTTTCGTATGTGTATGTTTGAATCTTCTTGTTTGAAACATTTCTTCCAATCAATACGTTGTCAAATGTATCATATTCTTGTTATAGAAATCATGTCCAAAATTATACTCTGCAAGAGCGGGAAAATATGGACCATGTGTTTGATAAGATAACATTTGATTTATGAATTGTGTGGAGAAACATACGAGCAAAGACAATATCTAATTGGTCAAGACACCATTTGGGAGGTGTCCCACAGCCTGGTTAAAATACTCAGGACACCATCAAATGATGCTTTTTAGTCATGTTTGGTTTTTAGTCATCGCTTTCGCTTTGTGCTTTTAGTCATATTTTGTGACATTACTTTTTACGTTCTTTGAGTGCTGTTCCAGCGTGCTTCGGCCTGCAAGCCCGCTGCTACTTAGCCACGATGAGAAGAAAACCATCTAGTCTCGTTACTTCTATTCTTATACTTTAATTTCTTTTCTTTTCAACTGAGAGTTTCGTGTTCTGAGTTAAGTTTTGTCTTTGAGTTCACCTCGGGTCTGTGACCGCCTCAAACTTCAACCAGCCAACAACCCTGCATCTTCAAACAACTCCCAACCACTGGGCTCCCAAGACATCACTTCAACATCTACTGAACTTCCAGCCAATCAGCAATGATGACAACAAAGGGAACCCCTTACACAGGCAATGCAAGTACCTCCAGATGCTGACTGAACTGGTGCATTTAATATAAATTTTAACCTCATTGAGGAACTCAAATCGAGGGTTAATTAAGAGATTGATGGTTGTTCAGGTCTATGCAATTGCACATATTGCTGTAAACTTGGGATTTCACATTTTCATTCTCTTAAACTCATTCTTTCCTCACTCTCTCTTCCTTCAACTTGTGTGAATGTGTGAGTGCATGTGTTTATGTGTTAGATTAGTTTATATTGTCTTAGATTTATCCAATAAAGTCTTATTCATATTGAAAAGAGAAGTATCTTGTGTTTTGTGCTTACAAGTTAATGTCTTATACTGACAATCTTGTTACTGTGCTAATTAAAAGTGTTTTCACTATACTTTGGGTATTAATATCCATTGCAGAGTTGATGTTATATGGCTCGCTGGCCATCTCAGTGATCAGCCGTAAAACAGTGATTTTGTCCAAATTCCCTATAAAAATCTTAAATGACTCCCACTGAGCTAAACTGACCTGTTTCCCTTACACCGGTGTATAAACTTGTGACAAAACCGTTATTACTGGACAGGACCCTGGGGTCAGGACAGGACCCCTCTGTCAAGCTCCTGAAGTTTGCGGATGACACTACAGTCATCGGCCTCATCAAGGACGTAGATGAGTCTGCTTACAGACAGGAGGTTAAAAAGTCTGGTGCAGCCTTAACAACCTGGGGCTTAACGCTCAAAACTGTGGAGATGATTGTGGACTTCAGGAGGAACCCCCCTGCGCTCCCCCCACTCACCATCATGAACAGCAATGTGGCTGCAGTAGAGTCATTCAGATTCTTGGGCACCACTATCTCTCAGGACCTGAAGTGTCTTTCTAAGAGTAAAATGAATGCTAGAAAGATGGATTCATTATTATTCTTAATGAAAAGCACAACAACAATAAAACAGTACACTGACAAACTAGCTTATATAATGTAGCATTTATTCACAAAAACTAATAAGATTTGGCATGGCATACACACAGGGGTGCACAGAATTTTTTCAGCCTGGTACTCATAAGAGAACCTGGAGATTTGGTTTGGTCCTCACACTGCATACAGCGTGACCCATTAAATATAACTATAGAAAATTAATAATAGTTATAATATTATTGCACTTTATTTATTTATTTATTTCAATAAAATAATAAACTAAATAATAATGTGTGATAATATTATTAAAATAATTAAAGGCAGGCCTAATATTAAATACAAATACAAATATTTTATAGTAAACTTAAAAATAAGATGCTAATATTTACTACTACTTAACTTGTTTGCCTCTTTAAGAAGAATCACATTATGTATTCCACAATTGTAAGTCGCTTTGGATAAAAGCGTATAAAAATAAATAGATAAAAGTGTTTTCATCATTTTCAAACTTAAAATCAGTAGGCTTTTATTTTGGCGGGTTGCCGGCAAATAACTATACACGCTTCCGGATTTAGCGCCGCTGCTGACTAAAGAGCATCAATGAATGAATGTCAAAGTTTTTCATTGTGCATTGAAAACGGCATCAGATAGCTTAGATTTATGTTTTCAGTTTGAAAAGAAATATTATATAGTACAGATTGTCGATCTAAAATGGTAATTGTGTATTAACAGCTGTCAACCATCTCGGTACGCAAATGCGCTGTCAGAACCTATATATTAAAACGCATTTATTTATTTTGGTCACGCATGCGGACCTGCGGACCACTTATGTGCACCCCTGCATATACACCACATGCTGTAGTATATATCGGCCATTAATTTACGGAAAGTTTAGTAAACACTGTGGAATCAAATAAATAAAAAATAACAAAAAAAATTCTCCTTTGTGTAATGTCAGGTAAAAGCAAAGACAAAATGAAAACAAAAAGAAAATTAAAACTCAGTTGGCAACCGGTGACAGTACTTGATCGTTTTTTGCCAAGAAAACCAACACATTCACCTTCTCTTGTTTAAGAAGCAGTCTTTTACTTTTTTTAATTTTGTTTAAAAACCATATCCTCCGCCTGCTATTGTTTCTCATAATTTTTGCATTGGGCACCTCTGCGCATATATACACTTGAGTGAATGCACCTCTTACTCTCTTCACGTGATCAGTGAAATTGGCTCCTGCGTTAGCAGCACCACACACGTGTCGTGGTACTCTTGTGAACGCATGTCAAAGACTGACACAGAAGAGAAGAAATTGTTGTTTTCTTTGCACATAAAATTAAGGTTGAACCACTGATGTTACATGGACTATTTTAACAATGTCCTTTCTACCTTTCTGGGCCTTGAATGTGGTAGTTGGATTGCTTGGCAGGGTCAGAAAGCTTTCAGATTTCATCAAAAATATCTTAATTTGTGTTCTGAAGATGAACGAAGGTCTTGGAATTACACGAGGGTGTGTAATTAAATAAAAAACAGAATTTTAATTTTTTGGTGAATTAACCTTTTAACATACTAAGATGTACCTTTCTGGGTAAATAAGGTAAAGAGATGTATATTTTAGCTTTTGTACCTTAGATGACAGCTCCAGTGACAGCTTTGTTCCTTTCCTTCTGAGAGTGTGAGCTCTATAATAAATTGGCCATGGATGTGGTTGGATACTTGGTTTAACCAATCTTTCTGTCTGTCAATAATTTTGCAATTTCACAGAGCAGCACCTACTGTATGGGAAACAGGAAGCTGAGAGTTGTTCTAGTTAATGAGGATTATTCAAGTTAAGTGCCATATTCAGCTTCATACACAGTTGTCAGTTTGTTGTGCAAAAAGCAGTATCTGCTTTGTAGACATTAGATTTTCCTGTCATTATACTACCAGGTCATTATTATCATCATCCTTATTTTTCTGGATGGTGTAAACATATGAACTGTTACTGTAGTCAGTATGTTAGAAAATCACAAGAAGACTTAAAAAAATTCACTCTCTCTGTCTGTGTTGATGAATACGTTTGCATGGTAAAGAGGTACTCCTACACTTGAGTGGGTTACATTCTGGCTGAACTCGGCCACATGCATCACACGTCACAAAGCACACTGACTCAACAGAGTATTCATGTCAGATGTCTTATAATGAATTTTAACAGGAACACAAATGAGACAATTTGGAAACAATGTGATTTTAAATGGTGATTACCAGATCTCCAAATGTCAAAAAATTATTAAATACAAAGTTCTGTCATGAAACTCTAAATGGCGCAGGCCGATACATTCTAACTCAGTCAGATATAATCACTTAATATTGACATGGTACAGTTGATTGGTTTCTTTTGCATCAGCAGCCAATGAGCTCACTGCTCAGTGTTCAAATACTTGGCTAGTGCTTGCTGTAGCAGTTGCAGCACACTTCAGAAACCCTCCACCTTCCCCAGCTCCACATGTACAGACCTGCTACAGGGTAATTTCATGTAAATAAATCAATCAGTGTATGAATAAATACATTCATACTTACAAATAACAAAGTAAATAAATAAATGAGTGTATGATTATACATGCATAAAAATATCCCAAATAAATAAACAAAAAACAAAATATAAATACAACCCTACACAGGACAAGTGTCAGACCTATGCACCTGTTTTTCTCCCTCATGTGCTCTGTGACCTAGTTTCCCGTCAGTGTCTGATTGTCATTTGGTTCAGGTGTGTCTCGTAATTATCCTAATTTACTTTAGTATTTAAGTCCAGTCAATGGCTGTGTCCGAAAATTGAAAAATGCTGCCTTTGGAGGATGCATTCCAAGGTAGGAAGGCATCAAGTCACGTCCGAATTCAATGTTAGAGAGATGCCTTTATCTGGCCGATTTTTGAAGACAGCATAGCTGTATCCTTCACTGCCTTTGATATCCCACAATCCTGTGCGTTCCATTCTGTGACAGTTAAGCTAAAAAATAAAGACAGCGTCTGAAAGTTGTGGTTGGTGGTCAGTTTGTGTGTAAATGTACGTTTTTTATCAACGTTTTCCACTTTTGATGTCATTTCTAGCAAGAAATTAATATTGCAGTAATGAAATATTCACTTAGTTATCACCAAAGCTCTCTATATTTTGCTGTAGATCATTAAACCGTTACTCTGCCTCAGAAGCCTGTCCGAAATCAGTTTCATGGGTGCCTTCATGCAAAAATGCTGCCTGCAAAGTCATTGCGTCATGAGGCAGCAAGTCAGCTGCCTAAATTTTCGGATGCAGCTAATTACGTTAGTTTTTGTCCCGTGTTAATGTGTACGCTGTGTTGTACATGTGATTCCTTCCTGTCTTCTGTGGATTTATCCCTCTTGTGGATTTATTAAAGACTGTTTGAATTATTCTTCTTAGTGCACCTTTTGTACACCGCAACCCATGACAACAAGCAGTTTGGAAGATGGATGTAATTGTAAATTACTCGCACTGGGTTAGGTAGGTAGGTAGGTAAGTAAGCCCAAGTAAGTAAATAAATAAACACGAACAACTGGAAAAGTCCTGGTCAAAAGGATGAGTCATTGATCAAAAGAAACCCTGATTCTCATGAAAATTTTAAAAAAATGCTGTATTTTTTACGAGCTGAAATATTCTTAAAAATGAGAACAAAATGAAGTTAACATTCAATATGATCGTTCTGACAAATACACTATATTGATTATGATTAATATACCAATTTGCTTGATATATCTTTAGCTGCCAAATCCAAAAAGCCAGGCTTAAAGGAAATCCCAGTTATGCTGTTCACATGCTTTAATGTCATTTGTCTTAAATATGATCATTCTGTCATGACTTGAAGTCAACATAAATCACTGCTGCTAGGATTTGATTTAACTGGTATATAAAACTAGGCTACTTGTTCATTAAATACAAATATAATGACACAACCTCACTGTCTGTAGGGACGGGAACCAATGCAAAAGCTACAGTAAGAAAGGGTAGTGAGCTAGTTAGAGAGGCACAGTATAGTGAGAAACTGGCCAGCAGGGAAGGAAGAATGCTGAATGTGGATAAGCTGGAAAACGTGTGTGGCGGGCTGAAAGGAATGTGATGGGAGGGCTTGATGCTGATTCCTCACATTAACCAGGAGTCATTGCATAAAAGAAAAAACAAATGTAGGTGGGTGGTACATCAACGTCAGCGTACGATACAACATATAGCATTTATATTAGCCTGTCAAAAATAATGTGTTTATGTGTTACATAAAAAACATTATTTCAGTCTGTTGGCCATGGGAAGGTGAAGCACAGGTCATAAACTGACAGCTAAATTTAGATGCAAATACAAATTATGTAGTGCATTACCACTGTAAGTACACTGGCACTGTTAGACATTTATTTTCTTTAGAATCAAATGCACCGACAAAATGTTTACTTAAATTAAATATGAACTAAATCTTCATGTAGGTTTATCCTAGACTACAAAATATGAATATACACCTTTAAATGCAGGCCACACACATACTCAAATATTGCTGACCATTAGTTTTTATTCAGAGACCCTCGGAGGGATTTGAAGGTTGAAGGGAGTGCAGCAGATATTAGTGAAATGAACTGAGAGCCAACCAGGGAAATGCGAGGAGCAACAAATGAAGAGGAGAAGGGAGAGGAGCGGATATGCATCTTAAAATTAAGATGAATTAAAAAATAAGAAAATGAAAGGCCCGAAAACAGAAGGAAAACATGAGGGAGTGCATAAGGCCAACGGTGACCACCCATCCCGCTTTGCATTGTACCACACAGCATTTTCACCCCTGGTCCCGCACATTGCATATTGAGAAAATGTCCCGCATTTTCATCAGTCTGTTGGTTTTTAATTGTCATATTCAGAAAATGTGCATGTGTTTTTTTTTGCCTTTTTAAGAAAGCTTTTTATTTATTCTTTTTATGCAGTGTAGTTTCACCTATTTTTTCTCAACTATTTACCCGCCAAAGCTGTCAATCAAAACTCACACACAAATACATAAGACATTTTTTAAATCCTATCTAATGGTTGAAAACAAAGGAGTAAACATGGTCACTAAGAGGCAGTGACAGCTGTCAATCAAAATGTGGAGTAAATTTTTAACTACAGTATTATAGCCGAAACAACACTCAAATTAAAAAATTTGTATGCAAACATGTAAATTGCATATAATGCTGTTTTTAAATTAACTTCTAAATTATACAGTTTCTATTTTTTTTTTTTTTTTTGAAATATAGGCCTAATCATTTACACAGTGGCTGCCATAACTTGTTTCATAAAAGATTTATTAAAACATACATTAAATTAGACATCACTAACATGTATAGTAAAACATAATGAAAAATATTTCTCAAAATACTCTTCTCTCGACAAATAACGAGCTCCTCACATACCGAACACATGCGTACTGACCCTGAAGAAGGCTGTTTGTGCCGCTACGCGTGGGTTGGTTTTCCCCTATGTCTTTTAAATTTTCTATCATGAAATAGCCAGTTCATTAAAGGCTTTTTATAAATTTCTAAAGAAAAGTGCCTTGGATTTCCTTCTACTATATATATATATATATATATATATATATATATATATATATATATATATATATATATATATAAAGCCTTCATATCAAAAATATACTTATATAGTTCCATTTGTACTATTTTATGTTATATATTTAGATCCCTATCACCAAACCTTAACAACCACTTTTCAACAATCTAAAAAATTAAACAATCAGAAAAATGTACAGTGGCAATAACTTTAGTTACATTATACAAAATATAGAAATTTTTAATGGCCAATCCATTTCCCATCTCTAAACTTATTTCTAGCCATTTAGTAAATATATACATATACAGATACATTATAAAGACAAATGTAAAAGACAAGTGTAAATCACAATAATGTATTTGGTAACACTTTAGATTAGGGAACTAACTAAGAGTTTTCTCTCAATAAACTCCTAATTTGCTGTTTATTAATAGTAAGGCAATTGTTAAGTTCAGGTATGGAGTAGGGTGGGCCAGCCACAAGGATACGTTTTCTCCCTATATTTACACTTTGATTTGAAAGAAAACAACACATCCCATCTCACATCTCAAAAAAAACAGCAACACCTATCTGCATACACACAAAATACGCCAAAATGGCACAACGCTGATGTGTAGTGACACAAAGGAGACAAATTGTTGAATAAAGTCGTTATTTTTGTTTTATTCATGTACAAAAAGTATTGTCGTCGCTTCATAACGTTACAGTTGAACCACTGATGGCAGATGGACTATTCTGACGATGCTTTTCATACTTTTCTGGACCTTGACTGTGTATTTTACCTGGCAGTCTATGGGACAGTCACAAGCCTCCCTGTTTTCATCCAAAACATCTTAAATTGTGTTCTGAAGACGAACAAAGCTTTTACGGGTTTGGAACGACATGGTGGTAAGTGATTAATGACAAATCTTTCATTTTGGGGTGGAGTATCCCTTTAACAAATGTGCAATTTAACAATTATGAAGATCTTTAAATAAAGACTAGTATTTGGTTGTGTTCCTCACACAATGCAATCACATGGATTCTTAACAGATTTTTAATAAAAGAAATTACCTTTATGATTAATTTATGGTGAATATGTGGAGTGTATTGTTTTTTTTTTTTTTAAAGCAAGCTATATGCTGTCCAAAGCCCAAACCTTGTTTCAAAGTACCTTCCCCACCACTGACACTGACAAACACTATGCATCACTGGAACTGGTCAATATAAAACAATCAATAGGGTTTTTCCTTGCATACTTTTCTGATAAGCTCACACATTTCTTCACTGGCTCAGTCTTTCTCAACAACACACATCTTCCATCCTCTTTTTTCTATGTATCAACACTTCCTCCCACTCTCTCTCGCTCCCTTTAATCTACGCCATCAATCATCTCTCGCTTAAGAAGCACATTGTACTTTTCCCAGTGAGGGGGAGCTGGTCACCATGGAGTCTTCCTTCTCTCATCCCAAAATGGCCAACATCCAGCTAGCTACACATTTATGCTACAGCACACTGATAAACTGTGGCAGCATGTTAGCATGCTTTTACTCACATTTTATGGTCTGTGTACTTCACTGGTAATGGAAAAAGACACTTTTGACAATGCAGTAAATTAGTAAAAATATCAAAAAATTGTGTCTTCCCTTGTGAAAAAGATGTGTCCTTAATTGTACTGAATGTGCACCTGTAGTGTACCTCAAATCCTAAAATTATATTAAAAAGAGTGTACTTGCAGATAATATAATATTAGTAAAATAAATAAGCCACTTTAAGTGTATTTAATGAGAGACACTTTCATGACTTTGTTTCTCAACACACTTAAGTAGACTTTTAAAAAGTGTCAAATGAAATTACACTTTAAAGAACATTTCAAATGACTATTTTTTAGATTATCTTTTGTTGTGCTTTAAAAACATACACTGATTTTGATGTTAAGTAAAATACTGAAGCACATGTAAAGTACTTGATTATAATTTTAACTGCAGTGTGTTATTTGATATTACATTTTAAATTAATATATCTTAATTAAACATATTAAATTGCAAAATCATTACAAATGTGTAATGATAGCTATATTGAAATGACAAGCAAGTTTCAATAGAACTGACATTATTGTATTTTTAGCTTACCACAAATGCTTGTCAGTACATTCAATAGTAAAATTACTGTATATTTTGAAGACAATTATGAAAATCACATATAAATGTGTATTTCAGTCCTAATTCAGCGAGTCAAAAAAGCAAGTTCACCTAATTTCATTTAATATAAATTTTAGCTATCATACATTTAATTTAATTGTGAATAACATGCATGTCAGGCTATGGGATGTTCAATCAATTTAGATTACACTTTTTTTGGTGAAATCAACCTATGGATGTCTTACCTGCCTCTGCATAAAAAGCTCGGATAGGAGAAACATATTTTACACACATCAGAAAACACTGCACTGTCCATAAAACTGACACACTTCGGCTTTAAATACAATTTACAGGAAGTAAATGATTAACATTCACATTCAATAAACATGTATTCAACAAATTAATCCAAAGTCAGAGTGCAACTAATCCATAAAATGTGATGCGCAAAAATTCATTAAAATATAATCAGTCTAAAAGCCTGCTCTTTATATTTGCTAGTCAAAACAGAAACCAGGACACGCACACAAATCATGCTGCTGAACACGCCACCTATAACACACAGTAATACACTGCCATGTATTTGCTTCAAGGATGCTACACAAACTGACAGATTTGAAAGCATGACATTATCGAGCTGTGCTTATGCATGAATATTGGATGTTTTGAGTTCTTCTGAATGACATGTTTGTTTTGGAAGTTAAAACTGGCAACACAGGCAAACCTGAGGGTGATGCTGTACACAGCAGTGAGCAGAAACAGCACACACATTTCAACAAAATCTACTTACCCTGTATATAAACTCCCACTCAGAGACTCTCTCTCTGTGTGTGTGTGTGTGTGTGTGTGTGTGTGTGTGTGTGTGTGTGTGTGTGTGTGTGTGTGTGTGTGTGTGTGTGTGTGTGTGTGTCTGTGTGAAAATAAGAATGAAATCCCCTCCTACACCTCGCATACGCATCTGAAACCACCACTGAAATGCAAACAATCAGAAAAGCACCCCATATAATTACAATCACATGTTTCTTTTCATGAATTTCATGAATGTTTTCTTCACAACTAGCGCTTACCAAGTAGTAACAGTAAGAATTCAGGAGCCAATTAAAATAGAGATCACAATGTGACACAAGGACAGATAATATTTTTATGTTAGGCATTTGTGGAATCCGTCTTAAAAGAGCAGTTTACCCAAAACTGAAAACTTGCTGGAGACTCAACCTCAAGCCATTCAAGAGCAGATCTGGAGAAATGTAGCATTAGATCACTTTCTCACCAATGGATTCTCTGTAGTGAATGGGTGCCATCAGAATGAGAGTCCAAACAGCTGATAAAAACATCACAATAATTCATAAGTAATCCATACAACTCCAGTCCATCAATTAACATCTTGAGAAGTTAAAAGCTGCTTGTTTGTAAGAAACAAATCATAAAGGCATTTTAACTTTTAACCATTGCTTTGTCCCTTACAGGTATAATCCATAATAATCCTCCACCAGTGAAAAAGTCCATCACTTGTTGTCCTCTCACATATATTTTTTTAACTGTTTTGAAATGTTTTCACTTGTAAACTATTCTAGATCATGATTTGTGCATATTTCTCTCCTGATTCAATTTTTTTTTTTTTCACTGGCGAAAATATGGATAGAGGCCTCATATTCACTGGCATTAATTGGATAACCATAAACTACTCATTTAAGATCAAAAGATTAAAATATTATACATTTATAACCAGATATCATTTAGATTCAACTTATAACCATCCCAAAAAAACAAAATTTAATTTTTTCACCCCTGTGCAGCAGATGTTTTCTACTTTGGGGTTATGTTCCAACTTTTTAAATGTAAAAAGCTTCCAAAGCTTTAAAAATAGGAAAGCTATTACTTTTCCAACATGATTGTGTGACATGTCTATTTAAAGGGGTGCTCAACTCATTATACAATAAATAACCACTCATAGGCAGCATTTGTTGCATGGGTTTGTTGTTGTGCCCAGTGTCGAGTACTTTACACAGCCTCTGTGTAAAGTCCAAACGGCTCGTTTGGACTACAGTATTGTTTTTCAGGGTTTTGTGATGTCACAAAGCGGCCCTTTAGAATATCATTAAAATAATTCCCACCTACGGAAATTTGAATGGTTGGGGGTGGGGAGGGGCGAGGTCGTGGTTTGAACGGTTGGTTGAATGCATCAGACAAGATGATGACAAAGAAGAAGTGCTGCTGTAGCGTCAAGTTTTTGCCATGTCAAAGAAACACAGTTTTTTTTTTTCACCCCTGTGCAGCAGATGTTTTCTACCTCACTGGGCATTTATTACACATGCACCAGAATAATTGTGTATGTAAATATTTATGTTACAGTTATGAAAACATTTTTATAAATTGTTGACAGTACAATACTGGACAATGATGTAATCTGCAGTATTTATAATTCAATTATGAGACTATGGTATAAATAAATTCAACTGCATAACAGTTTCACTGCAATTCATATTGTAATGTTAGAAATAAAGAACAATAAACATAATATATATTACCGTTGCACTTATCTGTACATAGTAAATGCAGTTATTTTTCAGTGGGTGGGGTGTGTGCCCGAAGCTTGAATCTGTATTCAGATAACGATTGCTGACGGTTGCCGGTTACATTACAGTACATACAATTTCACTTAACACATAAACAGAGTAAGTAGGAGAGATGACTGAGGATGATGGCGAATTATTTGTGAATTCTGAGCACCACTGACAAAACATCTAATCTTGTGTGGTAAGTACTGCTGCTCCAAAGTATAAACAGAGTACATGCAATCGTAAATCTCGAAAGTGAAAATAGTTTCACGATGCCAGTGTAGAGCAGACGGAACTTGCTGCTTTGGCAAGGGGCGGGGCAGTACTGAAACACCATCTAAGCTGTTCGCCAATCACAACGCACCAGGTCAGCTAACCAATCACAACACATTTAGTTTTTTGGAAGGCGGGCCTTCATCATACCTAGAACTTATCGAGCTGTTTGTGCCAGGCTAGGGAGAAAGGTATTGTAATAATGTAAATTATTTGAAAAATAATGCATTTTTCGAACCACCAAGCATGAGAGCATGTTCTAGTACACCCCAAAACAAAATCAAGACTTTGTAAAAGAGCATAATAGGAGCCCTTTAATTGTTATTTCTTAATTGTTAGTTCATATAACTAGACGGAGGGATGTCTTTGGATGCTGAGAACTGTTGTTTAGGATCTTTCACCATGAGCATCATGTCAAGTTAAAAGACCTTGAGGTCTCTTTTCACAAAATAATTGGCAAACTTACTGCAAGCCGTAAGTCTCACTGAACATAATAACTTGCACTCTTGAGAAGCTGTAGCCATTACAAAACCTCAGAACTCAAGGCAGGGCTGTAGAGTGCGACATATATGTCACACGTGCCAAGAAAAAACTGGTCTGTGCAATGAATAAATTTACCTCTGTAGCACGCATATACTTGTTAGTTAGAGGTGTGCGATATGACAATTTTTCATCGTGTATAATTAACATGCCTCCACGGTCAGTTTTTTAGAAATGCTACAGCACACCCTATTCCATCTAAGCTCCTAAAAGAGGTGCTTCCAGAAGTCATAGATCCTCTTTTGACTATTATTAATTCCTCATTGTTATTAGGGTATGTCCCCAAAACCTTCAAACTTGCTGTTATTAAGCCTCTCATCAAAAAACCACAACTTGACCCCAAAGAACTAGTTAATTATAGACCGATCTCGAATCTCCCCTTTTCTTTCCAAGATACTAGAAAAGGTAGTATCCTCACAATTATATTCCCTTCTTAGAGAAAAATGGCATCTGTGAGGATTTCCAGTAAGGATTTAGAATCATCTGATCGTGGTAGACTGCTCTCCTTAGAGTAACAAATGACCTGCTCTTATCATCTGATCGTGGTTGTATCTCTCTATTAGTGCTATTGGATCTTAGTGCTGCGTTCGACACTATTGACCACACTATTCTTTTTGCATAGACTAGAACAGTTTGTTGGCATTAATGGAAGTGCATTAGCATGGTTTAAATCGTACTTATATGACCGCCATCAATTCATAGCAGTGAATGAAGAGATATCATATCGTTCACAAAAAAGGCAGTATGGAGTACCGCAAGGCTCAGTACTAGGGCCATTACTCTTCACGCTTTACATGTTACCCTTGGGAGATATCATCAGGAAACACGGTGTTAGCTTTCACTGTTATGCTGATGATACTCAGCTCTATATTTCTTCTTCGCGGGGCCCGGCGAAACATACCAATTTTGAAAAACTAACGGAATGCATAGTCGATATAAAAAACTGGATGATGAGTAATTTCTTACAGCTAAATTCTGAAAAAACAGAGGTGTTAATTATAAGGCCTAAAAGCTCTGCATGGAATGACCTAGAACGCTGTCTAAGCCTTGATGGCTGCTCTGTCAATTCTTTGTCATCAGTTAGGAACCTAGGTGTTGCTATTTGATAGCAACCTTTCCTTAGAAAGCCACGTTTCTAGCATTTGTAAAACTGCATTTTTCCATCTCAAAAATAAATCTAAATTACGGCCTATGCTCTCAATGTCAAATGCAGAAATGTTAATCCATGCGTTTATGACCTCAAGGTTAGACTATTGTAATGCTCTATTGGGTGGTTGTTCTGCACGCTTAGTAAACAAACTCCAGTTAGTCCAAAATGCAGCAGCTAGAGTTCTCACTAGAACCAGGAAAGTATGATCATATTAGCCCGGTCCTGTCAACACTGCACTGGCTCCCTATCAAACATCGTATAGATTTTAAAATCTTACTTATTACTTATAAAGCCCTGAATGGTTTTAGCACCTCAGTATTTGAATGAGCTCTTGTTACATTATAGTCCTCCACGTCCGCTCCGTTCTCAAAACTCTGGCAATTTGATAATACCTAGAATATCAAAGTCAACTGCTGGCGGCAGATCCTTCTCCTATTTAGCGCCCAAACTCTAGAACAATTTACCTAACATTGTTCGGGAGGCAGACAACACTCTTGCAGTTTAAATCTAGATTAAAGACCCATCTCTTTTAACCTGGCTTACACATAACATACTAATACACTTCTAATATCCAAATCCGATTAAAGGACTTTTAGGCTGCATTAATTAGGTAAACCGAGAACACTTCCCATAACACCCGATGTACTTGCTACATCGTTAGCTGAATGGCATCTACGTTCATATTAGTCTGTTTCTCTCTTATTCCTAGGTCACTGTAGCCACCAGATCCAGTATGTATCCAAGTCAGAGGGTCACTGCAGTCACCCGGATCCAGTACATGACCAGACCACAAGATACATAACCACCTAAAAGACCTTGTCTAACAGCCCTGAAAGACAGCGGAGACCAGGACTAGAGCCCCAGAGACCGATCCCCTGTAAAGACCTTGTCTCAGACAACCACTAGGACAAGACCACAGGAAACAGATGATTCTTCTGCACAATCTGACTTTTTGCTGCAGCCTGGAATTGAACTGCTGGTTTTCGTCTGGCCAGAGGAGAACTGGCCCCCCAACTGAGCCTGATTTCTCCCAAGGTTTTTTTTCCCCATTCTGTCACTGATGGAGTTTTGGTTCCTTGCCGCTGTCGCCTCTGGCTTGCTTAGTTGGGGACACTTCATTTACAGCGATATCGTTGACTTGATTGCAAATTATTGCACAGATACTATTTAAACTGAACTGAGCTGCATGATGACATCACTGAATTCAATGATGAACTGCCTTTAACTGTCATTTTGCATTATTGACGCACTGTTTTCCTAATTAATGTTGTTCAGTTGCTTTGACGCAATCTTTTTTGTTTAAAGCGCTATATAAATAAAGATGACTTGACTTGACTTGACACATTCTATCAGATGCAGTTCTGGCACCTCCGTCTCAATATACTGTACAATGTGACATACATTCACATCAAATGTTAACTCTGCAGTAGGGTTACACACACACTTATTCACAATCACAAAAGTGTATTATTTGCATCTGCTTTAAAGTCTTGCCGGTTAAACATTTAATTCACGTGCTGTTCTGACATGCTTCTGATCGCAAACAAACACGCGCACATTGTCAAACAGTGGCTATTACTAAGTTGTCTTTCGCGTCTGATTGATTTTGCATCTAATCCTGTCAAAAACACATAAGGTTTACATATAAACACAGTTGGTTATGTCTAAAATGAAAGTAAACTGTTGAGAGAGAAAGGATGCGTGCAGCCCTTAAAGCGACAGAATTAAACATTAAAGGAATAGTTCACCCAAAAATTAAATTTGTCATTATTTACTTACTCACATTTTCCCAAACTTGTATTAATTTCTTTCTTGTGCTGAACACGAAGATATTTTGAAGAACATGGGTAACCAAACAGTAGCTGGTCCACATCAACTTTGATAGCAGGGGGAAAATACTATGGAAGTCACTGGAGACCAGCAACTGCTTGGTTTCCCACATTCTTCAAAATAACGTTTAATTCAGGTTTAAAACGACTTGAGAGTGAGTAAATGATGGAATAAAAATAAAACACTATGACAGAACTGTAAGACAGATGACAGCATTTTAATTTTTGGGTGAACTATTCTAATATAGTTAATAAAACAACAAAACAGAGAAAAATCACTTACTGCTTATAGTTACAATTACAGTTGCTTTAAAAAATGTATCATTGATGTATACAGTATATATAGTTTTTTTATTTTTATATTTGTTCATTCAATTTCTTGAAAGTTACTGCTAAATACTGGACCTGAAAAATAAAGTTTGTTTTATTTGTATATTATATGTATTTGCAATGTATATCTTTGTTCTTGTTTTCTAATAACTAAGATAAAATAATGACAAAGATTTTTACCTTCGCCCACTTTGGCCTAAATGTCTAAATGCAAATTATTTTTATTGTATATTTTGTTACCTTGAAAGGCTTTTTTTTACAATAGGGAAATTAGTTTGGCTGTACTGCTCAGGCAACTTGCAAAAAAGTTAAACCAACATGGCAAAGAATTTTGATACAATGGTGAATATTAATATTCCTGGAAAAAAAAAATATTTTATGATATTTTTGCCATATCGCCCACCCCTAACTTGTGTTTCAACTGTTTGGCCTGTGCTACAAAACTTTGAACCTCTGCAGCACCAGTGCTATGTGCAAAAAAAAGTTAACGTACAGTACAGCCGCAAGGTTATAGCCACATTCAAACATACATGCACTAAACTATGTTGGTTTTACCCAAATTGCATTGCATTATGAATTGTGGGGACATTACAAAATGCAATGATGGATGAAAGTTGCGTAGCTAGACACAGATGTTACCTATTTGCGTAGAGTATGTTTTGGCTTGTTCCACTAATCACTGAATGTACCTGAAGGTGACATGTACATGTGGCATCAAATCCCCTTTCTGAGTGTCTTATAAATAAATGAACTTTTCACAAAAACAATCAGACAGAAGTGACACCCACAATTTATGATACAAACCAATGAGAAGAGAAAACGCATCCACCCACTCACACACTCCAGGGCAGGAACACACATGCAATCTGTTCTTGGCAGTTATTATTGTGTTTGTCTCTTTTCATCCTCCACTGACAGAGAACTACAAGTTTTGTTATAATGATATAGTCGGTGTCTCAAAATTCTCTTGTCCCCTCAATCTTTTACAGAAAAAAATGGAAACAATCTTCCTGTCTACCTAGAAATGATTTTTTCCCCATCAAACTAAACTGCAAAATGCATTTAAACCTAAAATATCATGAAGCATTGACAAGTCCAGGTGCCCCATTCTTATCCTTTTATTTAATTCGTTGAGTTTCATTAATCATCTCATCTATTATTTAAGCGACTGTGCCATTTGTCAGAAGCACCATTTCACACACAGACACCCTAATTTTAACTTTCCACATTTTGCAACTTCTGACGCACTAGGCGCCTCTGAGCACCATCCGTCTGCTGTGAACAGAGACCAGTCTATGGATGCTTCTGATTAGTGTCATTCCTCAAAGGTCATTTGTATATGTAACACATTATATATAAGATATTTTAGAACACATGGTTCCCAGTTAGACTATTATGATTCCCACAAGGATATGGAAATTCTCCTGTAGAACATCAAAAGGGATGTTTAGAAAATCATTTACAATTTTAAAAGCTCTCCAGTGATTTCCTTTAACTATTCTGTAGAAAGAGACAGAGTTCTAATAAACACTTTTTTTTTCTTGAACTTGTCTCCATATGCTATATTATAAAATAAGAATCATGTAGGAATCAGTTTGTACACAATAGGATCTTATTGGATCCCTGCAGAATCCTTTAGAATTGTTTCCAAATTAGGTTAGAAATTCCAGTAGAAGTGCACACTCCGTCAGTATTTTCTGACTAACAGCCTGCAAAACCAAATGACAGAAAGGCGTAATCTCCTACCATGATCCGGTGGCGTTGTTTTTTAGCTTTCCGGACGTTGTTGATAAAACGCCGGCCCATTTTCTTGGCGTACCACACGGACACAAACATCCTGGCCGAGCGCGGAACACCGACGAGTGTTCAGACCGACAGCGCGCAGCTCTCCTCACGACGAGCGCGCGGGAGGAGGAGGAGGAGAGAGGAGGAGGAGGAAGAGAGACACGCTTGCGCTTTCAATGTGACAGTGGCAAAAAAAAAAAAAAAAAAAAGACATTCACGCATGACGCGTTTAGCCTGACGGAATAAAACAAACCGAGGAACTCGAGCCGCATGTTGGAAAGTTAATAAGCAACAACGAGAGGATTGAGTTACAGACGCGAAGCGATCATAATCAATTATGAACGACTTAAAGCGGTCAATGGCTTTTGTAGAGAGTCTATTATGAATGCGACTGCATATTCTATTCGTGGCAACTGCGATGTAACTAGACGGGATTTGACGCTTATGTAGATGCGCGTTTAGAGGTTGTCTGCATTTTACAATAACAAATCATGGCACATCCAGTTCAAATTTAGAACTGGAACTATTTGGTTTATGTCTTACAACACAATTAGCGCCAAACGGAGGCATCGCGGCTAAGAATACACAATTAAACAGAAGAATCGAAAACTGTGTGAATTGGCATATGTCACCGCAAAAGTCTGCCACAGTGTGAGATGAAGTGCACTGAGTGTCACGTTGATACGGCCCACAAACGAAATGTTCATTTTGTTTCTTGCTTTATTGACGGCTTAAGAACTATTCTTGAAATGAGGAGAGGTGGCGCGAGAACTTCTCCGAAATACACCAATACAGACTTTATTAGCTCTACAAAATAAATCATATGTCATTAATGTTTATTGTTAATGACAATGAAAAAATTCCAGTAAAATGCCACATAACAAAAGTGCCACAGACTTTTGGTTATTTTGACATGGTACCTTGGCAATAGCATATTTGCCAGATGTATCATGGTTTTTCAATTGTTACATTATTTAAAATACAATATCAATTAATGTGCTAATTAATTAACACAGTAACTGCAAAGCAAATTAAAACCATAGGGTACCATGGTATAGGCCAGAATTTCAAATCAATGTTGAAAAAGTATCATGTTTATGAATTGGAATCCTATTGTAAACATCATAGAGTGTTTACCATCCATTGTTTACAGTAGGTAAGTAAAAAAACATTTAATTATACATAAAGAAAAAACTTTAAAACTATATAAATGAAATCACATGACTTTTTATGTCACTACTATTAAGCCTCTGACAGCTCTTTCAGTTTTTATTTTAAAACATTTTCCTTGAAAGTTTGAGTTAGAATATAAGATCTTTGAACACGACTACAGTAGATGAGTTTATCTGTTTGGCATGATGACGTTTGCTATCCCGACAACCTCAGTGGTCTAATTTAGCCACTTTCTAGCAACCGCCTTTTACAAGTAAAAGCTTTCAAAAGTCACAAGGGGGTTTTACAGATGATAAAAACATGAAAACATGATAAAACATGAAGATACTGAGCTTGTGTTCACTATCGACATTATTTCAGCCACTTAACCAAAAAAACAATCAAAAACCTACTGATGTCAGGACGATAAAACCAGAAATACTTAAATGCTAACTCATTTTCTGGGTTTTGGCTTACAAAAACCCACTGTCGCTGCAGTACTCTTTTACCATCTGTGTACTATCACAGCACTTCTGTAATGGTGTTCAAAAATACTCAGCAATACTCGACTGTGTATTTCCGGTTCATTTGCAGAGAGAGTGTGTGAAACAGAGAGTGCTGAGACAGCACATCTGCAGCCATATCTACTGACTGCACTCCAGAGCATTACACATGCTATTAGTATATCCTCACTACTAATATGCACTACTGAGGAGTCACGCAGTATTCCAAGAGAGTGCTGAATTATCCAGCCCAGCTTGGAAATGCACAAGAGAGATGTCCTTTGGGAAATAAGAGCAACAATAATGACCTGCTTTTAACCGCCTCCCCATGTACATAAATATTGCTTAAAGGCTGGAGGCCTGAGTGTCAACAGATGCAGTGGATCATCTCTCTGTGCTTATCTGACAGTTGAACAATGGTTATAATGATAGCCGTGTCAGAGGTTAATGGTAAAGGTTAATAGCAAAGGTCAGTATAAAGAAAGATGAAAAGAATGTTGAAAATAAAACAAAGGACCTGTTAAAAGTGGAAAACTGCTTTTTAAATGAAACAGCATGTGCTCAGAGCAATGAAAAAATTATACTTTAGACCAATTAAAAAAATAAAATAAAATAACTCTACAACTGATTTTATAGTTTTTCTCAAATTATATTTAAGCTTTGGTTCAAACATTACACCATGAGTTAATATGAAAAATATTTATCTCCCAATGACAAAAACATACTGTATTAACACAAACTAACATGATCATTTATTCTAAAGACCATATACTTAGTCAATATATTTTTTAAAATGTTACTTAGGGCAGGTCAGTAACTTTTGCTTGATTACTTGATTTCACCATAAATTGAGTAGAATTTTCTCTCAAGATATAACTAAAACATTTTGTTAGTCAATATTTAGTTTATTAAAGAAAAAACTTTGAAAGACTGTAATGTTTATTACAGTGTGATGTATTTTTAAAATAAGTATAAAATATGGAAGCCCGTTTCCACCACTGAATAAAAAATAAAACAAGGTAATTGAGACTTTTTTTTCCTCACAATTCTGACTCTCACAATTGTTCTTCTAATTCTAAGAAAAATCAGAATTGTGAGAAAAAAGTTGCAATTACCCTGTTTTATTTTTTATTTTTTTATTCAGTGGCGGAAATGGGCTTCCATTCATATGCATCATATTTTCTGTTATGTAAAAAAAATCTGAAAAATTATTAATCTACATAAATTAATCTAATCAATCAAATTAAAAATATATCTAAAATTAAATCTAGTGTGTGTTCAACACAAATACTTTGGTTTCAAGACAAAATAATATTTAAACAAAATAGTTTATTCCTTTTAGACAACCTGAAAAAAACTTTATTTATTAGACCAATATAAAAATGCACTTCAAATAAATTACACAATTGTTTCACTTTTTATGTGTTTATACAATGAATAATTCTGACTCTGAAATCTAACTGGATAAAATTCACACATTATTTGTCCTTACTGCCAAAAGTTAATGTGGAAATAATGTGGAATAACATATCTGAAATCATAACTGGATGTCAACATGAATTGTAATGAGGTCATGTGACATTAACCTTAAACTACATGCCAGCCAAACCACGTTAACCTAAGGAAACACAAATGGCCCACAATGCTTTTCACCGCAGAAGGGTTTTTCAGTATTACGTAAGACACTCCAAGTTGACAGGCTCACCTAAATGAGAAATCACATGGACTCTCCTCTTCTCTCCTTCCTCCCCCCTTCTTTATCTCAGTCCTTCTCCCTGCCTCCATTTCCACCCACCTCTCTCTCTCTCTCTCTCTCTCTCTTTCTCTGTATTGCGTTGGAACCTCAGGCCATTTGTCTCAGCAAAAGTCTGTTCAGTAATTACCTCAGAGCTGCAGGGACAACTTTAAACATTCATTAGTGAGCAAGAACTTTTGAATAGACATAGAAGCCTCTCTCTCTCACACACACAAAACCACACATATATTTTTTGTAAAAGGAGCGGTGAAAAATGTGAAAGAGTTGAAGAGAGTGTGAAGTGTAGTGCCTAGAGGAGATCACTGTAGCAAAAGGTAATCAAATTACTTCCAAACACACACATAAACAGCTTTCCTGAACCTTTCATGTGGTGGGTGATGAGCAAGAGAGAATACTGAGCACATCACACACACCACGTAACATCCCTGCAGCTGCCACAGGATGCGAAGAAAAAAAACGAAAACGATAACTGCAATTCAACATTTCATGAAGAAAATGTGAGTGCTGCTTATCTGTCCAAAGATGGTTTGATGTTAGAGTGTTTTGAGTGGCTGCCATGGTATTATTATGCAGTTGCTAAGGTGTTCTGAATGGTTGCTATGGTTGAAAGTGGTTGCTAAGGAGTTCACAAGGGCTATTATAGTCAAAAACTTCAGATATACCAAAGAAGGTGCACTCTTATTACTTATGAAGTGGAGAAAGTGCAACGCTCAGTATGGCGGAATAGTCCTTCCTCCTCAATAAAAGAGCCAGTCGCCAATTGATGAAGTCAATGCTCACTGCAGCTGCCGTTAGAAGCTCTGGTATAGAAACAGTCAGCATTTTGAGATGCACTAGGACTGCGTATGCACATTGGCTGGTCTAGCCTGAAAAATATTTCCTTTTTTTAATGCTATTGGAGCATAAGAAACAATATTTCAATATGTCAGTTGTTGTCAGATTTAGTTATTTCAAATATGAAATTTAATTGTACGCTTGGTGAATATTTTTGGAGAATTTGACTTCATTATTTGTTATAGAATTTGTTATTTTTTAACTTTATTGAACAATAATAAACCTTACCGCTGAGTGAAATGACCTGTCTTAAAGGGACTTTGTTATATAACTGAAACTAAGGCTAAAACCATAAAAACCATTTTGTTACTTGTAAAAAAAAAATTAACATTAACTGAAATAAAAAATAACGTTATTAAAAAACTTAATTAATATTTTACAATTATTGTAATTAATAAAAAATAAAATAATTAAGAAAAACGCTTCATTTTCAGTTTTCTGAAATAAAAAATAATGTTATTAAAAAACCTAATTAATATTTTAAAATTATTGTAATTAATACAAAATAAAATAATTAACAAAAAC
This sequence comes from Cyprinus carpio, assembly GCF_018340385.1. Lineage (NCBI taxonomy): Eukaryota > Metazoa > Chordata > Actinopteri > Cypriniformes > Cyprinidae > Cyprinus > Cyprinus carpio. Next base: position 27,481,983 of record NC_056601.1, read on the forward strand.
GCTTATTTTATTTCAGCTAGTTGCAAAGGCAACATTATCATTTTTCAGTTTTCAGAAATAAAAATGAATAAAAACTGTACAGACATGACTAAAAAATGTAAAAAATGTAATCTTTAAAACTCAAAATCAATAATCAAATAAAAACGCAATCAAAATACTAATAAAAAACATAATATTACCTCAATGATACTAAAATAACACTGTTGTTCAGGTGGTTGATCAGAAGTAACGTGGATAAATTATTGCAAAGTAGCTAAATAGCACCTTTTTTAATAAACTTCCACTATAATCATGTGTTAATGTTAACAAAAACTATAATACTGAAATAAAGTTGAAATATTTTAATAATAAAAATATTAGATGAAAAATGACAAAAAAAATTAAATGAAAATTAGAATTGTTTCCTTGCTAGCGAACTGAAACAAAAGAAGTAAAATTACCATTATTAAGTAAACTGAAATTAAAGCTAAATATAAATATTAAAAAACTATAATACTGAAATAAAGCTGAAATGTTTCAATAATAAAAATATTAGATGAAAAATGACAAAAAAAATTGAAAATTAGAAATGTTTTCTTGCTAGCGAACTGAAACAAAAGAAGTAAAATTACTAATATTAAGTAAAACTGAAATTAAAGCTAAATATAAATATTAAAAAAGTAATACACATACAGTAGTAACACACAATACAAGTACTGTACTTGCCTGCCATCGAGGCAGTAGATATAAGAAAGTAACCCTGATTGCAAACAAGCTATTTCAAAAAAGACTCCCACATTTATATAAAGGATGCATGATATATGTCAGTCTCAAAACTTTGCTGCATGTACAGGGTATGTGGCCGTTGGTCCTTGTCAGGGTTTGCCCTGAAACTCCATTTTGTCTTGTGTCTGTTGTCTTGTGTCAGCCCATGGCCTAGCTGATTGTTTTTCTCTGGGCCATGTGCTTCTCTAGCCCCTCCTTGTTTCCTCTCTACCACACCCTCTTGTTAGCCTTGTTGGTCTAATTATGCTCACCGATTCCTCGTGTGTTTTCCTCCATATCTATATTGCCCCTTGCCCTATTGTCTTTGCCGGATCGTGGTCATTCTCACTCCTTCTGTCTGTGTCTGTGTCGTTGGTCTTGTGCCCTTGTCTAGTCCTTTGTAGTTCCATGACTTGCTCCTTGTTTTAACGTTTTGTCTGTTCTTGCCTTGTTTCATTTTTATATTTTATTCTTCTAATCCTGATCTTTGGGTTTGCATTTGTTTGATATTCTTTAAGTTAGTGTTGGTTAAATTGGTAATTATTTCTTTTGTTTATTTTTAATCAGTTCTTTTTTATTTATTCCCTTGCTTTGGAGTAATTATGTTCCTGTGCAGCTTCGGCCTGTCTTGTCTCTTTGTGTTAGTTCCTGACCTGTTCCTGTGGGTTTCCCTAGCTGTCTGTTTACTGTGTTCCTGTTGTGGTATCACTTGTGCACTTCACAACCCTCTTGTATCAGTCTGTTTTGTCAATAAACCCTTGTTACTCACACTGCAATTGGGTCCTCCTTCCAGATCCCTGACGGGTCCTGGTAGCAGCACATAAAAACAAAACTTTTATTCAAATTCTGAATTGATTATATACTGTATAGCCTATAAAGCAAGCAAATGGTGCTTTCATATAATCACTAAACAGCTGTCACTCACTTCAGTTTATTGCAGGTTTACAAACCACGTTTTCCTGCGTTTTCAGTTAATTTCTTGCTTTTTTCCCTCTTATGAACAACAACTTTTAGTACACACACACACAAAAAAGCTCCTCGCTCCTGGTTCTCGGTTTGATCCATTTGAGCAACCATAAACGATGCGAAATATATGCATTTTGAGTTTGTGATAGTGCTTCTATGCAGAAAATCACTTCCTGCCCTCAATCTGCATTTCACGCCACAAAAGCATTGTTGTTCCAGCGCCCCCACTGGTACACAGAAGGCTATGCTGGCATAGACACACACACTGCTGAACTGATGGCCAGACTCAAGCGTTTAGCCACCTGGACACACTATTAGTGACACACTTTTAAAGGGACAGACAGAGGTAAAGGCACCTGAGGAAAGCTTCAGAGATGTGGTAAAATAACTGAAATGTCCTCTCGCACATTATTATAAACCTGACCAACAAAATATTAAGATTTAGAAATCAGAAATTTAACTTTTTAATCTTTAATGAGTTATCAGTTTGAAATTGCCTACTGTCCAGTGGTTCCCTCTTAATCTTTTGAATTCCATGAACCTTTGTGGGTTTCAGAGTGGGCAAAATTAAATTCAGGTACAAACTGCAGTCTACTGTATCAGGGCTTTGTAAATTAGATCCGGTTATTAACTCCCAGGATTTCCCTCTGGCCTCATCTTCACTTCCATCCTTCAGCTCCTCCTGCTCTCCTTCTCATCTAACATCATTTCCCCCTGTAGTCCATTCACATCTCCCTCTCCTTCAATCCATTTCTAGTTTTTCATTATTAGCTCTTTATTCACTATCATTTATAAGAGGACAGTAAGGTAATTCATTAACTGCATTGTTCCAAGATGCACATACTGCTGTAATTTAAGGATGCCACTGCAAAGCAATTTGTGTTGTAACATTAAGCCTATACAGATATGCAAATTATCAAACCAACAGCCAGTTAGAGCTCCAGTCACAGCAGAGCTTATTACGCAACAGAGCTGCGTCTGTCCATATAATGTTTAGAGCAGCAATAACAACACCCACAGACTCACACATATATTCATATGCGCAAGGCACGCACCTTGCTAATTCATTTGACTGCTTCTTACTCCAGGCCATTAGCTTTGCTAAATCTACTGCATCACGGCAAAAGAAATACAGAAAGAATGCAAAGACAACACATTTCTGTTATGCTGCTTTCACTGCACTCAAAAAAACAAATCAGACTTCAGACTTGATATAAAAATCTGACTTGAAATGAAGTTTTGTGTACAAACTTTAAACTGTTAACCACTTTTTGAGCAAAGACCTGAAAATGAAAATTCTAACTTTAACTGTTGTAAATTGGAGCACAGATTTACTTTTGGTTTCTTTTTAAAGAAAACATGTTACAAGTTTAAGTTTTTTTTACTCTAAAACTGTAAGAAAATCAAAGCCATGTATCTTAACAGGTTGTGTTCCAAATTTGAGGTTGATATAAAAAATTAGCTTTCAGTAAAGTTTGTTTGAATGCAGTACCAAACATTTCCTCTAGTGTCTATGTTTTTTTTGTTTGTTTTTTTCAGGACCATTTAACCTTTTCAAATTTCAAAACCCTTTTTGTGTGTGCGTGCACATAACAAGTGCCAAAACATTTACCAAGTTTCATACAAAAATGTTACATTTTTCAGTCAAACAACCAAAGAACCCTAGAGGGGTGTTATTTCAGCATCACTGATACACTATTACAGCTTTTTATTAATATTTTGAATTAGATTTTATTTTTATAATTTCAGTTTTTATTTTCATTTTAAAGTTTTAGTAATATTGTTGTTTGTTTTTGCCATAGTTTTTATTAAGTTTAAGTTTTTAGTCTTAGTTGCATGTTTTAATGTTTTAGTTATCCTAATTATCTTACTTCAAATAAGCGAAAATGAGAAATGTTGTCTTGGCAAGTAGCAGCAATCAAATACGTTATTTTAATATTTTGTTTAAGTTAATATTTATTTAATGTAATGGATTTTTCTATGATTTTAGTTCTAATTAATGAAAATAACCCTAGATTGGAATTATTACTGATATGTAGTTAAAGAGACATATACATTTTTCTTTTTCTAGTTTTGATCTAGTTATGATTACATATTCGTCTGTACTCCTCATTCATTCCATGTTCTCTGTGGATGATTGTTCAGTGTTTGCTGGTTCCTGTATCCTGCTGTGACTCAAAGGATGTGAGTGTGTGCGCGCTTTCTCCTCATCTCACTACCTCTCATCCTACAGCCTGTCATTTAGAAATGGAAAATGTGTGTGTGTGTGTGTGAGAGAGAGAGAGAGAGAGAGAGAGAGAGAGAGCTTGATGATTTCACTTGCCTTCTTGGCACTTCAAATGTGTTAATGTCAGCAGCAGCAGTTCCGTTGCTATGGACACCAGAATCTAACTGTCTCAACCTCCTGTTTGAAATGTTTGTGAGTGCTGTGCGTCCATATGGGAAAGATCCTATTTCCACAGTGAAATCTACTTTATAACTCAACTGTTTCTTATAGACAGCAGTGAGATTGGGGCGAGACACTGACTTTGTTTTCAATTTTGACATTTGGAGCTATTTTCCTCCACAAAAATGGAAAGAAAACGAATCCAAAATATACATTTAAGTGTATATGTTCTTACACTTTATCTCTTTGCATCTGTAGATTTTAACATATGTACATCTTTAAAAGAGTGTTTTTCTCCTACACCGAGTCAGAAATCTCCACTTGAGAAGTATTTATTTACAGCAAAGTTTACATTTTTCCTACACCATAAATAATTTGTTTAAATAATTTTCATATAAATTATTAATAAAAAAGTTGAAATTGCTCAATTTATTTTGAAGAGTTAAAGTCATTGAAAACATAATCTGCCACCACTTACTGATCATATAATTTTTTACAGTCTATATTCTTAAGGTTGCAAGTATCCTTTACACGGTCACACTTTAGTTTGGGGACCAGTTTTCAGTGACTACTGTACGTTTACATGGACATCAGTAATCTGATTATTTACCTTATTCTGAATAAGACAATATTATGATTAAGGAGTTTACATAAGTTGTTTTTAGAATATTCCTTTCATGTTCCCATTTTACATGTAATAGTACATAGATCGATTAATGGCACCATCATTACATCCCCACGTGACGCCATCCGACGTCCCCTCCAGAATTTCACGTATAAACATATAGTTTGTCTTCGTTATGATGCCATATACAGTTTGGGTGTTTCATTTTCAATTTACTGAACGCTTCAAGTGCAGTTAATTATTTGTCATGCTGTACGTGCAAACAGACGACGGTGTTGTTGAAGCCATGCTCTTTTGTTTGTCATCAATCGTTTGTCGTTGACAACTGCCGTGTGTGTATCCTGTAGTAAAATGAGGTGAAAAGTCCTAACATTAATAATGTGATTAAAGTGTGAACATGTCTACACTGCACTTCAATAATGCGACTAAAATAGGAATACTCCACGTCTTAATTCGATTGGTATTTACTTCAAGTATGACTTTAATATGTCAGATTAAGGTCATCAAAAATCTCTGTTTACACGTTAGATTCTTAATCCGAGTATTGTCTTAATCATGTTAAAATCAGAATATTGTTGTCCATGTAACAACATGTCCTCCAACCAATACACCCGTATAGGTAGTTCGTCAAAATCCCTGAAATACGACGCATCAAAGTGTATACTACAATTGTGCCCCTATTGGCAACAGGACACTTTCATATTACTGCTTTGTACTCCTTTATCTGGGTCATCATTTGTGATTCGTATGGCTCAGTTTGTAGAGCATTGCGTTATACAACGATGTGCAATCATGCGATCATGGGTTTGATCCCAGAGAGCACACATGCTCATAAAATGTATATGCACTATAAATCACAATTTAGCATTATTTTCTGTAAAGGTAGGTTTAGGGGCGGGGTTAAATGTGGTCATTCGTACGAATTCCTATGAATTAGCCACCTAGTAAAATATGTACGAATTGCCATGAGATTGGGTATGACCATGTAAAAAGTTCAGACATTGCATTTAAATAAACACACATTTTGATTGGTAATGACAGCCATATATCATTTCATGACGACAGACGCAACACGACACTGTCATTATTTTTATGCCTGCTAGGGGGCACTTAACTTTAAAATGTAAATGTCAGTCGTAGTTTAACTTTTGCCTCAATAAACTACTATTTTGCAGCTTATTCAGTAAGATAGTTGTTTGTTGTTTAGGTATGGGGTTTAACAATTAAGGGATCTAAAATATGATCATGCAGAATAAGGCATTAATATGTGCTTTATAAATACTAATAAACAGCCAACAAACTAGTAATATGCATGCTAATATTCAATTAGTTAAAAGTGAGAATTAGTCCTTAAAATAAAGTGTTACCATTTACACTAATTTATATGGCATTTTCTTCCTAAAGGCATAATGAAAATTTATTTTATTTTAAGTTGTTGGCAATATTTTTTAGCCTATCCACTGGTGGTAAGTGAGCAAATCAAATCTCCTGCTCCTCAGATTTTCTCCTTAAAGGATTCCAGTAATCTCACGTGTCTTCTATACATCTCAACATCTTAAACTGTACTCAGAATTGCCAAGATACCAAAATCTGTGATCCAAAGTCTAAATTGACAATATGAACTCCTGAACCAAGTGATCTAATTTTATCTGTCTATTTTTATATCCTTTTAGTATTTTAGAAGAAACAAAGTAGATACTTCAATGAAACATAACTGTTCAAAGCATAACAAGCTCAAGTTTTCTGCCACTGGCTAATCACTTCCTGTAGATGTACCAGTGTACCCTTGTTAGGCAGCAGAACTCACAGACCAGTTAGTCAACAGCTGACAAACAACATGACAGCACACTGTCCTCTACAGGAGCCTTTAAGGCACTGCATTTAAAGACAATTCAATACACTGAACCAAGCTAGAAACATTTGTGACCATAAATCACTGCTATTCTTTCATATACCTTGTGTATTTTGACGAATGAAATCAAATTGATATCTCTCACACACACTCTTTGTGTCTCTACAGAACTTGCATAACTGAAGCAGCATCATTAAACATGTTTATCTGACAAACTGTTAATTTTTAAACTGTTAGATTAGCATTTAAATGAAAGCTGAGGTCTGCCCATCCAGCACAGAAGCTCTCAGAACACACATGTTATGCAGACATTACGTTATGCGTGACAATAAGCATAACTACAGTAGAAGGAACAACACTGTGCAGGGCAGATATAAGAGCTGTCAAAAATAATAGGCTGAAAATGCAGAGAGAATATAAAAGTGTACCTGTATGGATATGTGTGTGTATGTGTGTGTGGTTTAAAGTTGATACTGTGCAGCAGAGTGATGAGTTTGCTGATATTACCGCAGTAGATTTGACAGCACAGAGAAAATGATGACTTCAGGCGACAGAGAAATACCATATAGAAATATGATGGAAGCCACTGTAAAAACAAGCTGACGTGCAATACAGAAAAAAAAAAAGATTCAGTCACTATGTTACAACATCATCTTTGTCTTCATCCATTTAATTTGTCACAACATTTTCTGTCAATTTCTGTATATATATATATATATATATATATATATATATATATATATATATATATATATATATATATATATATATATACATACAGTGTGTGTGAATATGTATATCATCACAAAATGTAACTACATTGTCGCCCAGCTCTAATGTGTATAATGTGACTGTAAGGCATGACGATATTACAATATCATAAACATTTACATCATGATTTTCTGCTTTGAAACAATGAGTTTTGTGAAAAGTGCTACACAAGTAAATTTGACTTGAATTTGACTTGGCAATTTGATGAGCCAGTCCAGTGTCCTTTATGTAGATAATAACTATTAAACAATCATGATGATGTCACGATGAAGAGCAACGTCACAAAGAAAGTGTGATTCATTTTTCCAATAACTGCTGTCAAATGGCAATGATGATGATTTGTTCTCAAACCAAGGGGCCTCAGAAAATCATTCATTCATTCAATCAATCAATATAATTTAATTATTAATATTATAATAATAATAATTAATAATAAATGTAATATAAATTTGAAGACTAATACAATCAAGATGTAAGCTGAAATCAAATTGAATTGAAGCCATATTTTTTTCTTTTTATTTTCCTGTCAGTAGCTTTATATAAAAAAAGCTGAATCAGTATCTTGAATCTTATATAATCCCAAACTAAATATACCAACTACATAAATACATACTCCAGGGTTCTGTTATGACATTTATTCTAAACAATATACTTAAAAACATACAGAATCTGGAATCTTATAGATTCACAAAATAAATGTCTCATTCCCAGTTTCTGGTAATTAAAAGAAGAATTACACTAAGCAGTGTTGTCATAATTACAGCAGAATACCAGAGGATATAACTTAGCCAGTATGGCGGGCCTTCGGGTCAAAAAGGTTGAGAACCACTCCATAGATGAAACCAACAAGATGGGGATGATTTTGTGAGTTATTTCTATGGTCTTAATGATTTCAGATGGCTGCCATTGATGAAATGGCATGAAAAAGGATGAAATGATCAAGTACACAAGCAGGTACTGCAGCCTACGGGTGCAATTCTGTCTCCCGGACAGCAGGGGCAGCAAAGCATCAGTGTTCTTACCAGTGTGGAGACCGCAGAGGTGTACATAGGGGTTTGACCAGAGGACAGCAACACTGGCTGTGAAAACAAACAGGAGAGGAAGGGCAGATAACTCAACAACAAACCCACAAGATAAAAAAAAAAAAAATAAATCATTAAAATAGAGCCTTTGATATGTACAATTAATACATTATGAAGTATCATCAAGCACTGATGCATTCAATCTGACATCTACAGTAAAAATATCAATTCAATACATTGATTATGGATTTTATAATGACTATAATAGTCACATTTCATGCTGAATCATATAAATTATTAAAAGAATCATTGTATTTAATTAATTTAATGACATATTTACAGCATGATTTCCCACAAAGGTGCTAATGAAATGAATAAATATTTTAAAGAAATTTCCAGTTAGTGTTTTGTTTTTCGGAGAGCAAAAAACATAACTACTGCATCCCATCAAAGGCTCTGTACTGGGGACAAAAAAACAAATGAGATATAATTGGAGAAATAAGGATCTACAGGAGATTGTCATGAAGGTGCTTATCTAAGAGCTGTTTTTTCATCTCATTCAAAGAGTGTAAATTAGGTTAGGAAAGGAAACAGAAAAGTACAAACAGCCCCAAAAAGTGAGGAGGACATGTCTAGGTTCATTCAAACAATGCAGTACAAGTGTATGTCCAATCATATGTATTCATACAGTATTGCACATTAAAGATGGAAATCTTAAAGAAATAGTTCACCCAAAATGTAAAATTTTTGATGATGTACTCACTCAAGATTTTATAGCACATCACAATAATCCATATGACTCCAGTCCATGAATTAACATATTGTGAAGCGAATAGCTGAGTGTTTACATGAAAAAAATCCATCATTAAGATATTTTTAACTTTAAACTGTTGCTTCTGACTAAAATACAAGTCTACAATCCATAATATTGGTTTATCCTTTGAAAAAAAAAAACTAAATAAAAACATCTTGTCTGAATCAGGAGAGAAATATGCTCAGACCAAGCACTGTTTACAAGCCAAAACAGTTATGTTGCAAACAAATATGTGGGTGGATTTTTTTCGTTTTTTGGCCAGAAGCGATGGTTTAAATACATTAATGATGGATTTATTTCTTACAAACATGCAGATTTTCACTTCATAAAATGTTAACTGATGGAATGGAGTGGTGTGGATTACTTGTGGATTATTGTGATGCTTTTATCAGCTGTTTGAATCAGCTCTTGGACCCATTCACTACAGAGGATCCGTTGGTGAGCAAGCGATGTAATGCTAAATTTCTCCAATCTGTTCCCATGAAAAAACAAACTCATTTACATCTTGGATAGCCTGAGAGTGAGTAAATTTTCATTTTTGGGTGAACATTTTCTTTAAATGAATATACTAGTATATTCTATTCTATTTTTTATACAGGTACTGCATAACAGGAATTGGCCTTTCATTGGAAAAGGCAGAAAATAAGAAAGGAAAAGCAAAACATAATACAACAATGCAGTCTGACTCTGCACTACAGTATGTTTGTTTCCCCTTTATAGGGAAACAACATCATAATAGTGTAATCTGGATCTGTCCCAGGTCCTGAAAGCCAACAGTTGTTCTGTGCATTAACAGCAGATGGCAACGTTGTTCAGTTTTGAGTGATTAAATTGCTTCAGGTATTGCTTCACAGCATGAAAAATCCTTTACATGTTTGAAATGTTGTGCTTTCCAAAAATAAACTCTGAAGATAAGAGCTCTCAACAGGCAGATGAAAATCTCATATTACACATTCCCTGAGGCTGCAGGATGATCGCTCACTCCTTCTGAAGCCCTTGAGATTCATTCCTGACCCAAATCCTTCCTGAGAGCCAAATGACTGAAAGATTCCCAAAGGACTGTGTGTCTCTTTTTCTCCATCTTTGAATAAAGATGTATAAATACTGTCAAACACCCCAGAGGTTCGCTGAAGTTCAACAATAAAAATATTACTAATTAAACCAAACTTTATGCATTTTATTAGACAGATCTCTGATCAGTCAGAATACCTAATTCTATTCAGTCATTTTTCTGTCAAATGTTTCTGTATAATGATCACTAAACTTACTGCTGTCCATCAATCAGCTTCCTACACTGTTAGTTTCTTGTTATTACGTAATAAATTCATTTGAACTCTTTGTTTTTTTTATTTAATAATTTAGTAAGCAGTAGTATGTAATAAGTGAGATAATGTACAGTCAGGTTTTATTTTGTGACTGTACAGAGTGATTGTACATTATATTACACACATATCACATATGTGCCAGCCTTTATCCAAATGTTAAAACTTCTGTGCTTTCCACAGATATATAAAAAAAAATTCTTACAGATATTAAAGAATTACTTAATATCTATGGAATGCAAGTTTTAACAGTTGGATATACAGTAGGCTGGTTGTATTGCCAGAAAATACTGTAATAATGTGTTAGCGTTTGTGATATGTATGTCATACAGAGTAAGAAAGTAGTTCTACACACAAAACGAGAGTGTTTTATAAAATATGAAAAATCTGAATTTTTCTGTAACTTAATGGTCCATAATCAAACTGGCATGGGCAAAATAATAAATAAATAAATAAATAAAGATTTAAATTCAGACTGCACTGATTTCAGGTGAGTTAAATTTGAAATACAAACCATCTAAACAATTCATAAAAATTTTGGAAAACCATCAAATGTGACCCTTGACCACAAAACCAGCCATAAGGGTCCATTTTTTTAAATGGAGATTTATACATAATTTGAAAACTGAAAATAATAAAGGTACAGAACTTCCATCAAGTTTTATGAAGGGTTCCCATTCAATCAAATGTGTTTCGTGTCTATAGCTAATCATTTAATTTTTCACAACTTGCAGTCTCTGAGCTGTGCCGAGCCCTTACATTTTTAGATGTTTTGTCAGGTCCTAATGAATTGGAATCTTATTTTTAAAAGTTATCAGTGATTTTATTGCCCCAACTCTGACATTTTAACCTTTCACTTGTTACTAATGAAATTCCACTTATATTGAAATCAGCCTTCATTCTTCCTGTATAAAGGTGGAGATTTCACACACCTAAATGATTACTTGCTCATTTCCAAGTTGTCTGTCCTGGAAAGAGTCCTCAAAACCTTTGTTTGCAATCAACTGAAGGACTTTCTGTTAATGATATCCTGTCTGGTTTTCAATCTGGATTTAGAAAACAAAGACTATGGCAGCATTAAAAGTACTAAATTATTTCATTGAATCTGTTGATAACAAGCAACACTATGCAGTCTTACTCATTGATCTATCCAAAGCATTTGATACTGTTGGTCATACCTTAATGTTATAACGACTTCTCAGTATTTGATTATCTGAACATGCTATTGGTTGGTTAAATAAATTTATAATAAATCTCTCAAACAGAACTCAATGTGTATAGGCAGAAAGTCTTATTTCTTGTTCATTCAATGTAACTGAAGGTGAGCCACAGGGGTCAGTCCTAGAACCATTCCTTTTTACTTTATATATTAATAATAATGAACAAAATGTTTTCACTATTACGCTGATGATAAGTTATATACAGTTCAGCATCCACACCCAATCTGAACTAAAACCTGTTTTAAATGCTGATAAAACAGCAAAATCAATCCCTCAAAATCAATCCCTCATAATCTTCTATCCATCACTACTCTGTTTTAAATGCTGATAAAACAGCAAAATCAATCCCTCATAATCTTCTATCCATCACTACTTCCTAAGGTTCTGAGATTGAGTTTGTCTCAGTATAAAGTATCTTGGTATTTTAATTAATGATTCTCTTTCCTCATGTTCGGCAACTGCTGAAAAGACTGAAAGTGAAACTGGGATTTTATTGTATAATCGACTCACAGCTGACACTTTCATGTCTATACTAGACTATGGTGTTGTCATACAGTGTATATGCATACATCTTCTCAGTGCTTACATGTTGTTTATCATGGTGCACTGAGATTTATAAAAAATCTTAAAACTCTCACTCCTCATTGTGTTGTATGCTCGAGTTGGATGATCTGCTTTGTCGATGTTTAGACTAAAACACTGGCAGGTCCTTATTATAAATCTATTCTTGGACTGCTTCCCTCATCTTCAGGCCTACATCTGTAGTAACGTTCTTCGGTCCTAGGAATTTTTCCTACTGTCTGTTCCAGTGGTGCGAACTGAACTGGTGAAAAAGGCATTTAAATTTGCTGCTCCCTCTGCCTGGAATAATTTGCACAAAATGTCACCAACAAAAATAGTTCCAAACAAAGCTGAATCAGAACTGTTGTGCGTCTCCGTGCAACACACAGTGCTGTTTCGTTACTGAATGAATCCACATTGTAAACTAATTGAGTGATTCATTCATCCATTCATAATGACAGTGGGTGCTTCTCAAATGGAAGGATGCATACTTGTAAGGCTATGTACTGTATCAAGGCTGATCCAGTCACTTGCTTAGTTTCCGAGTGAATCAGCCTCTTGAATGAATCAGTTGAATGATTCACTCATTAAGACATTGACTTGATGCCACCTAATGGCAGTTTTAGTTTAATGTTTAGCATATCATTCCATTTAAAACAAAATTAATATTTCTATATAGAAAAATATATATATAAAAAATAAAACAGGCATCAAACAAAAATCAAAAATCAAAAAAAATGCAATTAAAAACAAAGTGTAAATCAACTCATGAAAACTATGAACAGTCTATGTAAATATACAATATATACCACTTAATATGCAGCTTCTGAAAATGTTATGACCATGTTATGACCTCATTGTAGCCTTAAAAGTTTATGTGTAATCAACATCATTTTTTGTACATAGTAACGTTTTAGTGATCTCTGATTACAAATCATTGCAAAACAAAGGTAGCATTATCAAGGCACATACTAAATATTATCATGGGGCTGAAAAATACTGACATTTTTTTCAGCTACATCATCCAGTCTCATTATATTCTATTCAGATGAATGTAATATGAAGGTTATTGTGGAGGTACTGAATTATTATTTTCTGTACTGCTCGAATACTAACAGGAATAGCAGAAGGAGGCATGTAGGAGCTCTGATGTGTCATATGACCACACGAAAGTGATTCATACTCTGTGTGTGTGTGTGTGTGTGTGTGTGTGTGTGTATGTTTGTGTGTGTGTGTGTGTGTGTATGTTTGTGTGTGTGTGTGTGTATGTATGCATTACACAAAAACAAAATGAGCACTAATAATGATAATTTTGATTAATAGATTTGTTTGTAATACACTGATATTGTAGATACTGTATTATTGAAGCACTACAGTAAAAGTAACCTAGGATTATATATGTTTATGTGTTGTGTTTCACAGGCATGTTTCACATGAAGACAGATGGTACCACAGAGAGAGAGGGGGAGAGAGAGAGAGAGAGAGAGAGAGAAAGAGAGAGAGAGAGAGAGAGAGAGAGAGAGAGAGAGAGAGAGAGAGAGAGGGAGAAAGAGCAAAGCTAGGAGGAGCAGTCATTTGCTTTCTGACCTTCATATCCAGCCAAACACCCTTGACACACTGAACACAACCAGCATAAGCATGTAAATGATCTACATGCTAAAGTGATTTTACACCAAACATATTAGCCAGCTGCTGCAATGCATAAATAAAAACATATGTTACATATGTTTGTGTGCTTCACTCCAGGTAGTGAATTATGGTTCATCATCTGCTGTGGACACTGATATGATTACTGAGTCATAAATGGTGGCTAGTTCTCCTCATGCCTGTTGAATTATTTACACGGTCAGTCGAAATGTCATAAGTATATTGTGTGTCAGTATTTTAGGCAATGTGTTTTTTTCTGACCCATTTCCTTGATCTTTCTGAAAGCTCTCAATCTCTCACATATATTTGCCTACAGAGTCAATGTTCAGTGCTAATACTCACAAATCGTTTTTCTTCAATGTAATGTTTTCACACAAATTGCTCAAAAAAATTAAAGGGGTCATAAACTGAGAACAACAAAAACGTCCTATAAGTTTTCAGAACTTAAAGCTTTTATTAACCATTGGCGAATTTCCACTGCAAAGGTGGCACAGAAGCGCTTCTGAAGTGGCAATTACACATCTTTACACAAAGAGATTAATGCTGCTCAGAGGTGGCAAAAAATGGATTTACATAGCAATTATAACAGTATATTGCTATATTAGGGGCTGAGGAGGGTCAGAGCAGGAATATTTTAGTCTGGCTTTTATGCAGGAATGCAAAATAAAACATTGTTTTGCATTAAAGAACAGTATTGTCTGATTTGCTCTATATCACCAACAAAAATAGTGCCAAATACAGAGTGTCTATTTACACTAAGTGAAATTTAAGGCTTTTTAGAGTAACTACTGCCACCAATATCTGGTTGCAATATATATCAATATAAAATGCCTGTTTAACAACAGCAGCAGTGGTGTAGGGAGTAAGACGTGACAAGAAATGCGGATTCATTCAGGAAACAAACCGCACTAGGATGCTCGCGGACGCTCAACTCTTCCGATGCCTGTCCCGTCTGATATCCAATGGGAAAAGGGAGAAGACTGGGAGTGGAACGAGTTCGGCAAAAGGCAGATTTGAACTTTGGTCGATCACATCAAAACATTAATCTCATAATATTATTTTTTGCAATTATAATTACTTCATTATTTAGAGGTGGTTAACATAAAAACATGTTAATATGACCATTAACTTAAGTACTCCAAAGTACTGTATACCAGGTTAAGTTAATAAACTTGAGTAATCTAACAAAATACATTACAAATAATTTTTCAAAGCATGTGTTGTAATCTGTAGTGAAAGTAACCTTCCCAACCCTGAAAGTACTGTATGTCACACAAGGATGAAGTTTGTAAGACTGACAGTGCTAGCATACTCTTTACTATATACTATATAATGGCATATATCAAGCATATTTTGTTCAAAAATATATTAACATTTGTCAGTTCAATTCATTTAAGATACTAAAAACTGTGGTTACACTGGAAAAACCAACTGCAGTATTTTATACCATGTACTTGGCACATTTAGGTAAATGTATAGTTCAATCTAGAATATAACTTGCATACTGTATAAATGCTACAAAAATAGAACAAATGACAATGTACTGTGCCAATCTGTGTGCTGTAAGTGAGTCTTTGTTGAGAAATTACGCAAGACGGAAGTATGTGTGTGTGTGTTTAATGTGCTGGAGAGCCAGTGGGGGCTGCAGAAACAGTCCAGAGTGTTTAGACGGGTTTGATCGGCCTACACACAGCAGAGGTGTACAGAACTCAAGCAGAGTCTGACACACACAACATGACTCACACACACACACACCTACCGAAGCCAGAGGAAATGGGGAAAGCAGGCAGGAAATGAACAAAGAGGTCAGACGGTGAGACAGTAAGACAGGGAGAGGAAGAGAACACTAAAATAGTAGAGAAGAGGACACGGCTGCCATAGAGAAATATAGAGCAGTAGACCAGAGTATGAGAGAGTTCAAACAGACACATAAACATACAATAGATCAATTGTGTGGATAACTCATTAATAAAAATTAATATTTTCTCAAAGACGAAGAGAGTAGAGATTATACATACACATTGCATAGTGGATAGCTGTATAGTATGCATATGCATTAATATACTATACAGTGGTTTATCTGTGTGTGCCGGTAAGTAAACATCTCAAATTAGATCTATTAAACATCACAACTGTTTCTGCTAGACCACACTGAGGTCAAAGGGAGTACATATGCTGTGATTGTACTCAAGTGCACAAATACCAATGGTTATTATCAATATGATTCAGATGTCATTATAAAGCAATATTAATGCCCTATTCTGTATGACCATATTTTAGATCCCTTAATCATACCCCACACCTTAACTTAACAACTATCCTACTAACTATTAATAAACAGCAAATTAGGAGTTTATTGAGGCAAAAGTCATAGTTAATGAAAAGTGGTCCCAAAGTAAAGTGTGATCACTAAAACTATTAAAAATGGTTTAATTAATTATAAAATGGTTTAAAAATATATAAATATTAGATAAAAAATTAACTTTAAAAAAAAAACTTCTGTTTGGCAACCAACTGAAGTAAAATATGCTTAAGTTGTAGCGCAATATTTATTAAAAAGTGAAAATTTATTAAAATTTTAATGAATAACAATATAAAAATAATACTAAAATAACACTGTTGTAGTTGTAGTAGGGATGGGCGATATGGGCTTAAAAATATATCACAATCATTTCTATAACAAAATCAAATAACAAAATCAATGAAAACAAATCAATCAATCTAATGCATCAACTAAGGCACCACATACACTGCAGGTCTTGATGCCCAAATCCGATTTTCTGACTATATCCGATTTTTTTGACGACCCGATTACATCATCTTTTAAAAGTGACCCGTATCCGATTTTTTGCATTTACACTATACACTGCTGAAACGACCAAACTTAGACGTTCTGACCCGGAAAAGGAAGTAAAACAGCACGAAATACAATATGCAGATAAATAATATTATACAGTGTTTTGCTTTCCACAAATTTTGAAAAGTTCAGCAAAACATTGGTCTCGTACGGCGCGGCGGAGAAAAAAAAAGCGCTTAAAAAAACCGTGCCTCCCCATATCTCGTGAAATGTCTTCAAACACGGATTTATTTCTGTAACAATCCTGCATTTTTGCCTGCACTGTCTCTTCGCCCCAAAGCTTAAAAGACATGAAACCTTGGCATTGCTCCACTGTGTGTATCCTTCGTCCTCCATCGCTGCCTATAATAAGTCATGTGAGTTGGTGTGTCCACCTGAGTTGACGTCACTTTTTTAATGACGTACGACTCGCATTTACTGGGGAATATCCGACTGCTTACATGGCACACGCAAATGCACGTATCCGATTCATATCCGATTTATTACCACATATGAATGAGGCCTGAATCCGATCTGATAAAATCGGCATCCATGCGGTTTTTTTATATTTTTACCCTGGTTCCGATCTGTGCCACGTGAGAGGAAAAAATCGGAATTGGGTCACTTGAACCATGCAGTGTAAATGGGGCCTAAGAGACAAAAAATCCTGTTTCTTTAGAGAAAAGTATTATCTTTCCTATTTTTACCCTGGTGTTGTGAGCATTACTGAGTACACCCATAACTGAATGACTATTTCATACTGGAACCCGGAGGGTGCCCTTGTGCAAAAACTCCACATATGCATTACAGAAGTTATTTCACTGAAGACGCTTCAGGAAATCCCTTATATGGACAAAAGTATTCTGTTATCGCTGTAGCTGAATAAAATGCAGATAGAGAAATTTTAGCTGAGGAAACTTGAAGACAATAAACATATGATTGCGACAATATATGGTTTAGCTGTCTTCTTCAAGCAATCTTGGGTATTTTTATAAAGATTAAGTATATTGCAATGCTAATTGACATAGCCTTTATCACTGCATATAATACTATGAAATAGTATGATTTCTGACTCATTCTGTGATATGAAACCACGTCTGATCAAAGTTAGTAGGTTTGTAAACAGACTTATACACATGCAAAACTGCACATAAAAATATGTCAACAACTAGGCTTTATCGTTATTATCATGGGAAAACTAATTCTTATTGTGGGGAGAATTTTTACCGGTATATAGCAAACGATAAGATATCACCTAACCCTAAGCTAGAATAGAATAGAATAGAATAGAATAGAATAGAATAGAATAGAATAGAATAGAATAGAAACTCAAAACTCCACTATGTTTCCTAAGCTTAGAAAACAGCAAAACTTGAATAATAAAATCTTACATTGAGAAGCATACAGTATTATTAATCCTTTGTTTGTCTGTTTGCATGTGTGTGTGTGTGTGTGTGTGTGTGTGTGTGTGTGTGTGTGTCTGTACCTTTATTGGTGAGATGTGTGTGTGTGGGGCATAACTGTGCATGGAGTCCATGGCAGCCAGGTTTTTATCACTCATGTGAAGCATCTCGGCGCTCTTGCTGTGAGCCAGGTGGGCGGGGCTGTGCTCCAAGGGCGGAGTCTCTTCATCCTGATACCGATATTTCTACAGAGAGAACAAGAGAGAATGAGTCACATACTCAAACCACATTCTGCAGATTTGAATTATATTTAGTGTGCACAAAAAGACTTCTAATTTCTACAAACGCAAACCAAAATTCTGATTTATTTGGCACAAGATACAACATGACCCTGAAGAAAGTTCTTAGGGTAAACTGATTCATGCATTTCTCATCTCTTTCAAGCCCGTCTTTCTCTCGTCTGCAGCTGCACACTGAAGCAGAGGATAAATTAAAGATCAGAAGACTTCTCACAATTAAAGCTCAAGTAAGTATGAAACCCAGCTGGATTGAAACATTACAACATTTATTACCACTAGTACTCAGAAAATAAAACACCTGATTGCATAACATAAAACATGTATAAAAAACAAAATATGCCACTGGCAGAAAAATCACAATTCTTAATACAGGTATGTCTCACCTTATAATTAAAGGAATAGTTCACTCCTAAGTGAAAGTCTGCTGAAAATTTACTCACTCTCAGGCCAAAGCTGTAAATGAGTTTGTTTCTTCTTAGAACAGATTTGGAGAAATGTAACAATACATCACTTGCTTACCAATGAAACCATTGCAGTGAATGGGTGCCGTGAGAATGAGAGTCAAACAGCTGGTATGATCCATAAGTAATCCAAACCACTCCAGGTCATCAATTAACATATTGTTGAGCCAAAAACTGTGTGTTTGTAAGAAACACTTCACAAGGTGTTAAATGATGGACTGGAGTTGTGTGGATTACTTGTTTTTATCAGCCGTTGGACTTCTGACAGCACCCATTCACTGCAGAGGATCCATTTGGTGGGCAAGTGATGGAATGCTAAATTTTTCCAAATCTGTTCCTATGATGAAAATACTCTACATATTGGATGGCCTGACAGTTAGCACATTTTCATTTTTGGGTAATCTATCCCTTGAGGAAAACCAGTTACCTTATTTATATATCTTAAATAGTATGTGAGGTTAGAATTAATGTTTCTCAGATTATATTATTTTATAATTTATACACCATAGTTTCCTGAAAAATATATGGTTCCAAGTGTGCTTTCAGAACAATGTAAATGCATTTTCAGCCTGTTTTGAGCAAAAGCCCCATTTCTAATACTCTTTTAAGGTTGGCAAACAGATTTGGATATTTTCTACTTTTCTCTTTCGAACAGACAGGAATTGCATTACAGCATTTTTATCTGGAGGTGCTGCTAAGATAGCCACCAACTGAAGTGACTTGAGGCTTTGTTTGTATCAAGATCAGACAGAAAGTCTGAGCAGGATTGAGAAAAGAAAGAGGGGAGAGGGGAGGTACAGTCAGCAAGATCACATTACAATGAGCCAGCAACAGCACAATGACTGAGAGAGAATGCTGGAACAGACAAGTGCAAAAACACAAATATGGAGATAAAATTAACACAGAATACAACATAAGAATATTATAATAACTGAACATTTGCAGGTGAATTTGCAATGTGATAATTTAATTTGCAATGTGACCCGTGTCAAATCCAAGGAGAGGACCTGATTTGATCTCAAACTGATTGCCAAAAATCATGTTTTTACATTTTTCAGGGAATCCACCTACAAATGGTTTATTTAGTTGTCTTTGCATTTAAGCTGAGATAAGAGTATGAACATATAAAAAATGCAGCTCTCAGCTATAATATAAATTATCTGTAACTTCTGTCATCATCTTAATCCTGTCTGTTATTCACTTGATTGTCACAAACGTTATCCAGTTCCTCCAAACTACCAAGATAATATGTACTGACGTTTGAGAAAGTTTTCTTACTGTCTACCAAACTTTGCAATTTATGATAAACTGTAAAACTGCTGTTTATGATAAACTGCATTTATGGTATATTACTGTATCTATAATGACAGTAATGAGGCAATACAGTATGTGGGAACTAACACCATTGTTCAAAGAATCTGTGAGGAAATATATAATTAAACACACACACAAACACACACACATTGGGACAAGTACCCATTACTACAATATCTGCAGCCACAGAAATCCACTGTATTAAATATTTAATTTGATGATGCTTTCAGTTGTCGATGCTTTCTACAGAGTCTACTTTTCTCAGCTCATTTTAAAAGCCTCATGAAAGTGCTTGACAAGCACCTTTTTATTTCCTTTACTGACGTACTTCCTGCTGAAACAGTATTGAAGGGGTTATCTTTAAGCAAATAAACCTGCTGTACTCTAAGGTAATTAATTACATTAAATTGTATGTAGTTTGTGTATTTTTGCGATTCTGTAGTAGAATTCTCTTACAGTGAATAGCTGTAAGGCTGTAGGCACAAGTGCTGTAGGTAATCACAGCATGCCGATATACAGCCATATCTCACAGCTACGAGTGTGATATTGCATTTATACAAAAGTTCGATGGCATGAATGAGTAAATACATAAGAAACAACAATGGAGTGTCTTTAAAATCCCTCTTTTGAACTACTTCCTTTCACCACAGATTTAAATCTCATTTTAACAGTTTAACAGCTGAGCCCAAGCCTCCATAACTAATTCCAAAACGTAACTTTAGAACTTGTAGTGAAGTAACGTTGAGTTGCTTCATTAGCTTACAGCATTCTTCAGCTCAATCTCATATTCATATTAAATACTATTAAGTACAACAATTTTTATATTAAATATTATTTATTGAATAATAATATTTAATAAACTACAACAGCCATCATAAAAGTTGTTAGGCAATTCAGTCAAACGTACAGAGGCAGCGCTCTGATATACAGCATTGAATTAGAAATATAACATGATGAGATTTTGCCATCACCCAAAACTATTTGCTCTGGAACAATAAAAAATAGATTAATGAGACCAAACTACACCCTACAGAACACCTGAGAAGAGATGATGCCAGCCCCTCAGAGGATCTCAGATGATGCTAACCCAGAGACAACATACAGAACTACCACATTTTGCTATAAGTTTGATCGCATAATTGATGTTAATAGTGTTAATCGTCTGTTTGTTTACGTCTTTTATTGATTTTTCTGAACATTTCTGCTGTATGCACATAAACTGACAGTCATCACTGATAAGCTACTACTAAATATTGTAGAAACTTAATTTTCTGTAAAGTTGCTTTGCAATGATTTGTATCGTAAAAAGCGCTATACAAATAAACTTGAATTGAATTGAACTGAAACTTTAGATTTTCCCAAAACAAATTATATCTCATGTTTAACCACTATAGAGCCAGCAGCAAATTCCAGAAGATCTGGCCAAGGTGTGGCGCTCTGTGCAGGTTTATGAATGCTGAATGGCCACTGACACCCTGGAGCTCACATCTCAGAAAACATCTAAGCAAATTTTCCAATAGACATTATCTTTATTAACAAACCACAGTACAGTACATTGTTGCCTAAAAAGCTCTTAAAACTACATTCCGTGATACAAAAACTTGTGTTATTTTTAAAATTATAGTGAATTTGGGCGTCTTCTATTATGACTCTATCACATTCTTATCAGCCAATCTGATTCAAGAACCAGAAAGAACTGTTGTATGTATATATGTGTCTGTGTGTGTGTGTGTGTGTGTGTGTGTGTGTGTGTGTGTGTGTGTGTGTGTGTGTGTGTGTGTGTGTGTGTGTGTATGGTTGGAGTTGGGCGATAGAAAATACAGTTTGTACAGTTAAAAAATTATGCCTGTGGAGAGTCCCTGTAAACCACCGAATCTGTGTGGTGTGTGTGTGTCAGAATTCTGACTTTTTACTGTCCCAACCTGCAAAAAAGTCATTTCAGGGAGGTGAAGACCCCCCCCCCCCCCCCCACCCCCAGTGTGTAATTTCACCACAGAACATGGTTCAAAGCATTAAAATATTTTCTATAAGGGCCTATGCAGTTATTTCGTTAATTATGTTTAAATATGTAGAACTTTTATTATTTATATACAGCTGCTTGTTACAACTGCTTTTATTTATTTCCATTGAAACTTTAAAAAGGTCTAAGGAGTTTGTTGTTTTTCATGTAGCCTTGGCAAACTATAGGAGAATAATATGCAGATGAAATGAAACATGTCAACTCACCTCAACAATGCCTTTTGCAATCATTTAACCCGCCATGGGCAATGCTGAAGTCGCTGTTACAAATAGTGCAGCGAGCAAGATTGTCATTATGTTTGACACTACAACACTAGACTACTACTCTCGTGTAGTCTGCCGTAAAATGTGTTCTTATACTTGGTTTTTTAATTTGTTTTTATTTTGTGGCACTCTCCCTCTGCCATGGTGCTCCTGTTACTAGATAGACATAACTGATTAATTTGGTTCGGGAGAAGAGATAAAAGCCCGCCCACACTGACAATTGATTGGTTGATTTGCCGAGACAGGCCAATCAGGATGCTCTCTGTCTTACATACGCTTCGCACACACGCACACTAGCACACACACGCAAGGTCTCTCGCTCCCTCTCCCTCTCTGCCAATACATGGTTTGAAACACAGTCTCTGTCTCGCATTCGCTTTTGCTCGCTGGCTCTAGATTCCGGGAGATTTTAACTAATTTGCGGGCATCAGGGAGCCGCTATCATTATGCGGGAGACTCCCGGGACTTCCGGGAGACTTGGGATGTCTGCAATTGTGAGTTTACATCTCACAATTCTGACTGAGAAAAAAAGGTCAGAGTTGCAAATTTATATCTCACAATATAACTCGCAATTATAAGATGTAAACTCTCAATTGCACAAAAAAAAGTCAGATCTGTGAAATAAAAACTCACAATTACTTTTGTTGTTTTTATTCAGTGGCAGAAACGGGCTTCCATAAAAGCTAAACTTTTACATTTAAAACTTCATAAAAACTATACTGACAAAATAAAATTAATAAAAATTTATATAAATGAAATAAAATGAGTAAATATTTAAAAAAATGAAAATTAGTATGAAAAAAAAAAATTCTAAATATTAACAAAAACGTCTCAGTTATGTGCGTAACCCTCGTCCCCTGATGGAGGGAATGGAGACTTTGACTTTAAGAGAAAACGCCAATGAATTTTGGCTAGTGGATCTTGCATACCTGAGCCACTCCCCGTGCAGACAGGTATAAATAGGCTACAGGTGCATCCACTCATCAGGTTTTACGTTGAAGAGCCGAGAACTTGTCCCTGGCAACCAGCGATGGTTTGAGGTTGTGGCATGGGGACATAACGTCTCTGTTCTCTCCATCAGGGAACGAGGGTTACATACGTATCCAAGACGTTCCCTATCTGTCGGTCACTTTGAGTTATGTCGATGATGACATTAGGGGTCCATGGAAAGCACCACAACCAGAACCCCGTCAGAACCCTATGGCATTAAAATTTGTTGACAAGCAGCCGCGTGTCAGACAAATGCTATGCAAACGTCGTAACCTTACCACCGCCAGTGATAACACTTTACAATAAGATGTCACTTGTTAACATTAATGTATTAACTAACATGAATGAACAATGAATTACACAAATTATTAATCTTTGTTAATGTTAATAAAAATAGAGTCATTC
This sequence comes from Cyprinus carpio, assembly GCF_018340385.1. Classification (NCBI taxonomy): domain Eukaryota; kingdom Metazoa; phylum Chordata; class Actinopteri; order Cypriniformes; family Cyprinidae; genus Cyprinus; species Cyprinus carpio. The sequence goes on from NC_056601.1 coordinate 27,505,904, forward strand.
ATTGTTCATGTTAGTTCACAGTGCATTAATGTTTACAAACACAATTTGTGATTTTAATGCATAAGTAAATGCTAAAAAATTAACATGACCTAAGATTAATAAATGCTGTGGAAATACTGTTCATTATTATTGATGTTATTTATACGTTAACTAATGTAATTAACTAATGTTAACTAATGAACCTTATTGAAGAATGACCGCAGATTAGTCATTAAGTGCATGGCACTGCGACCAACTTAACATTTTACAGAGTTTAATGTAGCAATGTTGTCACTTAGTTTTTCAATATCAGTTTTAATCGTGTAACTGTTAATAGATTTGAACAAAGAAATAAAGTGTTACTACGCGCAGGCCGTATTGATTGCAAAAAAAAAAAAAATAAGACTAAAGAAAAAAATGCACTAATTAATAAAATAATCACCCTTTACTTAAATATATGAACACAGAAAACCGCTGTTAACAGGTTAATATAGCGTTTCCCATTCTATGACTAGTAAAATAATGGCAACTTACTTTGCCGAACACGGCTATCCTCAGAGTAGCTGCAGCACTCCGTCTTCTTCTTGTGTGACAGGTTTCAGCGCTAAGGCACAATACTGCCACCTGGGAGCTCAACCAGGTACTTACGATGGACTATTTACATGTGGTGTTATCATAAGAGAACTGTTCATTTTAAATATTGCGGTTATCGCTAATAACGGTATATCATCACACACTAAATTAAAACGATATCGATAATTGTATCTTTGAATATCACGTAAATCTACAATAAATAAAAATAAAAAAACAACAAAAAGGGATTTGAACCTTTAATAAAAGACTACTTCAAGTCTTTACTGTATGCTGGTACTGCTTGGCAGTAATGATGGGGAAGCGAGCCTTCTGGAGAAGGTCCTTATGGAGGCCACATCCTACCCGTAGGGAGACACTGATATGAACTGAACCAGGCCTGAGGCAGTACTACATAAGGAATGGGTTTCTGAGGCAGGTCCTACCTGAGGGTAGGGATGGAGTGACTGCCAGCAGAAACTGACAGAATCATCTGGCAAGGGAAGAAACGGGAGAGGGGAACCTTACCATGGAAGAATACACATATGGAATCACCCGAAGGGAATCAAGCCATATGGACACCTAGCCCAATACAGGGGCTGACCAGAGATCTGGGCAAGCTAAGACCGATAATAGGACTGTGTCAGACTGCTCCACCCAATCTGACTACCAGGGGTGCTGGAGGATTCTCCACCAGGGTTCGCCATCCAGGGAACTTTCAGCGCTGCAACTTTGAAGATATTGTTTATGCTCAAGCAGCAACACTGCACACTAACTAATGTTAAAAAAGTGAAATCGCAATCAACCACCTCTTTATGACAGAGATTCTTCACAATTTTTATGTTACTACCGTATTGACCGTACGTATAAGACAATGTTTTTTTCTTGGAAATACATCTGAAAAAACGTGGTTGTCTTATATTCAGGGTCTTTACTTTGACATGTCAGTAATACAACCACAACAATAGGTGGTACCAAATACGTGTAAAACGAGTGTGCCATGAAATACGTAATGTAAAGCGTGTTGTAAAGATCGCGTTTGAAAACAAAAGAAAAAGAAAAGCTTACAGCGGCATGAGTTGTGACTGTCATGTTGGCGTGATGGGAACAAACTACCTCTGTAAGTGATTTTAAAACGTAATAAAAAACCCAAAATTCAACACTACAATAAGATTTCACTTCTAGTGTTAATTTTTTTTTGGTAGGCTACTATTAGATGGATATACTAAATGTTATAGGCCTGTAATTCAAATGGCCTACCTGTTATTTTAGTGTTATATCTAAAAGTGTACATTTTTAAATGTGATTGTTGGTACATTTTACCAGTATTTACCATACTTTCAAAACAAAAATTAAAATAGGAAAAATATGCAATATGAAAATAATTTAAGAAAAAAAAAATCTTAGTAAAACACAAGATTTTGTTTTCAAAAAGGCTTTTTCCTAAAGATACATCTGGAAAAAGGGGGGTCATCTTGTAATCAAACAAGCAAATTTGTGATTGTATTATAATGGGATAACATGAATCACAGTGATAAAAAATTTATAATTTTATGAAAACTTTTATGAATGGCCATGCATAGCAACATGTTTAAATAATGACCCCTGGTTTACATCCAAACTATGAACTATGATTTTTTTACACTTGTTATTCAAGAGGTATTTTATTGGACAAAAATTTAGATAAATGTATACATGGACTAAAAGTAGAGTGTCACTACTACCACAATTAGTAGAGAAAATGTGTGTAGATTCTGTGCATGTCTAATTATTACCCATTATATTTACACACACTTTATTGCTCACATTCACGGGCGTTTCAAAGAACAAAGCAAAGAGAGATGCAAATGCCGGAGGAGCTAATACAGTATGCAAAGTGTTGCCTAAAAACACATGATTCATAAAGATTGAAGTTATAAAACCAATCCTAAAGAGGCTTGTGCAAATGTGCTGGCCAACTCCATTAAGCTTCGAAAGATGAAAAACCCTGATGCATACTGATAACACACACACACACTCACACAAAAACACTTGCCTAAACAGCAAAGTGTACACAGTCATAGCACACTGCAGTGTTTAACAACTAAAAATTAGTTCATGCTTCATTGGCTTTAACTAGCTGTTCCAACTAACTAACTCTGTGTAACTTTCTGGTAGCCTGTTGAAATGACTAGGCTGTCGAGGGAAATTCATCATAATGCATCACTGAAATTGCATCACTGAAAGCTTACAGTGTTTACTCAAACACTGTAAGCTTTGACTTTTGCCAATGCTGTCATGACCAATACATGTGCAACTGATATAAACTTCCTGCATCTATAATATTACAAACTGCCTCCGACTTCATTCCCTAACGCTCCTCTGTGCCTAAAAGCCTCCAAGGTATTTAAGCTCAACTCCCTCATCGCTGCAGCCTGCCAACAACGCTGGCTTATTACTTTATCACTGTTACAACGGAGACCATCAGTATAAGCAGAGCTAATGTAAAGACCGTCTGCAGTCCCGTCCATGCTCTAATGAGCTTAACAGCTCAGAGGTTCAATAACTCTGCAGTAGAGCCACATAATTAATGTAATCAAGATTACGAGTATGCCTCAAAGTCATGTGAAACTGTCAACTTGGGGTGAGTGACAGTTTTAATCACTAAATTGGATGGGGATGTTTTAATATTGTCTTGCTGCTTGCTTTCTGTGTAATCTATTAATAATTCGAAAAAATTTACATATGTACACTACCGTTCAAAAGTTTGGTGATTTTTTTTTTAAAGAAATGTATACTTTTATTTTGCAAAAACAAAAACAGACAAACAAAAAAATGGAGTATTATGGTTTTCACAATGATATGAAGCAGTACAACTGTTTTCAACATTGATAATAACAAGAAATGTTTCTTGAGCAGAAAATCAGCATATTAGAATTATTTCTGAAGGATCATGTGACACTGAAGACTGGAGTAATGATGCTGAAAATTCAGCTTTGCATCACAAGAATAACGTAAACTATATAAACAATTTTTTTTACATTGTAATAATATCTCACCATATTACTGATTTTACTGTAATTTTACATATATTTGCATTACTGATTTTACTGTAATTTTACATATAAATGCAGCATTGGTGCACAGAAGAGACTTCTTTCAAAAACATTAAAAAATCTTATATGACCTCAAACACTTAAAAGGGTGGTTGATTGCAATTTCACTTTTGTTAAACTTTGTTAGTGTGTAATGCTGCTGTTTTAGCTGATCTGCAAAGTTATGAAGCTGAAAGTTCAATGCAAACGGAGATATTGTCTTTTAAAATTATGGCAGTTTAATGCCTATTAAAATGGCTTGTAGCGACTACAATGAGCTACTTCCTGGGTTGGTGACATCACAAACCCAGCATTTTACATAAACCTTGCCCTTGGGAACATGCAACAAAGGAGGCAAGGCCATGCTGCGCTGCTTTAGAGAAGAGGAAGAGTTGTTTCCATGCCATCAAATCCAGGGGTGCACGAAAAAATCTAGTCATACATGAATCGCGATTATGTCTTCTAATGATTCTAATGGATTCACAAGTTTTAAAATCAATGTTCTAAAGCAACGGTTCTTAATCCTGTTCTCTCTCTTCTCTCTCTCTCTCTCTCTCTCTCTCTCTCTCTCTCTCTCTCTCTCCCTCTGTCTCTCTCATTCAAATCATCAGCTCGTCACTGTTCCAATTATACACTTTATGTGTATAGACAGACAGATGTGTTTCCCATATCTACAAGAAGCGTTAAACATGGACGCGTTAAACATCAGTACATGGTTGCCATGGTAGCGAGCAATACTTGCTGGCAAACATTTCTTACTGTTACAAAAATGCTACAATGCAATCATGTATTCTGCTGTACTACAGTTTTAATCAGGATAAAACTGTATATTAAAAACCACAAGCAGTAGCTTTTACAAATAACAGCATATCTAAAAGTATTAGACAGCAACAAACAAAGAAACATACCATTCTGAAATGTCCTGTAAGAGCTGTTCTTGCACAGGTTCGGCACAATCTTCTTCATTAATATTCTCTGGGTCTCCATCAGGCTCAAACTGATAAGCAATACTGACGATGCCACTGTTTACAATACAACCGGAGCACTTTCTGAGGTGACGGGCGTGACGCGCACTGGCACAAAACACCAGGCCAGCTAACCAATCTGAGCCCAGTGCGTATTTCTGAGGGAGGGGCTTCAAAAAACCAGGTAATCATCAGAGCATTTATCGGAGAAGGGAGAGAGCAGTGTAGAATAAAGGTAAATATTAGAAAAATGCTTCTTTTTTAAACAAAGCATCAACACGTTAGACTGCACCCCATATTAGGGGTTGCACGGCTACTGATTTCTGCTAGTCGATTACTTATTTAAAAAATACTCAAGTTACTCGACTACTCGTGGTTCATGCTATTGTAAATGATTACACATTAAATAGTTTTTATCAATAAACGTTTATTAATTAACTAATTCATTAATACCCTAATGTAACAATTACATAACATATGTTAACTGTAAAAAACTTTATAATTATGACATAACATATTTAAATTTTTATGTAACCAGTATTTGTATCTGTAACAGTCACAAAATTATTAGTATCTGTTTTCGGATAAAACCATGTGTCATACAGTTACTTGATAAGACCGTTATGACCGTTATGATCCTTTTCCTTGTAGTTATCACTGAACAAATATGCTGCGTTAAAGTAAAATAATTATTCATTTCTAAAAATAAATTAATCATATAAGCAGAGACGTCATGACAAACGTTTAGTGATCATTTGAACACGACTGAATTAATTCAATGCGCACATTTTCATTATGCAGAATTCTCAAAGCGAGTCTTTTTGAACTTTCTAAACAAATGTGCGTGTGCCACGCAAACCAGCAAAAAAAATAAAGAAGCAAACATAGAAAATGTATCTGCATCTAAGCTGATTATTAGCCTACTTTTAAGAGATAGAACTGGTTTGGTTTTGGAGAGACTGAGGCGCGCAACGCGGCTGTTTGATTGGTGAGCGCGCTGTGCTTATTCCATTCATTCATGTATAATTTCGTAGCCTAAGGTTTAAATCATTGCCTTTTAAATATATACAAATAATAGACCGTGTATGATGTATTATTATAGGTGATATTAACCTCGCCAAGCTCTGATTTCTGAGAGATGCACGGAGAGGCAACACTAATGCGGTGTTTGATTTGCACTCTTTTCGTTCATAAAGTTTATATTCATTCACTTCACACACTCATTATTGCGTGACTTTAGAGTTCTGTGTATAATATTGCGCTGATCCCCTGGCACAACTGTTATCTAGCAAACAGCAGTGTGCCAGCCTCAGCCGAATATTCAGGCAGAATTATTCCTGGTCCGTTATTAGTTTTTGAAGCCATTATCCGTGCCATTCCGAATAAGGTATTCGGCTTCGGGCACGTCCCTAATTATTAAATTACATATTTTAATTTTACATGTAACATAGATAAAGTGATAGAAAGTAACATCTACACGCAATATTGTAATCCTATAATTTGCGTTGTAGGCAAACTGTGCACGCATTATGGTTAATGCACGCTCGAGTAGTCGATTGTTTCTGACAGCGCCAACTAGTGGTTAAAGTAGTCGATCACTCGACTACTCGACTAGTCTGTGTAACCCCTACCCCATATACACAATCAAGCCCCTTTAAACAATAGTGTGCTTGCATAGTATATGTTTCAGTCCTTACACATGACAATGAAACTTTCACCAAAACTAAAAGCTTGCAGATTTTCAAAAGGATATCAGGTAATATCAATTCATAGTCCACGTACTTCAACAGTTTACTCAGAAGTTGCTAGTAAATTTCACAAATAAGTACAAAGAAATGACAAGTAACACATGGAATTAAATGTGAAATTTTGAAGTAGAAAAACTGAAATAGTAATAATTTCTTGTAAACTTAAATAGTAAATAATTTCTTGTAAACTTACCTCAATAATCTTTATTGATTTACAACTTCGGAAAAAAAAAAAATTACAGCATAATAGTATGTGAGACACTGTCTAGTCTGCTAGTAAGATGATTTCATAATCAAGGCACAAAACTGCAACAGGTCTGCAGTGTTTCAGAACTGCTATATCACTCTTCTCGGGTTGTGTCAGCTCCTGGATAGAAATCCCAAATAAATTACAGCAACAGTTCAACATATTTTTTGCACCAGTGATTCTCCAGAGTTCTAGACTTCAGAAAGCCTTCTATCCCATCCTGAGGCAATGCCTGAGGAGAGTTGCTGTGCCTCTGCTGTCGCCTGCTAAAGGTGAGCTCATTGTCTGCACTTCCCTGTGACAGCTTCTCTGTTCTGTGTTTCTTTCAGGAGTTCCCAGCTGCATATAAACTGAGGTAGAAGTCCACAGTGATTACTTGCACATGCTTCTGCACTGTCTGCATTAGCCTCTATGAGACAAATACTGCTGACAAAAACTGAGTAAAAACCACTGATCTATATATAAGTGGTAAAAAAACAACAACAACAACAAAAAATCTACAACCGGATAATGCTGTTATATTTTTGTCTTTTCTAGTTTTCATAAAAATATTTAAAACTCTCTTAAAATGACTGTCTTATATGATACATTAATGTGCTACCAAGAGCTCATGTTTTCGGAGTGTAATTATCAGTGTCTGGAAAACATTTTGGGGATAGGCTTATATCTGTTCTTAAACAGAAATATAAGAGTTAGATGATGAAGATCAGTGTGCATTTATCACTATATTGTAACAGTACTGTAAGTCTTAGATACTATGTAACTAAATCAAAACATTAATTTATACCAACAAAACTCATTTAGTTAAATCATATGCGCCCTTTGAGGTAATAATTGCAATTGCTTTTTACAATACAGTCTGGTGATTTGTCATATATTATATTATAGAGAAAATGGTCACACTTTAGTTTGGGGAGCAGTTCTCACTATAAACCATGCCTCTTTTGCCTCTATAAACTCATAATTTTCTGCTTATTAATAGTTAGTAAGGTAGCTGTTAAGTTAAGGTATGGGGTAGGATTAAGGGATTTAAAATATGGTCATGCAGCATAAAGCATTAATATGTAATTTCTAAGTATTAATAAACAGCTCATAATTTGCATGCTAATTAGCAATTAGTTAATAGTGAGAATTGGTTCCTAAACTAAAGTGTTACTGGGAAAATAAATAGAAACCTTTACTAATATAGTTATTGTTGCACAAAACTGAAAATGCCCCACTGCTCAGATAAAAACCTGGCCAACTTATCCCAGCTTTCATGTGATTTGGGGAAATATGTAAAATATAGGCCTATCTGACATTATTTAATATCAACAACAACAACAAAAAAGTTAATTGGTTTAAGGTGAGTTCCCTACTCTTTATGGTGAAAACTGTAATACATCAGGACACTTTGTGTAATTTTACAATAAAATACTAATAAAAGCACAGTTTTTGGAAGTGAAAAAGAACAAGTCAGTTTAGAATTTAAAGAATTTATTATTATTATTATTATTATTGACTGTCCTGGAATCCTCTGTGATAATTTATATTTGATGGATTTTTATGGAAATATTTTTTTTCCATATAGATTTTTCTTAACAGTTATGTACATTAGAGTTTTATGTTACATCTTATGTGGTTAAATTATTGTTTATTGCATTAGTTTATGTGTGACACTTAGATGAAAAACCACTTGTGATGAACTCTGATTCATTATGTGGCTTTTCAGATTTTAGTAATTTAGTATATTATCATTATACCAAATATCAATTGAAACTTTTTTTTTCTTTTTCTGTTTTTACATATAAAAAAAAAAAAAAAAATATATATATATATATAGATACTCTACATATATATATATAGTAAATTTCACAGATATAGATGCTGATCAGACAGCAGCTGTTCATATTCTCTATGTACTCTACATACAATAGTAGACGACATTGCATTTTTTCATATTGAATGGATCATTAAATACAGTGCCCTCCACTAATATTGGCACCCTTGGTACATATGAGCAAAGGTGGCTGTGAAAATAAATCTCCATTGTTTATCCTTTTGATTTTTCATTTAAAAATTTCACAAAATTGTAACCTATCATTGAAGTAAGACATTTAAAAGTGGGAGAAAATCTCTGTTAGAAATCTTATAATGGGCTGTGGTTGGATCTTCTATCAGGACAATAATCCAAAACAAACATCAAAATCAACACAAAAATGGGTCACTGAGCACAAAATGAAGCTTCTGCCATGGCTGTCCCAGTCCTCTGACCTGAACCCAGTAGAAAATGAGTGGGGTGAACTGAGGAGAAGAAGCACAAACATGGAGCTGTGAATCTGAAGGGTCTGGAGAGATTCTGTATGAAGGAATGGTCTCTGAATTCTTATCAAGTGTTCTCCAAACTCTTCAGGCATTATAGGAAAAATCTCGAAGCTGTTATCTTGGAAAAAGGACGTTGCAATAACTGGGTGCCAATAATTGTGGCCAACATCAACTAGAGAATGCATTTATTTCACAAAGAGATTTTTTTTTACTTCAATGACAGGGTTTTTTTTTTGTATTAAAGATCAAAAGGATAAACAACAGATTTATTATCACATCCGCCTTTGCGCATGTTTACAAAGGGTGCCAATATTAGTGAAGGGCACTGTACTTGCAATCTTCACACTCTTTAATTGTGGGTTCACTAACAATGGATGGGACATATGCAAAATTGTTACTTTAGCTCCTTTTAACTACAAGACTACCTAATGTTTTAAAATATTCTGAGAACAAAAAAGACAGCATGCAGTGGCAGTGGGAGAGGCAATGTTTCCCTGCAGGCTCTGTGTGCACATAACAAACTCTTATGGGTAATAAATAACAAACAACTGGAGAGTTGAAACAAAAGCATACGTCACAGCATCAAGAGTGATACCAAACACACAACTGTCTGGCACAAATCTATTCCCAGCATGCATCAGGGAGAGTGAGAGAGGGGTGGCAGAGGACTCTGAACATCATTATGCTCTCAGAGAGAAGAAACACAGTTACTGTGTGCAGCAGAGCCATGGCACACCCACAGTCTGTTCAGAGACCGCCTGATGCAGAATGCATACAAACATAACAAGCACTTACATTCTGGCAGACTCCAGAGTCTGAATTCTCTTTATTTTCAAAGTTGTGTATGTGAAAGAGTAAGTAAACTACTTTTTATGTCCTATTTACTTGTACTTACTATAATAATAACAACAGTAAATTATGCCTAATTACATGCAACTAAACCAAATCCTAAACCTAACTCTATGGTAAGTACATGTTGTTCATTTATTTTACTCATTACTTAATTGTATAATTACACTGTAACAAGGACTCCTTAAAATAAAATGTACTATAAATAAAGGCAACTTTGAAAGATTACAAATATGCATCATATTTTCATATTTCACTAAAAAGGAAATAAATAAAAAGTAAATTAATAAAAAACACCTGTTCCTAAAGAATATAGCATTGTGTATCGACCATAGTCAGAGATATCGCCTGTTGCTGATGCCTTTGACGATAGGAAGATGGTGATTATTATTATTATTATTATTATTATTATTATGCTAGTAATACTATCTAATTAATATTTGGGCTTATTTGTTCCGTCATATTCCTTTTTCCTCATTTTTACAGTGTTGCACTTTATAACCAATCACCCACACTTCCGTTGAATGCAATGGCCAATCAGAGGCGCTCGGATGAGTCATCGCTGAAACACCGAAGTTTTCTGTAGCTGCAGTTTGAATAACTGAGGAAATGTAAGCTTTATAATTAGTAACTAACAATTTTTCTATTAAATTATCATATTAAATAAAAATTCTGTCATATTAAAAATGTTAGGCTGCTTACGCTTGAGTTGGTTCACTTTCCATCAATGAATTCTGTGATCTCACATGCTGATATTAGGACGATATGACAACTGAGCATATCTCCCAACACTAAAAACTACTTCAATTCGTTTTTTTTACATTGCATTCTGTTGTATCAATTATTTCAATTAGGCTTCACATAAAAATTAAGCAATCTATGAAAAGCCATTTAACATGTCAGTCAAACTATCTTTTCCTGTCTGAGTAAGTAGTTCTTGGCTAGAAAAATCCGCAAAGTGGACCAGAGTTCATGCTGGTGGTCAAAGTCTATCTGAGACTTAAACACTCAGCTTTCCTCACAGTCTTTATGAAATCATAACGCTGTGACTCATCTCCAATCGCTCGTTTCTCACAAACCCAGGCTACTTCATGCCAACAGACGATTTAACAGTCTAATTTTAGGCATGAGATTCAAAAGACTCAGAGAGCGACCTTAAATGCCAAATACAGCAGTGAAGGGGTGGTTTTACTGAGCTATCCACATGTAATTCCCATAGGAACAGAAAGAGCGGACCGGTTGACACCGCCACCATCAGACCCCCTGAGACCTGGCTTACATTACACACATCTCCTGTCATCTAAAAGAAAGAACAACAGATCAGAGGTTCAGGAATCACATACCACCAAATATAACACAGATACAACCTCCTCATTCAGTGATTTAAAGATTATATGTCCAGCTTTGTAGACAGTATGGATTTCATTTCATGATCTCATCATTGTGTTGAGTGTTATTATAGTCTTATGGGAAATCATGAGCCGGATTCACAAAACATTCTTAAAGTGTCATAAACCTACATAAATACAACAGAACAAAGATACAAATTAAATAAACAGAGCTTTTTAGGTAGGTTTAACCGTTTTCAGGTACAGAAATAAAATAAACAAATGTAAAATAACACTTCACTGTATAAATTAAATACATATTAATCCTTCTTTATTGTAACAGTCTTTATTATGATTAATCTTCTAATTTGTTTTTGTATACATTTTAATGTTTTTTGTACATTTAAATATGTATGAGATCTCCTTTACTAAGGTGGAACTCTAATTTTGACGGGTTTTCTAGTCTATGGAGCTATGGAAATGAAAGCACGCAGTTCTTCGGATTTAAAGTTTGTCAGTTTATTAAGCAGCCCCCGAAAAGGCATGATTCCTGTATATATTTGTTTACTGTTAGTTGTAATAAGTGTTTTGTGTAATTCACTGTATGTTGCTGATAATGCAACTGAGAGAGAGTTTAATGTGCACTTCTCATGCTGTGTTTTGTTTAACTCTTATGGTGATTTTTTTGGAGTGAAAAAGGACGCAATAAACGTAATAAAACATCAGTAAAGTTTTGGTCATCATTCAGATGAGGTCCACTACACTTATGAAAGTTACAAAAGTTATTTAGTCAAGAATAGTGTGCAATCTTTTGTCTTTTGTTATTTGATTAGCATTAAAGTGCAGACAGCAGCGCTAGGATTATGCTACAGACATTATACAGCTCAGTGCCTTCCCGCAGTTAATTAATAAACCATCGGATTATTGTTATATAAATATCGGCAGCGGATACATCGGTGCATCCCTACCTAAAACACATTTTTTGAGATGTTAATATATATGCACATCAATGAAAACAACTTTAGCATTCATTATATCTATTATTAAGGTAAAAGTGGTTATTTTATGAAAAGTGACGTATCTGCGTTAATCTGGAGTGATGATTGGCTGGAGAGTACACATCTACGTCATCAGTTTTCTGAGCTTTTTTCAGTATTATTCATGAGAATAAACTCTTATAGTGGTGGTTCACTGTTTTTTTTCTAAGCTTGATTGTGTTTATGGAGTGCAGTCTAACATGTTAATTCCTCTTTTTTTTTTAAAAACGCATTATTTTTCACATAATTTACCTTTATTCCACACCACTCTGTCCATTCTCTGAGAAACATGCTGATAATTTCCCGCATATTGTTTATGCTCAAACAGCAACATACTAACTAACAACACACTAACGTTAAAAAAGTGAAATCGCAATCAACCACCCCTTTAAGATCCAGTCACTGCACTGTATTATGCATGAGATCGTCTTACAGCAGATAATTTAAATCTCATGAAAGAGGTAATGCACAGTCAGTTTATCTCTGTAAACATGACCGTAACAATATTTAAACAACATGTGGAGCGAGCATGAGAGGCTTTTCTGCACGGAACATTGCGATGAGTTTAATAACACTCACTGTGTGGATCATACAGTAGTTCATATCCGAAGCGTGTTTCAAGTTCATGTAAACATTCTCCTGTGCTCCAAACATGAACCAGCATGAGCACATATTGTGTCTTCATCGAATAAAAGATACGCTAATAAGGGCATGCGCTGATACAGTGGCAGCTGCGGCTCGTCTGATCATGAACGCAATGACACAACGGATTATTGTGATACACAGCAAACGATTCAGACCTAAAATTCAAAGAGTAAACAGAAAGTAACTGCCTCTATTCTTTCTGTTTTAAAGTTATTTTAATATTCATTTGTCTGTATAATGAGTGTGTTGTAGGTCTCTGTATGCCTTTTTCAGATCCAAGGTGTGAAAGACCAGTGCTGAAACAGAATTCTTCTTAGTATACTTAACTATAAAGTCATATAGAATAAAGAATACTATAAAGAATATTTTGTATTCGTAAAAAAACACTTTCATATCTTTTTTTCAAGAATATCAAACTATTAGAAATGCATGACTGAAGTTTAATGTCACTGACATGGCTGAATGATTGAATGAGAATGTTTTCAGTCTTATTTTCAACACGTTGACAGTTTTCTAAATATCCTGTATTAAAAGCTGCCTCAGTGCCAAGTACTTTGTTGTCAGAGGCAATCTTTGTTTTTGCATTGGTTCATTTTAATCTGACTCGGGCTTAAATGTACATCATACGCTGGCTTGAGAATCAAAACATACATGCACTCATGCACAGATATAGTGTGATTACATTCTCCAGTCACAGCCGTGGCTGTTCACTTGTGTTTCTGAAGGCAGTAAGGCCCCTTGAAATTAAGTGTTCATGACAGAGAGGGAATTGGGGCAATTTTTACATTTTTTTTACAATTTTTACAACTGTTTTGATGCAATTAGAATAAAAAAAATCCAACTAACATCCAGAAACATAATAAAAAGGTATTTTTGGTCCAAGTCCATCTTGTTCCGAGTCAAGTCCTAGTCCTTAATCAACTAAGTTTGAGTGGGAGATGTTTATGCCTTTTTATCTTAATTTTATGTTGTTATTTTTTATCTTTCATGTTACACATGACATGGATGTCCAAAATTTGAGTCCATGTCCTCCCAAGTGCGTTCGAGTCCATGTTCAGTCATAACTACAATCTGTGTACAAGTATCTCTAATATAAAGACCTGAAAATTACATTTTTAAGATTGTACATATAAGAATTACATCACGACATTACATCATTTGCCATACTTCATGGTAGTGACCACTGCTGAGCTCTTTTGGTATGATCCCACAGCAACAATTACTACTCTGGGCTGCAAAAAAAACTTTTGGATTACAGTTCTCCACCAGGAATCTGAAAAAGCTGTGTTTGTGTGTGTGTGTGTGTGTGTGTGTGTGTGTGTGTGTGTGTTTAGTAAAGTTTAAAAAACTGACTTGTGGCTTCTACAGAAGGGCATGCCAATGAGAAGCACCCTGAAGCTAATGGTAGGTGTATATTGAAAGGTTCACTGAAGGCTATTTCTCTGACAATAAAACAAATGGGATTTTGCCTCTCGTAACTCAGTTATTGCACTATATAACAGTTGGGAACCATTTTGATTTCTTTGTCAGTTCAACTTCTTTGTCAGCATAACAAGCTTTTTATACTAATAGGGTGTATAAATGGCCTTTCTAACTGTTGCCTGCTGTGTGGAATCTGAACACTAGCAGACGGAGAGATAGGCAGGCAGTGAGAAACTAATCCAACATCATTTATTATTCATGGAGACTCTTTGTGAAAACCTGATTCTGCTTTCTCTCTCTCTCTCTCTCTCTCTCTCTCTCTGTCTCTCTCTCTCTCTCTCTCTCTCTCTCTCGACTCTCTCATTCTCTCTCTCTCTCTCTCTCTCTCTCTCCTCTGTCTCTCTCTCATCTGTCTCTCTCTCTCTCTCTCTCTCCTCTCTCTCTCTGTCTCACACCTCTCTCTCTCACTCTCTCTCTCTCTCTCTCTCTCTCCCTCTCTCTCTCTGTGTGTGTGTGTGTGTGTGTGTGTGTGTGTGTGTGTGGAGGGCATGTTTGTCCTAAATGACAGTAGTGATCAGGGATTGGGCTCATTTTATCACAATGCATACAGTAGTGTACTACACAGGTGCAGAAGAAAGACAGAAAATGAAACAGACAAACACAAAGAAAAAAATGACAAAGCAGATTCTTGACAAGCATTTAGTGGTGGGAAAAGGAGCAGCAATACGATCAATGGATGAAATTGCTGTGAAAAATGAGAGAGAAGAACAAAACATCAGTTTAAGAACTAGAATTGTACCATTTTCTGTGTGAGCACCGGTATCTTGTTATGGCTCCTTCAATGCAAGTTTGTGGAATTCCCCCCCCCACTTTATCAAGATTATTGCCTTGTGAAAATCCCCAGCCGCATACGTCCTTATGAAGGAAGGCTAATCGCTTAGAACAGTAATAGCATATCTCGCCTCAGCATGATTTGAGGTATCATTCATGTCAGCAGCACAAACAGAGCTGCACAAATTCTGCATCAAAGTTTAATACTTAAGGTAAGTGGATTTGAAAAATCACTGAGGCTAAGAATAAGCCTTATCACCACGGAGTAATGATGGCGTAGAGAGTGTGAAAGACGGTAAAAGTGAGAAAGTTGTTACCATACAGTGTAACACAATTTGTTACCTTTTGGCAATAGAAAAAATGTAGTAGGTTAAAACAGGGTTAAGATAAGTGAGATATGGTCTATGTAAAATAAAGGTCTAAGACATTGTATTATGTTAAATACCACAAGTTTTTGTCTTTGTTGATGTAATTATTAGCGAATGAGACTCATTGTGTTGTTGCCAGGTGTTGTTCAACTATAATCTATAATAATAAAAAGATGTATTATGTTGACAAACTTGTACTGAGGGCCAAGAAACACTGAATGTATAAACAAAACATCTGTTTGAGAAGCTAAAAATGTACTGCTGTAGTTTAGTGGCACAGATCCTTTGGCCCCTGTCATATTTTCTGACAGGTATTAAAACTCTTTGCTAAATCCAGCATTTACAATATGTTATGGTGGGACAAGTAAAAAGTAAAGTCCTACTGCTCAGTCTTGTTAGTAAATATGCTTTAAACAGACTTTGCAACACAACAGACTTATAAATAAATGATGAGGGTGAATACTTTCTTATGAAACTCTATAGGTTATATCAATATAATCAATATATGAGACAACATATCAGAGCACTATATGATGATCCCCTGAGTATGTGTTGAGTCTGATGCTGTTTTCTATTCCACAGCATTTGTTCTCTTTTATATTCATTTTGTTCTGTTCTGTCTTTATCGCCAGCAAGAGCTGTTCAGATATTAAAGTAATCAAAACTACAAAATAACACAAAGTGTCCAAAATATTATATGTATAATTTACTACTTTAGCTTCTTTTTCAAAGTGACCATTCCTTGCCTAGTTTCAGGGCCGATACTAAAATTCATTAGGGTCTGTACAAAATGCACTCACTTTGTTTTTAAATTAAATTCATGCTAGGTAGTACTGTACATTTTTTTTCCAAACTTAATCTCAAGCATAAGCCTTTACATCAAATGGTGTGTGTCCAAACTTTTTACTAACACAGTCAATAAATGAGTGTCCTTGAAAGGATAGTTCACCCAAAAATGAAAATTCTGTCATTAATTACTCACCCTCATGTTGTTGAACCCACAAGACCTTCATTCATGTTCGGAACACAAATTAAGATATTTTTGATGAAATCCAAGAGCTTTCTGACCCTGCATAGCCAGCAATGCAACTACCACATTCAAGGCACAGAAAGATAGTAAGAACATTGATAACACAGCATCGATGACAGAATTTTCATTTTTGGGTGAACAATCCCTATAAATGTCATCGGGATTTACAAAATCAACTATGCCAAGAAACAACATGTGAATATTGTGAATACAGTAAGACACAGAGAATGGAAAGTGAAAGATATGAATTGTCAGATATACAAATGCATTATACATCTCTCATTTTATCAGTGCATTTCAGTGGCACAGCCCTCTCCACGCCATCATGTTTCCCAAGGTCATCATCTTAGCCACTATCTGTGTCTCGATCTATCCCACAGGAAGTATCGACCCTGCTCAAATCACAGTGATCTGACACAGAACAAAGCTGCAGCTCCAGTCACACAGCATCCTGACCAATCCAAGCACACGCAACTTCATCTGTTACTGCTACAATTATGATCTAAGCAGTCAGTTCGCATTCACAATGTTTATATAAGGAACGCATAAGCGGAACGGGTTTGGCTAATTTTGCTTGCTATAACATAACTACTTCAACACCATCATGAACCAAGGTGAAACGTCTGTGAATCAGAATTAGAACCTCACCAGTTAGCAGTTTATGGCTGAAGCTTCATCACTGTTTATAATGTATCGATTCTCAACATCTATGTAAAATACTCATCATACTAAAGAAATAAAATACTCTCTCATGCCATCCAAGATGCAGATGAGTTTGTTTCTTCATCAGAATGGAAATGTAGCAATACATCAACTTGCTCACCAATGGATCCTCTGTAGTGAATGGGTGCCGTCAGAATGAGAGACAAACGGCTGATAAAAACATCATAATAATCCACAAGTAATTCACATCACTCCAGTCCATCAGTTAATGTCTTGTGAAGCAAGAAAAAAATACTTCATTAATTTTTAACTTCAAACCGTTGCTTTTGGCAAAACGTGAGTCCTCTATCCATATGACGCTTTCTCCAGTGAAAACTTGAAACTCCACTGACAAATTTGTTTAGAACTGTTTTGGCTTGTAAACTGTGCTTGATCTGTGCATATTTCTCTCCTGATTCCGAAAGGTCACTTTTTCAAAAAGCAATTATAATGGATATTATGGAAACTAAGGTTTTAATGATGGATTTGTTTTGTATAAACACACAGATTTTCACTTCACAAGATGTTAACTGATGGACTGGAGTCGTGTAAATTACTTGTAGATTATTGTGATGTTTTCATCAGCTGTTTGACTACACCCATTCACTGAAGGATACACTGGTGAGCAAGTGTTGTAATGTTACATTTCTGATGAAGAAACAAACACGTCTCCATCTTGGATTTCCTGATGGTGAGTACATTTAGAGCAAATTTTCATTTTTGGGTAACCTATTCCTTGACAAAAAAAAACAAAAATACAAAATGACAAAAAAAATAAAATAAAAATAAAGGCTCACTGGAGCGGAACAGACACTAGCCAAACGCACACAGTATACTATATGAGGCTGTAAGTGACATGATGATATATATAGCTACTGTTTTTCAGAAACACACAGTGAAAAACAGTCAAATACTATTGTCAGATGGGCAAAAATATTTGAAAATAAAAATAACCAAGAATACCCTTGCATGGCCAATAGGAAAAATGGCCTAAACATTTCCTCAATTCAACTGACCGGTATGACAAATCATTCATTTTGGACACTGAGTGAATACTCAAAATGATAACATCAAACCTATATACATCAATGTATACAATCAAAATTGTTTTATGGGTTAAATTACTGTAGGTAGAAATAGCTCTTTAAATTTGCAGGTTACCACTAGGGTCCATTAGGTTGAACTGTAATCTCACAGCATGAGAACCATAAATGTGACCCTAGAGCACAAAAGCAGTCATAAGTAGAACGGGTGTATTTGTAGCAACAGCAAACAATACATTGTATGGGTCAAAATTATAAATTTTTCTTTTATGCCAAACATCATTCGGATATTAAGTAAAGATCATGTTCAATGAAGATATTTTGTAAATTTCCTACCATAAATATATCAAAACTTTATTTTTGATTAGTAATATATGCATTACTAAGAACCAGATTCCAGATTTTCAAATAGTTGTATCTCGGCCAAATATTGTCCTATCCTAACAAACCATACATCAATGGAAAGCTTATTTATTCAGCTTCAAAAAATGTCTGTCTTTTGTGGTCCAGGGTCACAAATGTCAGGTTGGAGAAAGTTGTCAGGAATGTTTTATGTTGTAATTAATGATTACAAATTCAATCAGCCAAATCAATGCTTTGATATTTTTATTTTCCTTTTCCAATTTCGCTCATTTTGTGCTTTATAACTGTTTTAATGTTAAAAATTAGCTAAAAATGCATTAAATAGCCTACAATATATTTATATACAGATGTATTGTGTATATATTGCTTTTTTCTTTAGACGGTATTTTATACATCTTATCCCATATACTGAGACGACATGCCCATATGTATGGGCATGTGATAAATTGATTTTTTTTTTTTTTTTTTTTTTTTTTTTTTTTTTTGGACAATAAGCGTGGAAATGTGCGATAGTTTTTTTGAATTACTCTTCCCTGCACCTTCACATCGCCTTATATGGTTTGTTCAGCTTTCAGATCGGCCATTTATGGTGTATTGTAGAGAGCCATATTGCCTTTCACGAACTGAAACGGAAGATCCTTGATCGACCTTCCAATGTTTTTAGCATGTGTGCATCTGCAAAGAGACAGGTGGCTTTACATGGCATCCTACCATACAACAAGCCTCTTTTACTGCACTGTAGCAGTGCGTATGTAATTGCAAAACCTCGTTCAGCGAATCCGGTGACGTACAGTAATGTCATACTGTAAATTCCACGCGAGCAGTCACAAACACACCACAATCGATTTTTCATTCATAATTCCTTTAACCAACCGCGATTTGCATAATTGTGGGTGTACACATGAGATAATTCTGTCACCAACGGTATGTGTCCCCTTTCTAGCATCCTATCCACAAGAAAACCAGCAGAAACGGGCGCGTGCGCACCCCCGGCTTACCTTACAGCCGAACATGAGCGAAAGCGTACGCTTGCTACATATAAGTTTACACTGGCACATCACCGGTGAAAAGCACTTGAAGTTCCTCAGAGGAGGAGACATCACGTCGACACCCATAGACACAAAACACACCGAACACCGGCCGCCCGCGCTCCGCTCAGCGCGTGGCTAAAGAGGGACCGTGATGACTCTCGCGACCGTGTGCGAGGAGCGCGCTGTATTCAAACAGAGACGTCCTGAACGCTTTCATCCTCAGTGCTGCTGATGCTGAGTGGGAGGTGAAACCGTGACGGGGAGGAGTTCTGTGTAATGAACACTAATGAGTGAACAACGCCGACCAGTGGCCTCTGAATCACAATCACAGACGCTTTAACATGATCACTACGGGCTTCAATGGCAAAACATGCGAATAACAAACAAGCACCATTGTCAAAAAATCTTAATAAAGCAATTCTTCACTATATTGCCATAGAAATATTCAAAAAGAAAAGCTTTTTTCACTGTTTAAAACCGACCCCTTATTAATCCCATTTTTTATATGCAGATGATTTTAGATCATATAGTAACCCTTTGAAATTTCTTTTGGAAAAGTGTGTGAGAAATTGTGTTGTGTTTTATGGTTGGTCACAATTGTGACTGGTGGGATAATGTGTACACTGAATTAACTGCAATTTCTGCAGTCATAAAAATTGTTATATATTTCAGCCCAGCTATTTGAAACTGTTTCATCACATTCTAGAGTTACTATTATGCATAAAAACCCTGAGATAAAACACACACACACACACACACACACAATACAACCATCAAGATATTTCAAAATTGTTACTTTATTGTAATATAAATTTATTATATTAGTGCTACCAGTATTACAACGTCAATATTGTAACTTATTTGTGACATTTGAACTTTTAATTTAGTGCAATATGTTGTGATTGCACAACAAACATCATGTAGTGCATTTTTCAGTAACAAATGCAATTAGATTTATATGTATACCTAAATTCAACTGTTATCCCACCAGTCACAATTGTGACCATCAAAATGTTTACCGATTCTAACACTCAACAAAATGTAATAATTGTGAATTCATGTATTAATACTAGACACCTTAAAGATAACGTGGACCAAAAATCTTTGTCACATCTTTATGTTAACATACTTAACTAGCCTTTTGTTTCCTAGCTTTGATGCAGTCATCATCTTGTCATGGTGCAAACACGAAATAAACTGCTCTGGTCATGTAACAATTTGCACTAACCATGTGTAACTGCACACATTTAATTAAGACCCTTTATTTTTTCCATATTTGCAGGAAATGCACTAAAACAGAGCTTTGTAAATGAAAACCTTCTTTAGGGTCACTATTGCGACCGGTGGGGTTAAATGGGTTAAAGTCTGTTGATTTACATTAGTAATGACGACATTGTTTTGGTGGAAATGTTCTCTAAATGGGAAAATTCCATGGATTTTTATCGTTTTTTATACCTCCTATAAATACAACAACTTAATAATAAAAATAAAATAAAAAACTTTATTTTTAAGCTCACAAAACATGGTAAGTACACACACAGAGAGAGAGAGAGAGAGAGAGAGAGAGAAAAAAAAACTCTCAAAACATGGTAAGTACACACACACACAGAGAGAGAGAGAGAGAGAGAGAGAGAGAGAGAGAGAGAGAGAGACTTAAGCAATCCTCACAATAATGCTAAACGAACACATTCTGCACATGTGAAGCGGATGCCGATTTACAGGTCTGGAGTGCGCAGCGATGTGGCGCATGAGTGTACAGCGCCCTCTGCTGGCGGTAGCACGTTGTGAGCTGTCCATGGTACTGACAGGCAAGTCTTCAGCGCGACACACTGTTACTGTATCCTTCACAGCGCTTACTCTCAGTAAGGCAGGGTGGTGTTATCTGTATTTCTGTTTAGTTATTTGTTTATTTATTTATTGGACCGGAAAGCTCAGTTGCTTAATGATTCCTAAGTTTGTTGTAAACGGTTTGTCGCTCGCTCGGCGGCGCTAGAGATCCAGGTGCAGACAGTATTGTGCATTCATCTCATGAGCTACTGCGGCGCAAGACTTCCTGTTCGTCGATGACGTAAGTCTACAACACACAGCTTAAATGCCTGCGGTGTCACGAGGGCAGTCATCTGGTACAGTATACAAACACACAAAACATGTGCACAAACTAAACAGGCAGCAGCTTATTACTGTTCACAGATCAAGCTGAAAAGTGTTTGGACACTTAAGTTTCAGTTCAGTTTATTCATTTATAAAGCACTATTAAAATAACAGAGTGTTGACCAAAGTGCTGTACAATAATAAAAATGATTCCACAAATAGAAAACAGCAGTATCCAAACACCAGAAAAAAAAAAAAAAAACATCAGAGACAATACAAGCAGAAACCAATGCCTCAACACACTGCAGTCTCAAAAGCTAAACATAAAAATATGAGCCTTCAGACATCTTTGTATTTATAGACGTCTATAATATTTAGAGTAGGAGCAACTCTAATGTGGGAAGGAAGACTGTTCCATCTTTTTGGAGCCGCCACTGCAAAGGCCCAATCACCCCTACGCTTGTACCTTATCCTCTGAACAATTAAAATAGATTGGTCAGAAGACCTTAAAGACCTAGCAGGTTTGTGTACCTGTAAGAGCTCAGACAAGTAAGAGGGAGCTAACCCATACAAAGACTTATATACAAAAACTAGGAGCTTAAAGTCAATCCTATACTGGACTGGCAACCAGCCCAGAGAAGACAGAATAGGAGAAATATGATCCCACTTGCGAGTCCCCGTCATAAGCCTAGCGGCAGCATTCTATAATAATTGCAAATGGTTTAGAGTCATTTGACAAACACCCACATACAAATAATTGCAATAATCAAGCCTCGCAAACACAAAGGCATGGATCACCTTCTCACAATCTTTAAAAGAAAGAAATGGTTTAACCTTCACCACTAATCGTAAATGAAAAAAAAAAAAAAAACAGATTTAACGACTGAATTTATCAGTTTATTGAATTTGGGGGTATTGTCGAATAATAACCCTAGATTTTTGACCACAGGTTTACAAAAACGAGTCAACTCACCTAAATTTGACAGTTCAGGCGTATTAGGACCTCCAAACCTAACAAGTTCTGTCGCACTCTCATTAAAATTTAAGCCACTCTTAAACTGTCTGAATAAAGTATTGAAGCAAGTGACATTTGCCAGCCACAGTGTGTTTTTAGTAGGTAAGTCAGTTCACAGGTGCTCGGTGACTTCGCAAATACTGGTAACTTCTAGCAACCACAAAGTAGCCGAATACTTTCCATCTATGTTTTATCATGCAAAGCCTAGCAAAATGCTTTTCTTTGTGAAATGTTTTGCTTGAAATGTGTGCTTGTGATGCCTTTCTTGAAAATAAATGCCTCTTTGATATTTTGTTACCTTGATAACACATTATTTTAAGGTGTCATTGTTACATATAATAACACTTAATTATGCATAATTACATGCAACCCTAAGTAACCCTAAGCCAAACCCAAGCCTAACCCATATCATATAGTAAGTGCATGTAGTTAATTAATATTACTCAGTACTTAAATGTATAATTACACTGTAACAAGGACACCTTAAAATAAAGTGTAACCTTTGTTAATTACTGCCATGACATTCATGCATTTTAAAATACAGCTTAAATGTCTAAAAGGCTAGACACAGGTGAACAGGGTAAAATAATAAAACTAATAGATATCACCATACTTTTCAAGTTGAATAATAAGAATAATTAAGTACAGCACATTAAGATTTTTTAGTTACAAGTTGAAATTGTTTAAATATGCAAACAGGGCATTATCAAATTAAATATGCACTAATTTGCATGATTTCCAGGTTTCATTTGGTTTTTACAGTGGGGATTTTGGATATAATTTTTATCACTCCATAAATAATAACAGACTGTTTTTTTTTTGTTTTTTTTTAGGAATAAAATGTTATCTTATTCAGTGAATGATATATGAAACTTCTCTGTAAAAACCTTTAGAATATGGTTAGAATTATAACTGCAAAGTTTGGTTCATAGAAGTGGTGCTGAAGTGGAGATTAATGACTCTGAAATCTACAGATGTAAATAGATAAAGTAATGAAATAGTGACTTAAATGTGTAGTTTGGAATTTTTTTAGAAAACATTTTATAGTGACAAAATAACTCAAAATTTACCAGTGCATGAAAAAACCTGTAGTGTCTTGTCTTTATTGAGTGATAAAAATTTAAGCTATTATTAGAAAACATCAGAAGAGTAAAACCTTGGTAGTTGTGGGCAAAGCTTCAGATTTGTCAGTGTGTGTTGTGTTAATTGTGTGTATCTTTCCAATGGAACACTCAGTTTCCATGGATATCGATATCCTAGGAAACAAAGTGTTATAATGTGAAGGCTTGAAGAAAAATCTCATTTACACTCAATTTGTCAATATGTAAAGCTTTCAAAATAAGCAGGCAGCATAGATTTAATATGACAGAGATAATATCACTTTTTTTATTTAGTTTTAAAATTGAAAATTTATATATATATATATATATATATATATATATATATATATATATATATATATATATGTATATAAAAACAAATTTACATATTAGTAAAAGATAACACAAGTGAAAAAAGCATGCAGTTTTTAAATGAAGGTTTTTATTATTAAGGGAAAACAAAATCCAAAACTACATGGCCCCTTTTTAAAAAAGTGTTTGCCCCCTAAACCTAATAACTGGCTGGGCCACCCTTAGCAGCAACAACTGCAATCAAGCGTTTGCGATAACTTGTAATGAGTCTTTCACATCGCAGTGGAGGAATTTTGGTCCACTCATCTATGCAGAATTGTTGTAATTCAGCCACATTGGAGGGTTTTCGAGCAGGCACCGCCTTTTTAAGGTCATGCCACAGCATCTCAATAGGATTCAGGTCAGGACTTTGACTAGGCCACTCCAAAGTCTTCATTTTGTTTTTCTTCAGCCATTCAGAGGTGGACTTGTGGACTTGTCCTGCTGCAGAACCCAAGTTCGCTTCAGCTTGAGGTCACAAACAGATGGCCGGATATTCTCCTTCAGGATCTTTTGGTAAACAGCAGAATTTAGGATTCCATTTATCACAGCAAGTCTTCCAGGTCCTGAAGCAGCAAAACAGCCCCAGACCATCACACTTACACCACCATATTTTACAGTTGGTATGATGTTCTTTTTCTGAAATGCGGTGTTACTTTTATGTCAGACGTAATGGGACACACATCTTCCAAAAAGTTCAACTTTTGTTTCATCAGTCCACAGAGTATTTTCCCAAAAGTCTTGGGGATCATCAAGATGTTTTCTGGCAAAACTGAGATGAGCCCTTATGTTCTTTTTGCTCAGCAGCGGTTTTCATCTTGGAACTCTGCCATGCATACCATTTTTGCCCAGTCTCTTTCTTATGGTGGAGTCATAAACACTGACCTTAACTGAGGCAAGTGAGGCCTGCAGTTCTTTGGATGTTGTTGTGGGGTCTTTTGTGACCTCTTGGATGAGTCGTCGCTGTGCTCTTGAGGTAATTTTGGTTGGCCAGCCACTCCTGGTAAGGTTCTCCACTGTTCCATGTTTTTGCCATTTGTGAATAATGGTTCTCACTGTGGTTCGCTGGAGTCCCAAAGCTTTAGAAATTGCTTTATAACCTTTTCCAGACTGATAGATCTCAATTACTTTCTTTCTCATTTCTTTCTGAATTTCTTTGGATATCGGCATGATGTCTAGTTTTTCGGGATCTTTCAGTCTACTTCACTTTGTCAGGCAGGTCCTGTTTAAGAGATTTCTTGATTGCGAACAGGTGTGGCAGTAATCAGGCCTGGGTGTGGCTAGAGAAATTGAACTCAGGTGTGATAAACCACAGTTTTAACAGGGGGGCAAACACTTTTTCACACAGGGCCATGTAGTTTTGGATTTTGTTTTCCCTTAATAATAAAAACCTTCATTTAAAAAACTGCATGTTGTGTTTACTTGTGTTATCTTTGACTAATATTTAAATTTGTCTGATGATCTGAAACATTAAAGTCTGACAAACATGCAAAAAAATAAGAAATCAGGAAGGGGACCAACACTTTTTCACACCACTGTATATATCATACATATTACATATTTGTATTTTATTAATTTTTTCAATGGTAAAGATCTAGGCAGTATAGAACCCAAATCTCAATTCTGTGCAAGCACCTGTATATATATATATATCTGTCCATCTCCTGTATGTCATATATTTATGGCCTTGCCTCCTTTCCCAGAATGCTTTGCAAATGAGCGAGTACACTGCAGCTGGCAGTTCATATATTTCCCATCCAACTAAAAGAGTGGAGAAAGAGGGACTCCTGCCCTAGCCTGGAAAGCGTTGCCATGGTAACATCTGCAGGGGCGGGGATTCCCTAGCGGTTAGTGAGTTGGCAGCCTGTATGTATATGTATGTGTATTTATGTGTCTGTCATTATAAGAAGAGATCTCACATATACACCCACAAATGAAAAACAAGCATTCTTTGTTCAAACAGACAGCTATACACAGACAATCTTTCAATTATAATCTCCAGATTTAAATATATTACACTAACATCTTAGTCTAAAAGCAGGAGGAGAATTTCATATTAAATCACACTGCTGAAATATTCATTAAGGGCACATTCATAGAAAAATACATATGAAACCTGCATTAAATATATGATAGATCTTATGCAGGCTGTCACTGCAGGAAATGCAAACACAACATGAAAGACCAACAAAGCAGCGGGATGTTTTATGAAAAATCTCCTCTGAATCAAAGAAACAGACTTTATACATGAAAAAAAATTTAGTATATACAGTAATTTATTCAAATACACATACAAAAACACACAAAATACCATTATATACAGTAATTTATTCAAATACACATACACTACTTTTCAAAAGTTCAGGGTCAGTAAGATTTTAACGTTTAAATTTTTTTGTCTCTTATGCTCACAAGAGCTGCATTTATATGTTCAAAAATACAGAAATATTCAGAAATATTATTGAATATTATTATAATTTAAAATGTAACATTTGAACAATAGTGTAAAGAGTTTTCCAACTTTTATGTTCTTATATTAAGTCTCATTACTGATTGAAAGTATAAGCACCCATCACCATGCTAAATTTGTCTTAATTATTGACAAAATTTATAAAAAAGTTAGGTCTTTAAATGTTCCCTCAGAGACTTGTTATCTTAGATTTTCAAATAATAGCTCCATAAGGAAGAATGAGATGCATTTGGCCTCACATGGTTTGAGAGGTCAGCAGGAAGTGATGTCACAGAGCAAGTATTTTTTGCCGCTGTAAGAGGGCCAAGGTTTTGCTGGTTAATCATGACCTCATTAGCCCTTCTGACAGATGCCGTAGCAACACCACTGACATTAAAGAGATATTTCTTCCTGATTTCACTCATAAAAATGAGTTTTGTATAAATTTATGCACATACTGTAGGTTGCTTTAGTGCTGTTAATATTTTGGCTTAAATAAAATCTCTGAAATTAGCTGTGTATTGACATTCTTTATATACTTAATATTCTTTATAAAGCAACAAATATTGCTAATACTGTATTTCATTGCCAGTGTCTATTTTTTCACTCTCTTTTTCATTGTATGCACACATCAGGAAACCTATAAACTGTGCTTAAAATGATAATCTACAAGTAACTACAAGTTTTTTATTAAACCAAAAATATAATTATCTGAACATAATATTGCTGAATCAACCTTTGGTAACAAAAGAGAAAGTTATTTTTAAGCATCACATCTGGTAGAAATAGTTACTTATATCTGTATCACATTTTTACTCATTACAGCTAGCATTAACATGTGCCTTGTTTTCTAATGTATGCAGACAGAATGAAATGAATGACAATAAAGTACAGCATTCAATACAGTTGAACAGAAACATGCACCGAAAGAGCAGCTGTAGAAGAATAAACAATGCACTGTCTGAAGTGCTGTCTGGAGGATCTCTATTGAATACAACTCTTGATACAACACCACTGACCATTGCATTCTTAGGACTCCAAAAACACTCTAAAACTATGGAAAGAAACTTGAGTGAGCACTCTCAGTGACTCAGTGAGCACATCTGATTCAGAGAGTGTCATAATTAAGTGTAGTTTCACCTGCATCTTATTATTTTGGAATTATTATTCCTTTCATTGAAATCGATGGTAGTATTGCTAATATTTTGCAGCAGTGTGATTATAACAGATTTTCTGAGTGCACTTGCAGTCACAAACAGAACATTTAAAGGGATAGTTCACCCAAAAATGAAAATTACCCCATTGTTTACTCACCCTCAAACAATCCTAGGCATATAGGACTTTCTTCTATAATACAAAAATAATCAGAGTTATTTTAAAAAATGTCCTGGCCCTTCCAAGCTTTATAATGGCAATGAATGGCTGTTGATATTCAATATTCCAATAGAAGTCCAATAAAGTGCATCCATCCATCATTAAAAGTGCTCTATGTGGCTCCGGGGTGTTAAATAAAGGCCTTCTGAAGCGAATTGATGTGTTTGTGTAAGAAAAATATCCATATTTAAAACTGTATAAACTGTCATTTCTAGCTTCCGCTAACTGTCGTATGCACGTTCGTGGGAGAGTCATGTTTCAGCATATGACATAGGATGTAGGTGTAGCGTAAGAAGTGACAAACGTGAGAGCACAGTGGAGAGAGCAAAACAAAACTTTGTAAAAGTACAAAATTTGGAAAGAAAACATTTTGGAGGATTTACAAGAGGAGACTGGTTTTCCTTTGCTTCCTGTGCTCCTGTAAACAAAACTTTTTTCTCGCGAGCTTAGCATATTCTCACCAGAGATTACGCTATGCATACATCCTACTTTTTACATCATCAGCTGGAATGCAACTCTCTCGTGAACATGTGTGCGACAGTTAGCAGAAACTAGAGATTACGATTTATAAAGTTTTAAATATGGGTATTTTTCTCACAAAAACGCATAAATTCATTTCAAGAGGCCTTCATTAACCCCCTGGAGTTGTGTGGGGCACTTTTTATGATGTATGGACACATTTCTTCGGGATTCAGAATCTCAAATCCCATTCACTGCCATTATAAAGCTTGGAAGAGCCAGGACATTTTTTAATATAACTCTGATTGTATTTGTCTGAAAGAAGAAAGTCATATACTCCTAGAATGACTTGAGGGTAAGTAAATCATGGGGTAATTTTTATTTCTGGGGGAACTATCCCTTTAACTGAACATTTTATAACTTTGGTGGAAAATGACTCAGCAGAAATGATTTTATGTTACACCACACAAAAATACACCCATAAATGCATATGCACACAACACAAGTAGTGTATTTTTAATGCCAAGCTTCAAATCAGCATTCAGGAGCAGCTTTTTCTGTATTGTTCACCCAGTATTATCCTTCTGCTGAAACCAGCATCCAAAATATAACGTATAGTGACTAGAAAATGCTAATTTAATCAAAAGCATGTGTAGGAATCATTCTATTAAACTTTTCAATAATTAATCCAGCCTTAGCCCATTCAGGCAAGTTTAGATGAGACTGGAATGAACATTTGCTCTTGTACTTGTGCTTTAATGCTGCAGTTACCAGATCTCACTGCTCTAGTTCAGGCCAGATATGAGGCCAGATATGAGACCAATAAGATGATTCTCAATTCTGTCTACTCCACTTTTGATAGTTGCTACTACACCTGCAATACTTCCTCCTCTCAGTCCTGTCCTGTGAGTCAGAGCATAACCTGTCGAGCTGTTTTAACTCTTATGGGTCAAATTCCCTCAGTTGTTTGAGTTATGAACACTACCATTCAAAAGTTTATGTAAAAAAAAAAAAAAACATTTTAACATTAGTCGATACTCTGTTTCCTGAGCAGCAAATCAACATATTAGAATGATTTCTGAAGGGTCATACACTGGAACACTGGAGTGATGGCTGCTTAAAATTCAGCTTCGAATCACAAAAATAAATTACATTTTAAAATATATTAAAATAGAAACATCTATTTTAAATTGTAATAATATTTCACAATTTTACTGTTTTTCAGTGTTTTTGATGCAGCCTCAAGACCCTTCAAAAACATTTTAAAAAATTTGCAGGCCCAAACAGTAGTCAATACCATTATTATTATTTTACTTTATATGAATAAAGTAAGTCCAGTCTCGTAAACAATGGCAGCTGCAGGTAGGCGAACTTGTCCAGTGTCGCTTTCTTAATGTCATGTTGGAATATGTTAATGTGATTGACTATGCATGAGGAAAACTTCAGCGTTCTTCAGACAAAGCAACTGTGTTGTGCCTGTGAATTAATTGGCTTCTGAATGCAGATGAGTTTTATCACAGAGAAACCATGATTAATGTTTTTTTACAGATGTCAACAACCGCTGTCCAAACAGAACTAAACTGTAGTTCATGTGAATATCTAAACCAATAAAATACATGAATATGTAAAAACTGTGGTATACTGTTAAACACTGCATCCAGTGTGACATACAGGGCCAACTAGTATCACTCTCTCAGCCATTTTCCTCCTCTTTTCAGACACCCCACTGAATATACAAATAAAAAAAACCAAAACCAATCCAACAAAAAAAACTTTCTTTACACCCCACTGAATAGACAAATATACAAAAGCAAAACTTTTCCAAAACCACTGTGCTGACAGCATTTAAGAGCATCACAGACACACCAGAATTATACACTCTTCGAGAAAAAAAAAGGTACTAAAGCTGTCACTGTGGCGGTACCTTTTTGAAAGGTACACTTTTTAGGTACTAATATGTACACTTGAGGAGGTATTTATATGTTCCTCTAAGGTACCAACATGGACCATTTAGGTACAAAGGTGTATCTTTTGAAAAGGTACCACACCATAGCTTTTGTACCTTTTTTGTGTATGCAAGGCTGTAACCAGCATATGAACAGATATGGCCAAACTGTTCCAAATATTTGACAATAAGTTTAAAAATGAGCCTACATTTTGGTCTGTCTGAGCAGTCTAATATAATTCATCATTGACGTCAATCAAATCAAAGGAGGTGGAGTTTACTGACAGTACTGACAGAAGCTTCGGTTACAGTGAAAGCCTGAAAGGTAAGAATTACAGTATAAATGTTAAATTACTGTCAATAATATCTACTGTAGTGATGCAAAATAATCTGCTTTTTTTCACATTTTCACAAAATCACCTATATTTTTTATGTGAGGCATGACATGTAATTAGTAATTGAATCAGATGAGACAAGAAACATAAACGGAACCATTTTCTGCATATTAAGCATAAGATTAAGATTTAATGTGTGCATATTTTAAATAAAAACATTATTTGCATATAGTTCAATTACATTACTTTATGATACATTCCACTTCTTTTACTATTTTTATTTATTCCATTTAAGTAATATAAATAAATACATTAAAAAAAAAATTAATACAAAAATTAGATTAGATAAAATAAAATAACATAACTAAAATAAAAAAAAAATATATGTTTTTTTAATTTTTTTTTTTTTTTTTTTTCGTGCCTGCATTCAGTTGTGTGTGTGTGTGTGTGTGTGTGTGTGTGTGTGTGTGTGTGTGTGTGTGTGTGTGTGTGCACCATTACATAGTTACCTTAGCAACATGCTAACCATTTGAATCAATTGTGATACATGTGTCTTGTGTACTTCTCAAGTGAAGCACTATTTTGTATTAGTGCTCCAAATTAGTCACCTATGTGACCATCTTGGTCAACCTTCAACATACTAGCTATTCTCGACCACCTGCATAAACCAGTCTGAAAAAGCATAGACATTCAGAATACGTGACATATTGACCACAAGCTGGAGGCTGAATGTACAATTTAAGGCTAGGCACCTGACCTTTAACCTTTAGTCCCCTGCCTGTTTCATCCTTCCCATATTGTCTATGCATGTTCTCTCTCTTTCTCTCTCACTCTTTGGTTTTACAGCATTGTGCAGTAATAAGGAGGCCAATGAATATTACATGCCCACATTAGCAATGCTATTTTGTCAGAAAAAAAATGACTGGGGGGTAGAGAGCTTTACAGCATGATGGATATCAAATCAACGTGCCAAACTGACGCTTTTGCCCCACAGCCCCTCTGAGCTGCCATACACACAGATTTCTGTCTATTCAGCAAACTGTGTTGACATAAGAAGATTTCCAAATCAGAATATTTATATTTACAGACGTATGGAATCTCACTGAGCAATTACCACACATTCACACAAAAACAGACATAAAACACACACCCTGCTTGCTTCCGGTCATACATGAGAGGGGCAAAAAGACAGACGCAGACTTTTAGGCTGTCTAGAACACACATCTGCGCGCACACACAGAAACGCTCCAAAAAATGTTGTTCAATAATCTATGGTCAAAATGTCTGTGAACCAAATGATTCAAAGACACCCGAACAAACAATCTGATAATGTATGCAATATCGTCTCATGCATAAATGCATTTTATGGCTGCTCGTCCTGGCTTTCATTTTTCTAGCTTCGTGTTTTCCATTTTTCTGTCTCTTTTCCACACATGCATTCACACACGTGTGTGTAGCCGTGCTCCTTCTGTGACAACAGGCACACACACACATGCATCACATCATAAATCTAGTCCCAGTTAGTCAGACAGACTTGCGCACACACTGTAGATTCACGCAGTGAAGATATAAACAACATGCAACAGCAGCTCTGCGCCATAAAGACAGAGAGCAAGATGTCTGGAAGGAAAAATGTACGTACCACACATGAGCAGAGCAGAGGAAGCTTAGCACGAGCCCTCATCAGCCACAAACAACCGACCAAAATGCCCGCAATGAGGGGAAAAAGAGGGATGAAAAGTGAGGGAAAGATACAGTTGCTGGACAAGTGGGTAAGAGAGAAATAAAGAGAGAGAGACAGAGAGGCAGGGATAGTTGGTGTAGGTCTAGGAACACAAAGGAACCTGGCAGACTGTTCCACCTCTGAGTCACTGAACAGGTTTGTGACAGAGAGAAAAGGAGAGAGGGTGGGAGAGATGAGAGGAGGGATATGAGAGACGATCTCACCTACGCTTTCTGGAAGATTTCCCCATCATGCATGCGCTTTACACACTCTTAAAAATATACATTCTTCAATGGATCTCAATGGAGCACTTAAGGTTCAGCAAAGAACCCTGAAGAAGGTACATGAGTTGATTGATTAAAGGATTAAAATGTTACATTGAAAGTTCAAAATATTCCAATAAGCATATTGATTTATGGGTTCTTCAAAGACCCCATGAAATCAAATCATTGGACTTTTTGTGACGTTTAGTCTGTTAGCATGAAGTCATCCACAAATGACCCTGTCATTTATTTAAGGTGCATTTTTACTTGTCTAACCAATAATCCATAGAACAAATGAAACAAAACTATTTCGTTTAAACGGCATTGTGTGTATGATTTATTCATTTACCTGCATGTTTGTTTTTTTAATACAAAAATTAAGAAAATATTATGCATATTTGAAAAAGACATCACAATAAACTTTGATGTATTTGCAAGTTTCCTTTATTTATATTAAGTAAACTACATTTAACGTTGACTAACAAAATTGATCTCAAGTGATAATTCTACCCTCATATTCTAATTTAGCTGATGAAATTAAGTTGTAAATGTATAAAAAAAAATGAAAAAACTTTTAATATTTTAAGTAAATGGTCTTTAAAATGATAAATATTTTTACTTTGTATGAAAGATTTTGTCTTTAGAAAAATATATATCTTTCGTTAATACTGGATCAAAAAGTAAACGTTTGAACAAAACCATAAATATAATTATAGAAAAACTACATTTGTTATTTGTTTTTTTTTATTTGTCTAAAGTATTTTTTCAGTGCATATGCTAGTACTCCTACACTTTTACACAAAACAAAACCACAAAAATATATTATATATATCAGACACATATCAGAAAAAATACAAAAAAAAAAATTTTTTTTCATCCCATCCTAAAAAAAAAAAAGAAGACTAAATTAATTTTTTACATCCTTCCTCAAACTCGTGTTAGGAAATCCATCAACACATGAAAGCAATTTTTGGGGTCTTTAAAAGAAAAGTATATGTGATTTCTGTGCCACTAGCAGAATGAAAAAAAAAAAAACTTTCTAACAGTCTGCCATTGGTCAGTGTTGCAGTGTTGACCAGGTCAGAATTCTAAAACAAACAGACAAAAACAAATTTTTGGCAGTGTCATGGTGTAAATTATCTCTGCATATTATAGTAAGCTAGAATAGAAGAAGGTATTATAAAATAAAAATGTCACACTTTCCCAGTAAAGAGCTGCACATGCTTCAGATGGTTTTCTTTTGCTTTATGAAACTTCTGCTATTGAGTCAGGTTTTAATTCTAAAAGAGAAGCATGTCCATTTTAACAAAACAGAAAATTGTTTGGATACCTGTAACACTGAGCTGGTAGATTGAAAATTCAGGAGTATCAGATGCTTGGAAGTTTGTAATCTTTCTAAATTTCTGATATGTTTTGACTCGAGTCCTTTTTAGATGTTTTATTTTTCTCATACAGTATTCTGTCTGGTGTATCGCATACATTCTGATCATTGCTATCATTCTTGAATATGCTGTTTAGGCCTGTTTTAATGTTGTGTCTGCTGTATATTGTGTTATATTTTTGCTGCTTGTTGTTTAGATGTACTTTTAGGTTTATGCTTTGTGAGAGGCCCATGGCTACAATACTGTTATATGTATATACAGTAATATGTAGCACTCAATAACCACTAGTGACTTTGAACTAACAGCTCTGTTGTAGACAATGTGACACATCAGTGGCTGACCTTTTCACCTGAACATGTCCAATTATATAGTCATTCTGGAAAGAGAAGCAACTATTACATACATCATAGGAACATACACTCTATGAAATACGTTTTATTATTTTCCCTAATTCCATTTTATTTAGTTTTCCGTTTTAATTTTTCTGGATTCCATTTTTTCCATTTAAAATTTTCTCGACTCCTTTTTAATGTGTAAATTAAATTTTATTAATTAAAAAGCATGTCTTATTAATTAAAATCATGAAACTTATACATTTTAACATCAATTTATTAAAAGTTTAACAAAAAGTTACGTTTAGGGCCCAATTAAATATTTTATTTTTTCTTCACCATATGTTTTATTGTTACATAATTCTGTGTTTTAGCATGTCTAATTATTTAAATGCATAAAACAACTTAATTTTTTTTTTTTTTTCTTAAAATAGCCTTATGAAATGTTTTTTTTTTCTCTGAAATTCTGTTGTGTATTTACATTTTTCTGGTTATCAAATGAAGGCATAAAACATTAATTTAATTTTAATTATTGAAAATTAAGTAAACTTTATTTTTTGGTAAACAAAGGGGATTTACTTTTAAAATTAAAACATGGAAGAAATGTTGTGATTATTCCTTAAAAAATAATGTTTGTTTCTTTTTAGTAGTAGTAGTAGTAGTAGGCTATGTACATTCTACTGAAAAATATCAAAAAACATCTCTGGAGATCTTTATTTTGACGGGTTGCCGTGAATACCTTTACAGTTCTGCGTATGTTATATGATGCTAGTTTTACTCAAGTCAACAGTCAAATGCTCATGAAGTCACTCTCAAAGCAGTTCTGGAGATGTTGTTCATGTGTTTACATCCTCATTTAGTGAGACGGCAGATGCTGAAATCACCGTGAGCGCCACGGGCGCTTCCAAATGTGTGTAATAAACAAAACCGCGCTTCTGCGCCATTCATTAACAGAGACACGCAGAACATGCAGGATTCATATTTAAATCGACTTTTCCGGCTTAATATTTACAGTTATTCATCCATATCGCGATTTGATTTAAATGTAATGACGTACTTTTGACTAATTCATTCAAAATTTGACAAATTCCGTGACATTCTGCATTAAACTGTAAATTCTGTTTTTATAAATGGATTCTGCGATTCCGTCTGTGTTTTCCACATCATGGAAATCATAGGGCCTTACAACTATTTGAAATGTGGAATCTGAGGGTGCAAACAAATATTGAAAATCTAATTTTGAGAAAATCGCTTTTAAAGCTGTTCAAATTAAGTCCTTAGTATATTAATAATCAAAAAATAAGTTTTGATATATTTACAGTAGGAAATTTACAAAATATTTTCATGGAACATGATTTTTACTTAATATCCTAATGATTTTTGGCATAAAAGAAAAATCAATAATTTTGACCCATACAATGTATTGGTGGTTATTGCTACAAATATACCTGTGCAACTTATGACTGGTTTTGTGGTCCAGGGTCACATATCTAAATAATATTTAAGCATTTAATTTCAGCATTTTTTAACTGATGTACTTTCTGAGCTATGGCCTGGTCAATTGATGGAAGGAAAACAAGACCTTTTTCTCCACGTGTGTGTGTGTACAGTATTTGTGTCAGTCTAATGATGCTGAGTGGCTTGTCAGAGGGAGCGATAACTAATGACCACCTCTGTAAACAAAGTCAAGCATATAAACAGTGTTAAACACAACCAACAATAAACAAACACTATGCCAAGCCTATATAGCCCTGCGGCCTATGATTCTGCCTCCAGCCAAACTGAAAAGAAGAAAACAGACCCCATACAGCACTGCTCATCATTAGAAAAGGGATGGGATGGGATACAGACAAGAGACAGAACAGGAAATAGGACAGAATACAACACATAGTATAACAGATGAGTCTGGATGTGTTTTGATAGGATAGGATAGGATAGGATAGGATAGGATAGGATAGGACAGGACAGGTGGGACAGGACAGGATGGGACAGGACAAAATACAACACATAGTACACTAGACAAGACCGATGTGTTTTTATAGTGTAGGACAGGACGGGACGGGACGGGAGAGGAGAGGAGAGGAGAGGAGAGGAGAGGAGAGGAGAGGAGAGGAGAGGAGAGGGGAGGAGAGAGGAGGAGAGGAGAGGAGAGGAGAGGAGAGGAGAGGAGAGGAAACAGGGCAGGACAGTATAGGATATAAAAGGACAGGATGAGATTGGACAAGATAAGAGACAGGAGAGGACAGAATACATACCATACTGAACAGGCTAAGACACTGTTAGATAGGACATGACAGGATGGGATTGGATGGGATGTGACAGGATGGGATAAGAAACAGGACAGAAAGAAATACATACCACACTGGACAGAACAGGGCATGGTTGGATAGGACAGGAGACAGGACAGTAAGTAGGATAGGATAGGATAGGATAGGATAGGATAGGATAGGATAGGATAGGATAGGATAGGATAGGATAGGATAGGATAGGGTGAGATGAAGCAGGATAGAAGACTCCATACTAAACACAACATTACATGATTGGGAGAAAGGACATGAGAGGATAGGGCATAAATATGTAATACATGACCATAATCTTAAGCTTAAAATGTTTCTCTTAAAACAGAAGAAGAAACACAAATATAATCAAATATAAAATATAAGAATGGTGTTAATGTAAAGTAAAGAAAGGGTGTGCTATAAAATGAGATCCTGGCAAATCTGATCACAGTTGTGACATTATTGAGATCTCTTCTGAAACTGTGAAATTAATAAGATATTTTTCTAAAGAAAAAAATATGAGATGCATTAGACTTAAAAAAAAGTGTCCATTCATCCTCCATTTAATCTCACCGCTGTCTGTCTGGCAGTAGAGGAACAAATCCAATTTCTTATTCTAATTTTTTCTTTGGTAAAAATTCATATGTGCTGATGCTATTTCCTGTTACTCATGCCAGGCATTTAATTCCGTATGAATATGTCATACTTACGAGTATATACGTGCGAGTACACCCCCTTACAGACATTTTTGGTTATCTACGATTAGGTCATCTCCTGCCTCTCATTGTGTCTAATATGATGAATTCTCCTCTCTCTCCATTTTCTATTTAACACTATACATCTCCATCCTTCTCCATGCTTGCTCATACGTTCATAATTATTATCATACGAATACACTCATACATTCTTTTTTTTTTTTTTTGCTCATTTCTATCTTTCTCATTCCTTCTCCCCCCTCTCTCGTTTCTCTACATGATACCCTGCCATGTTGTCATGGCAACAATCAGGACCCAAGGGCTCGGTTGCTAGGCAACTCACATCACCCATAAGAGGAACATGAAGATAAAAAGTCAGAAACAAACAAACCACATAAATCAAAGGTTAATTCTCTCATTATTTGTGAGTGTGTGCTCTAGCACCAATACTTCAATAACTGTCATTTTTTTATTTTCATATTCAGAGCATCAGTATCACACATTGTACCCTCAAACACAACACACAATCCTTCATCTGACAATGAAACGGAACAGCAGCAGATATTGTGATTGTACACAATCTTAAAAAGAAATCTTTTCAATCTTAAAAGACACAAGTGTATTTGCTGGATGCCACTTCCTTTTGCTATCAAACTCAAACATCTGGTTCTCCCTCAAGCTGTTTTGTTGTGGGAAAAAATCTCTTACCAGAGAATGACAATGATGAGCCCTTAAGAGGCACAATGTGTTATCTGAATTGCAGGTGGTGCTAGTGATTCTGAAGCAGCTTGCTGATGCTACAGTTCTGTACTGGGCCACTGAGTGGCAGTGCGTGACTCAGCAATACAGCAGCATCCTCAGAAACTCACCACACAAGCTACTGATCTCTTAATTATGGACTCAGAATGTGTGTGTGTGTTGTTAATTGCTGAGTGTTACACTATTACAGTTATGTCAGATCCCAAGCTGCATGGGAAGTGCTTGAAAACTATTCTGGTATGGACACCACTGTCTGAAGACTGTAATTACTGTATGATGGTAAACAACCTAAATATTTGGAATTAGAACATTAAAGGGACAGTTCACCCCAAAATGAAAATTCTGTTTGTAATTACTCACTCTCATGTCATTCCAAACCCCTAAGACCTTCGTTCATCTTTGTAACACAAATCAATATCGAGAGTACCACGATGCTTGCATCCCACCTCCATTTTAAGTGTGTGCTATTTTTCAACCTTTTATCATCAGTGAGTCATCAGTCGCTAAAATCCAGTCTCGTTGCTTAGAAATGTAAAAACACATCTCTTTTTAACAAGACACATGATATTAGGAATCATTAATATCGGAAAAGGTGCAGAATTATTTAGTTTAATACTTTAAGACAATGCACATTTATTCAATTTAAAGTGCTGACACTAGCATGAAGAAAAACAAAGAGAAATAAGTCTATTTTAAAACCATTAAAGGTGCCATAGAATGCAAAAATCACTTTAATAAGGTGTTTGAACACAGTTGTGTGGCCACAGTTTGTGAAAACAACTAGCCTATAAAGGTAAAAATCCACCCACTCATTGTTTTATAATCCCAATTTATAAGTCCCGCCCATTTGTGATGCTCTCTGCCCTATTAGCATATACACAGCCCTGAGTGAGAAACAGCAATCCGCCATTACTGTTTTCTTGCTGAAGCTACTGGAGGTATGTCAGCACCAAAGAGCCATTAAAAGTGTTGTGTGTTGGGATACACTGACGAACATTGGAGTTTCTGCTGAGGACACCGATTAAAATTAAATTTTCAAAGGGAATGTCCTGAAAAAAACCCCAGAAAAGTCCTATATGTTTGAGCTAATCATTTTATGCCGGACTGCCTCACAAACGAGGGTCTGTTCAGTGCTGGAATTGTGCAAAGATTGTTTCTGAAAGAGGGATCAATACCAACGCTTCGTGCACAAACGTCCAGACTCCAGACAAAGTAAGCATCACGCATCATACTTTGTTTACAAAAAGAGCTTCTTGGCTCTCTTTAAGGCTAATGTTGCTAAAGCTACCATTGTCTCTGCCTGTTGTCACTAATGCTGCCTTCACTACCAGAATGATCATAAATAGGAATGTGGTAGTTAAAAATTTAATTTGGAAGCAATGTGAGATTAGTAACGGTCACCACGAGTTAAACCGTAACACTGGTGGTATGCCCATGAGCATGAACTCCTGAAGCTCCGCACTCTTCTGAAAAGGGAGACGGGAGCACCAGCTCATTTTCATTTAAAGGGAACAAACACAAAAACAGTGCGTTTTGGCTCATACCCTAAAAGTGGCAATTTCAACGAGCTGTAAAAAATTATATGTGGGGTATTTTGAGATAAAACTTCACATACACACTCTGGGGACATCAGAGAACAATTTAAAATATTGTATCAATGCACCCTATGCAACTGATTCTAGGGGCTCAAAGGGAGCTCTCTGCAGGGCCTGTAAGACCAAAGAGAGGTCGCAAGAAGTAATATTTAACCTCTTTGTGCCTCTGAGAAACCTAATATTCTGGTTGTGCTTTTTTAGGGACTTCCCATTCACAGTATCATGATGTGCTGCAGTGGGTACCATATTGTGTCCTGCCCCTGAAAAAGAAGGTCCTTCCTCAGGGGAAGTCACCAGGGAAGGGCTGTGAAGAGGAGCATGAGCTCCGAGAACCAGGTCCAGGTGGGTAAGCCCTAACCGTCGAGATCTGGTGTCTTTCTGACCTTGCACAGTGTATGTGTGATCAGACTCACTGGGTGAAATGCATATTTGTGCCAAGGCATCCATACTGAGCAGAGCTCCGGTCAGGGAGTACCACAGTGGGTAATGGGGAGGGCTCCTGCAAAGCAAAAAGATTTCCTTTGCTTTGCTGAACTGACTCCATATCAGCTGGACTGCCTGGGTATGGAGTCTCCACTCACCGCAAAACATAACCTGTCATGAAAGCATGTTTGCTGGGTGATTGTGGTCACCTGGAATGTGAGTGGCCCACAGTGATTTCAGGAGATGTTCATGACAAGTTGCAATATGTGACAAAAGTGCATTCCTCTTTGGAAAATTATGTACCCCACCGTTGCGGTGTTGTCTGTCCGGACCAACACATGCTTGCTCGAATCAATGATGAAACCTCTACTGGTCCAGCAGCACAGCCAGCAACTCCAGGCAGTTGATGTGCCAACAACCTGTCCACGCTGCGTGCCTATTGCATACAGTGGCCCCACTGCTGTTGCCACTTTTGTAAAGACACAAGGTGACATGCAGCCCAAAAGCGGGGGACCTTAAATAGATACGACTGACCCTCAAAAGCAAACCAAAGGAATGGCCTGTGTCAAGGAAGAATCGAGATATAATGTATGAATCCTTCATGTCTATAACCCCAAACCAATCTTGCCAATCTTGGCAAAAATGGAGCATCACTTTTGGCTACCTATGGTGGGTGCTTTGTGGTGAGGTGCCACGCTGGAAGGCTTTGCACTCTATGTCAGTGGTCGTAATAAAAGATAACAACCTTGCTCCGCAGGCCTGATCGTTATTAGCATGAAACAGGAGAGCAGGTGCATCATTTTAAACTGGCTGCGGGTTTGAGAGGGCCATAGTCAAGTGTGAGTAGACAGCTAAGACTGCAGGCGTTCGGTGTGCAGCTGTCATGGCCATGAGGGCTGTGAGCACCAATTTCTGTATGACCAAGGGAATTGATCATTTGCTGTTTTTCCAAATAGGAACTCTTTGAATGTTTCTCCTTCCGCACTCCTCTGGGGGACGGAGTGGCCCTGGTGCCAGGTCTGTGGTGGAAAGCGGCTCTCCTCAACCTTGGGTTGCTCATCTCAGGGGTGCTTTGAAGTCCTATTTATGTAAACTTAGCACTACCTGGTCTTTATTTAAATATATATATATATATATATATATATTTCCAGATTGTACAGAGTGGTTACAGTGTTTTCTTCCTTTTTATTTGTATTTTTAAACAATTTACTTATTTGTGAAAAACACTATAAAAGGA
The DNA here is from genome assembly GCF_018340385.1 of Cyprinus carpio. NCBI lineage: Eukaryota > Metazoa > Chordata > Actinopteri > Cypriniformes > Cyprinidae > Cyprinus > Cyprinus carpio. The sequence continues at coordinate 27,547,247 of NC_056601.1, forward strand.
TTATAGAATCAAGAAGTCCCCATCTAAAGAAATCTGTTTATTTAAGAGATTTATTTTTTATCAAGTTTAAATTATTTTTTTTATCTTCCACCCTTCTCTCTGAGATATCGGACATAAAAAAAAAATCTATATCTGTCAGCTACTATTTAAAAACCCTTCCAAATGTGACTGGAAGCCAGTGTAAAGACCTAAATACTGGGGTGATGTGATCAGGTTTTTTTTTTTTTTTGCTTGTAGTAAGGATTCTAGCCACTGCGTTGACAGCTTCAACTGTCTACTGGTATTTTTGGGAATGAAGGAAACAGTCTACTGGTAATAAATGGGTAAATTAGGTCTAGATGTTGTTTAGAATAAAGGCTATATAAAAACTGCAATCATTCTGAGATGATTAATATATTATTGCTATTGATCTGATTCTAAAATAAAACTTGGTTTTCAGCCTTTTGACCTCTGGTTTAAAGTTAGGCATTCAAACTTCAGTATATCATCTTTACATGCATCTGTACTGTCTTTGTTTAACTGGAAGAAATGTTACAGCATATCCAACTATTAATTTCATCAATGGACTGACATAAAGAGTCTATCATCTGCATATCTATCTATCTTATCTGTTTACTTTCTCCCCTTATTTTTTTCAGTGCTATCTGCACTATTCACACAGATGCCATTATTTTTATTTACCTGCTCTACAATTGTGAGTCAGAGTGTTCTTGATAATGTTGTTAATAATGTTTGAGAAGAAAACACTAATAACTGCCATATGAGAAGAAAACCAGACTTATCAACCTTAGTGTGTCTCTGTGATAAAGTTCTAGTCTTCATTTCTGGAAAGTCCAGACGGGCCACCTGCTGTGACAGTGGCAGCTCGCATTGTTAAAAAGTGAGCCCTGTCCTGTCTCACCTTGCCTAGACAGAACTTACACAGCAGTCTGTTGAGATGAGAACATGCCCTGCCTAACCATGACCTTTCTCCCACTTAATTTTGCGCATTAACTTTGCCCTAAGCCAACCGATTCAGTTAACACTCCAATTCAGTTTACACTCTACATTCACTCAGCTACCACTAGGCGCTTTTCCACTGTCGGGCCAGTGCGAGGCAGTGCTTTAAACAGGCCGGGCAGGGCTAATAGCCTCAGGCCTGTAGCACCAATGCCAAAATCACACTGCCTTTCCACCGTCGGGCCAGAAGCTCCGCTGCACTTCACTAAAACCCATCCTTTACACACCTCTCAGGAAACATCACGCAACCCCATCATTTCACCAACAGATAGAAGTTATCAGAAAACTAATAAGAAATAAGTCACTGGAACTAGCGCAATCAAAAAAACATACATGATAAAAGCAGCCGTTTGTTTGCATGCTTTGTTAAATATTTTAATCCAAAAGCATCTATGTTTTACAATAATAGGCTAAGTGATACGAAATAAATCGGTATGAACATAGCCTACCTGCTTATTCAGTCGAGTCTGTTTTCTGTAGTCACAGTATACGTCACATTTAGAAAGAATGATAATTTCTATATTTCTATCAAAACTCCAAAACAAGACCATTAAACCAAAAACTCTCGAGACGAGACTAATGACAGATAAAAAATATGTTACTAAATAAATACACGATTGTGATAGAGAATAAGAAGCTGACGTCTGATTTATTCAAGCGGTCGTATTTACCATGTTTACTACATTAATGGCTAGCGTGCATAGTCTGGAGAAACTCCACCTTTGTTCATATACACTCTTCTAGCCCCAGCTGGCCTGCTTTGGCCCAAGGTTTTCGTTGGGCCAAAAAACAGGAAGGAAGAACCGACGAGGAACAATCAACCCCCGGAAGTGACAGTGGAAATTATTTTCTAAATGAAAATAGTTTGAAAGTAGATCCTGAATGGAACACACATCTCTGCATTTATTTGCACCAACGATTGTCAGCTTTTTCTGACAATTTATGCACTTTAGTGTAACTTTAGCTGTTTATTTTAGAATGTAAGTCTGTACTTCTTAAAAATGTTCAATAAATAATTTTTAATAGTAAACAATAAATACATATATGTGTATATGAGAACACCAGAGAGATTTTACACAATGTAAACTGTATCATTTAATTAAATAATACAATTAATAATATATTGATGTGCATGTGATAAAAGATAGTACTGTGTGTATATTTAAACAGACATGTACTATGTATGTTTATATTTATATGAAAACATGTATGTTCAATGTAAGTACTCAACTATGAGGTATGTATTCATATATGTGTATCCATTTATATTTTATATATTTATTTTGGTAAAATCTCCTCCAAAAAAATCCTAAAATATCGATGTTTTCGGTAAACACTTTTTTCTTATAAACCACCACACATATTTTCATACATGAAAGGTGTAACAATGCAAACAATAAAGTGTGATATGAGTTTATGCATTTAGTATGAGTTTATGTGTTAACTGCTGAAAGTAAAATTAATAATTTTTTTCAATAAAGTTATTACATGTAAAAATGTAGCACTTTTTATTTGTCTTCATTTTTTACATATTTACCATTTTTACTATGTATAGCTATACACGGTCTATGCATATATCGCAGTATATTGAAAAATATAAACACCATATATGGAAGTGAGTCCTTATTCACTGATGAAAAAGAGATTCTAGGACATTTTTCTACATTTTTCCCTTTTTAATTTGGATTTGCATCCACATGTGAGCGACTCTTTTAATGAGCTTTTTATGTGTGATCAATTTTGCAGCAGAGGACGTGAGAAAGACTGATCACACGTCTAAAATGCGCGTGTGTGGTGTTTGAATATGGAGGATGCACCTCTGCAGTGGATGTGTGCTGAAGGTTGATGTATGCATGTAGGAGACTCACTGAGAAGAAAGAAAGGATGGGTGGATAAGAACTGAGGGAAATAAATGAAAGAGAGAAGGCCAGTTAGATAAGTGGGAATGGTAGGACATTATTACAAGTACATCTCAACTGAGAACCACCAAAGAAAGATAAGCTATGTGTGTTAGTAATGTCTTTGTCAGGTAACCATGTGAATGAATACTTTATGCCTTATGTAATGCTGCACAATGCATTGAAGTGTGTGCATTTGTTCACACATCATATACTGTATGTGTGTGAGTACACCACTGGATGTGACCTGTAGTTTAGCTTGTCATAACTAAGCTTTTGCTTCCTTCAAGTCACGTCAGAATGATGATATTGATGAGTGCACATGAACAGCACAACAGTTTTTAATTACCAGCGGGAAACTGGGGATTTTGTTTAAGCCCTCACTACACAAGAATGTGTGTTAATAAAATCATGACGGGAGCTAATTGGTATCAGTCATAATTAAGTCATGATTGTGAGCTTTCAGTCTGCACACATCTTGTGCACTGCTGAGGAAGAACAGAGCTAAAGCTTGCAAAATAATTTCACTTATTTAGCTCATTTCAACCCAGGCTCATTGGGGGAAAAAAGTGCCTGTGGTGACATTTCTGCAAAATTAAATTACATTGCTTCTTGAACGTTTGCAACACTTTCAAAGTTAAATGTCCAGTAAATAGCACTAAAAGTGCATTCAGTTTTACCAGAAACAGATTATTTTGAATGTGAGTGGTCCTAAAAAGTTAATTACAATACCCCCTACACTGAATCTGACCCTTCATAGTCTGAACTAAAGCAAACATGATATAAAAAGACATTAGTGAAAGCATTATGTATTGGTATTTTATTTAGACATGGTATTTTATCTTGCTTCTACAAGTCTTTGAGCTCTTTTATGTAGTGTTGTGGTTCATGTTTCACAGGACTCATAGTCAAATGCTCCACATTTCAAGTGCAATGTTCTACCGGGTGAGCTACCTAGCAAGTTTACAATATTAGAAATTAAAAACACAAAAAGGTCATAACTCAAATCAAACAAAAAAATGCATAAGTTTACAAATCATGCACAATGATGAAAGTCTTTTGAGGTCATCATAACATAGAATTGTGCAAGGAAAAGCATAAAAATAAATATCATTCAATAATATCATAACCCGTAATCATAATTTGTGTGAAAAGAAAAACTATTAAGAGCTTGTTTGTTAATAGAAATAAAGCTGAAATAAAATTTAAAAGGTAAATATAAAAGCCAGTAAAACCTATAATAGTATATCAGTAATAATGTAATAATAATAACACTGGCTCACATTACATTCCAACTGTGACTTCATTAACCTTCAGGTATACACTTCAGGTATTGCCTGAATGCACTGTAAGTCTCTTTGGATAAAAGCGTCTGCTAAATGCATAAATGTAAATGTAATAAATGTAAAATTTATAAACGTTTCAGCAGAAATCAGTCTTAAAGAAGTTGAAGACATGGTGTCAGCTAATTGTTGCTGGGTGTGAGTTGCAATTGAGAATACTGACTATTCAGTTTAGTGTGTATTTCATGTACTGTTGAGCTTGCCAGAACAGAAGAATGGCAGTCGTGGCAAAATAAATTAGCCATCAATTTCACTTCCTTGCTCTTCACTTTGTGCAGCAGCGGTTCTAAAAAGCTTCTTGTCCTTGTTTTTAGATGAAAATGAAATTTCCCACTCTTTTCATTTTCTCCGTACAAAAATTATGAAAACACACATTGCATCACAATTATAAGTTCCACATATGTAAGTAGAAACTACTTTTAGTCTGGAATTTCTGAATTAGTGTCAGTTGAAAATCTTTTGGAAGCTAATGTAAGATAATTGTATTTGTCATAATTAAGTTGTAACTGCTGATGGTACAGTTTAGATTTAATGCATTTCATATACTGTTGATTAATAATAATTATAAAATTTGACAGAATATACTTCTCCCTGCCATTCTCAGGAGCAGCATGACATTACACTTCATCTGCCCATTGTGTCCATTTTTTCCCTAAAATAACCTGAACTTCTGCAATAGTGCAATTAGAGCTTACAAACTTGAATTTAGCACACTGGATTATGCTTGTTCATGCTGTTCATCAGCAAAACTTGGTGGATATGGCTGATCAAGAAAGTTTGTTCCAAGATAATTGTAAAGGTTTGATAATGATTGGTGATCAAGCTTGCCAATATGCTACTCATAAAGTCGATTTAGGAGGTGAAAGGTCTGCTAAAACTACATTTCCTATCATTCTCTGTGGTAGATGAAGCAACAATTACACAGCTAATGTGCACCTTTTGCGTCATTAAGTTGCAGCAGAACTAAAATAGCTTGTTTGTCAGTAGGTTAAATGAAAGAAATATGAAATTGCCCACCAAGTCTGTTATTTCTGACCAAAATCAATTGAACTCACATCATGATGTAATTACAACTTCCAATCTTGTTAGAAGAAACGTCTCAGGAGATTTTGAGTGCAGAATTGGAGCTTTTAACACAGCAAAGATACTCCTGTGGTATCAAATGTGTGTATGTGTGTCTACTTAACCATATTTTAGAAATGAGTACCCAGAGGTAACAGCTTACTTTTTTCTTTAATCATTATTGTAAAAATGCATTAACCAAACAGCTGAAGGACCCTGCAAGCTCACATTCATCTGCCACCACTTTTGAAAGCCATACCCACATCTCAACAACCAATCAACAATTGATGAACAGAACCAAGTGCCCAACCTAGATTTTTCTTTTTCAATAAACTGTTACACTTAGATGTAAGCCACAATACAGAAGAAAAGATCTGATGCTATCTGTTTCATCGTGACTTAAAGTGAACATTGGGTATAACTAAAAATGTTTATATTTTTCTGTGAGGGTTATGTTTGGGATGGGATTAGGCGATAGAAAATATGATCAGTTAAGTATAAAACAATTACGCCCGTATGGAGAGTTCCCGTATACCATAGTAGTTGTGCGAGTATGCATGTGTGGACATCAAATGATTAAAAATGCATTTGGTGGAGATTAGAGATGGCTCAACCTGGACACATACAAGGCCACAACTGGCAGCATGAATCTCTGATTTTGCCAGATAGAGTAAGAGAGAAGGAGAGACAGAGACCAGTGTCCTTGAGGGGAGATCAAATATGACCTCTCTACTTTATCTGCTGACATCACAGACACACTATAAGAGCGTTACACACAATCAAACACACATGCACACACACTCGCACAACATGCTAACAGCCTGTTTCTCACATCTGAAAACATCTTTCACAAAAGAAAGCTTTACCATCACACATGCAAACAAACACATACACATCTGACTCACAACCATATCAAGTGTCTCGAAACATGAGCTAATGTTCGATTCTTTTACAGATACGCTCACACAATGCCCATGCACACTCTTTCCATTGTGAATCAACACACTGCTGCCTACAGACTTGGCCATGTTGCATATAAAGTACGCGCTGGCACACGCACGCCAACACGCGTTCACCCACACGCATCCTACTTAAACAAACCCTGACACATACACACATGTGGAAAAACTCTGACAGACTGTTTCATGACACACTTGTCATCTTAAACTGAACTGAGAACTGAGGAGGCATGGATGAATAATTAATCCAAGCAGTTCGATTTTGTGAATGTGTGTGTGTGTGTGTGTGTGTGTGTGTGTGTGTGTGTGTGTGTGTGTGTGTGTGTGTGTGTGTGTGTGTGTGTGTGTGTGTGTGTGTGTTTGTGTGTGTGTGTGTGTAAAGAAAAGGCTAAGATTTGCAGCAGTTCCTAAGTGACTCCAGCCGTTAGATGTCATGTCCCAGTGCACATCCTGGCTTTGTTTGAAATAGCATATAGCTAACATTTGCTACTACTCCGTTTCTTTGGCATATAGTATGTACAGTGTGCACAGCATGCTGATAATCCGGACAAGCTTCTACATTTGCCAAATTTGTGCAACAATGCAAAGTGCTTGATGCGACATTCCACGTTCCGACATGTGACAAATGAACCACAAATAACTATGGCTACTAATTTAACCGCTCATTTTGACTCATTTCATTGGACTGCCAAAAGTTCTGACATTTCAGGAATTAAAAATAGAAAACAACGGCGCTTATTTCCAAGAAGAACAAAAATCAGCACACTTGCAGGATTCACTGAAGACAAGATAAAACTGAAAAATAATCTTAAACTTACAAGAAGTGGTAGAAATTAACTTTTCAATTGTTCCCTTACAATTTATTTTCTGGGCAACTTGTCTAACCTTTTTAAATGTGTGCATTCCCCTTCATGGAAATTCTTACATTTATACAAAAAAATGCAATTTGAATATTATGATGCATGATGAAAATAAGTATCAATCACAGGAAATAAATATCAAAAAAATCCATCTTTACACTACAAAAGAGGCACAGAAGCTGAGGTGGCATTAAGATGTATTTACACAGACTGTTTAATGCAGCTCAGAGGTGCCATGAATGCATTTACGCAACTTCAGTGTAAATGCATTAATGGCATAATAAATAAAAATGTTATATGATATTTTTAAAAAAATAAAAAATAAAAAGCTACAAACAAAAAGCATGTTTTAAAACAACCTTTGCAAAAACACCCCTTTCATGCATCATGCCTCACCACTCAAACATTACAAACACAGCTCTTACGGGTCTATAAATGTGAAGTAAAATCTCAACAAGTAAAAGCAGACTACCCAAACATTACATCTAACTCCTCCATCTTGTAAACGTTGATGGCCAATATTTACCATTGTTTTACCTCTTTGTCTGTATTTTGGCAAGTCTTCAAATCTTGCCTTGCACTTCTGTAACGGAATCTGAAATTATTTTTTTCACACTGGATAAACACCGTCTGGCTCAGCTGGCTACAGTAGCTAAGGGCCGATTTACAATGATTAGACTAATATTTTTTGGTCCTGGGACTTTTATATATAGACCACTTTAATTATGTATTGCTATCTGTCTGTGAAGAAACTTTCAACCAGTATAACAAAAAATGTTAATGCAAAACACTAGCTTTAAAAATATTAAACTAAAGTAGGTGGAGGCAAATCATCTTCATAAAATCAAACGATTCTTTCAAAATGTTGCAAGTGATTGTCTTAATGAATGGCCTTAAAGGGTTAGTTCACCCAAAAATCTAAATTATGTCATTAATGACTCATCCTCATGTCGTTCCAAACTCATAAGACCTCCGTTCATCTTCAGAACACAGTTTAAGATATTTTATATTTAGTCAGAGAGCTTTCTGACCCTCCATTGAAAATGTATGTACGTTATACTGTCCATGTCCAGAAAGGTAATAAAAACATCATCAAAGTAGTCCATGTCACATCAGTGGGTCAGTGAAAATACATTTTGGTCCAAAAATAACAAAAATTACGAATTAATTCAGCATTGTCTTCTCTTCCGGGTCTGTTGTGAATCCACGTTCACGACACTGCAGTGACGCTGCTGACGTAATGCACGTTTAAATCACTGTGGTTGTTTTTGGCAATTAGGACATCTGCGACATGCACACTTATGCACCATTTTAAAAAATATAGCAATACCAAAATACAAACAATGTAGAATAGCTTGAATACAGCGTGCGTCTCCCTCAGACTGCAAACGAAGCTCGGACGCACCAGATAACACGTCAGCAGGGTCGTACGTCAGCTGCGTCACTGCAGTGCCGTGAACGCGGATTCACAACAGACCCGGAAGAGAAGACAATGCTGAATAAAGTCGTAATTTTTGTTATTTTTGGACCAAAATGTATTTTCGATGCTTCAACAAATTTTAACTGACCCACTGATTTCACATTAACTAAATAAATAATGTTTTTATTACCTTTCTGGACAGTATACTGTACATACATTTTCAATAGAGGGTCAGAAAGCTCTCGGACTAAATCTAAAATATCTTAAACTGTGTTCCGAAGATGAACGGAGGTCTTACGGGTTTGGAAAGACATGAGGGTGAGTCATTAATGACATAATTTTGATTTTTGGGTGAACTAACCCTTAATTGAATCATTTTCTAACCTGATTCATTCAAAAATTATCATTATTAATGAAGAAAATACTAGGTTGTTGTTTGGAGATGCAGCTGTATTTTCATTGGCATAATAGAGCAAAAAATAAAAAACAATATTGTGTGTAAAATGTACGTTGCTTTATATTAACTTAAACATAGCCTATTTTTTATTATTTATTTATTTATTTATTAACTAAATTCAAATCAGTGTTGCACTGTACCTTCACTAGTGATGGATGCTTTTGAAGCAAAGCTTCGGAAAAATTAAAAACTTTTGTGAATCATTTGTTTTGAACCAGCGTGATTTTAGTAAACGAGGCCTCGTTACATCCTTAGACTGTAAAAAAAACATGGACATAGTGTCCGTGATGTCACCCATAGGTTTCCGAAGAGCATTTTTGCAGTTTTCATGAAGGACAAAATTAGCTAAATAGACCAAAGTCATTTTTTGAACCAGGCTGTAAACATGTTTTTTTCTGCTGTAAAGTTGGAGATTTTAACATGGGGAGTCTATGGGATTGACTCCCTTTTGGAGCCAGCCTCTAGCGGCCAGTTACGAATTACAGTTAAAGTCACTTCCGTGTTGGCCTCAGAAAGAGAGTGGGAGGTTGCCGCTTGGTTACATCACAGCTGTTTCAAAATGTTTCAGAATTTCAGTGGTTGTATTCCTCATATTTAATGGTATTTAATGATTTGTTAATTACCTTTAATATATTGTTTTAATATATTGTATTTTCCAAATGAGAACAGTAGAAGCAATCAGACCAGCGAGAGAACAACAACAGTATACAAGTACCATGACAAGTCTCAGTTAGTCTAGCACACGTAGCTGTTTTTTTTTTTCAAGAATAGAAAGAAAAGAAAAGGTAAGTGCTAGTATTTGTTGGTCAAGTCCTGGCGAAAAAGATGTCTTTAGATGTTTTTTGAAGATGAGTAAAGACTTCGAATTGAGATTGGGAGGTCATTCCACCAGCTGGGTACAGTCCAGGAAAAGGTCTGTGATAGTGATTTTGAACCTCTTTGGGATGGCGCCACAAGGCACCGTTCACTTGCAGAACGCAAGCTTCTGGAGGGCACATAAGTTTGAACTAGTGAGTTTAGGTATATTGGTGCCGTGCCAGTAAACGTCTTGTAGGCAAGCTTCAGTACCTTGAATTTTATGCAAGTGGATACTGGTAGCCAGTGTAACCTGATAAGGAGAGGAGTAACGTGAGTTTTTTTTTGGCTCATTGAAGACAACTCTCGCTGCTGCTGCATTCTGGATCAGTTGCAGAGGCTTGATAGAACATGCAGGAAGGCCCACCAAGAGAGCATTACAATACTCTGGAGAGAACAAGAGCTTGGACAAGAAGTTGTGTTGCTTGCTCTGACAGGAAAGGTCTGATCTTCCTAATGTTGTATAAGGCAAATCTGCATGACCGGGTCATTGTAGCAATATGGTCTGTGAAGCGTAAATGATGATCAATCACAACTCCTAGGTTTCTGGCTGTCCTGGAAGGAGTTATGGTCAACGAACCCAGCTGTATAGAGTAGTTGTGATGAAACGATGGGTTAGCTGGAACCACAAGCAGTTCTGTCTTAGTAAGGTTGAGCTGAAGGTGATGGTCCTTCATCCAACAAGAAATGTCTCTCAGACAGGCTGCAATGCGAGCAGCTACCGTCGGATCATCTGGTTGGAATGAAAAGTAGAGTTGAGTGTCATCAGCATAGCAGTGATAAGAAAAGCCATGCTTCTGAATGGCAGATCCTAATGACATCATGTAGATAGAGAAGAGAAGTGGTCCAAGCGATGAGCCTTGAGGAACCCCAGTAGCAAGAAGTAGTGACTTAGAAACCTCACCCCTCCAAGACACCCTGAAGGACCTACCTGAGAGGTAGGACTTAAACCACAGGGGTGTGGTTCCAGAGATGCCCATCTTTCTGAGGGTGGACAAGAGAATCTGGTGGTTAACTGTGTCAAAAGCAGCAGACAGATCCAGCAAGATGAGTACTGAGGATTTGGAAGCTGCTCTCGCCAGTCGCAGGGCTTCAGTAACCAAGAGCAGGGCAGTCTCAGTTGAATGGCCGCTTTTGAAGCCAGTTTGGTTGCTGTCAAGGAGGTTGTTCTGTACAAGAAACATAGAGAGTTGGTTAAACACAACTCGCTCAAGTGTCTTTGCAATGAATGGAAGAAGGGATAACGGTCTGTAATTTTCTAAAAGTGCTGGATTTAGAGATGGTTTCCTAAGCAGTGGGCTTACCCGAGCCTGCTTAAATGCTGTGGGAAATGTACAAGAGTGAAGCGAGGTGATGATAATGTGAGTAAGTGAAGGTATGACTGAAGAAGGAATGGCCTACAGGAGGTGAGTGGGGATAGGATCAAGTAGACAAGTAGTAGGATGTTTGTAAAGGATAAGTTTGGAAACATCCGTCTCTGAGACTGGAGAGAAGAAGGAGAGAGAGTGTGTATTAGTCGTTATGAAGTTATCATCAGTCTGCGGCGTGGAGAATTGGTCACTGATGGTTCGTGTCTTATTTGTGAAGAAAACTGCAAATTCATCAGTTGTAAGAGTTGATGAAGGAGTAGGGGGAGGAGGACAAAGAAGAGAAGAGAAAGGTTTGAAAAGTGTGCGAGAGTCAGAACTTATCATGTTAATTTTGTTGTGGTAGTATGTTGTATTAGCAGTGAAGACATTTGCAGAGAAGGAAGAGAGGAGTGAATGATACAAACTGAGGTCGGTAGAGTTTCTTGATTTGTGCCATTTCCTCTCTGCAGCCCTGAGTTTAGAGCGATGTTCACGGAGAACATCGGACAGTCAGGGGGCAGATGGGGTGGTGCGTGCTGGTCTGGATGACAGTGGGCAAAAGTTGTCCAAGCCAGAAGTTAGAGTGGATCACAGAGTGTCAGTAGGACTGTTCGTGTCCAGTGCTGAAAACTGAGAGAGTGAAGGAAGTGAGGATGAAACCATAGAGGATAGGCGACAGGGAGAGAGTGAGCGAGCGGGAGAGAGTCCATATAAGTCTGTAAAATGAAAACCAGGGACATTTCCTAGTTCAGTGGTCAAAATATCACTGAAATCTCACTTGCAATTATCTACAAATTAAAAAATGGGGACAATACATTTTTGTATGTTTTTGTTTTTTAATTGTTGTGGTTTCCATATATTAATATCATAATTAATAATTACAGTGATGTTTGAGGATCAAACTTACCCTAGTTTTTAAACACAATTCACCAAAAAATCACACTATGAAAAATAATACATAGTAACTACTGCAAATAGTATTATAACAAAATTATGGCTTTAAAAACACATTAAAAACAAAACAATAATAATTATGCTTAAACAAATGGATCTTTTCTATCCCTAATCAGGCTTGATATTTTACCTTTTGGGCTCATTTTGACCACAAAGTATATGCTTTCTGCAAATGTATTTGTGCAAGGTTATTTGAAATATGGATATTTTTCTTACAAAAATGCATGGATTCTCTACATGAGGCCTTTATTCACACCCTGGAGCCATGTGAGGCATGTTTTATTATGGATGTGCGCGCTTTATTTGACATGTTTTGGACTGTTGAACAGAAACACCCGCCCTCTGCAGTGATAAAGCTTGGAATAGCCAGGACAATTTTTAATATTACTCCGATTGGATTTGTCTGAAAGAATAAAGTCATGTACACCTCCTAGGATACCTTAAGGGTGAGTTTCATTTTTGGGTGAACTAACCCTTTAGGGCCTATTGTGTGCAAAACAATCCCACAACCTTATCATGCCTTGTTATACAGTGCACACAAACAGTAGGCTTTTACTTTACTTTAACATGTATAGTTAGTATTTGGCTACCTTGAAACCAACAACATCTTTTAATCTTTTATAATCAATTATATTTTGATAATTGATTATAATAGCGCTCTGCTCTCATCCAAGTTCTTCATGGCTAAAATAGTGTGCACGACAGTAATCAGTATAGCTTGCAGCGCTCTCTGCTGGTGATAATAATCATAATCATATTATTGGGGTTGTTTTGAACGTGCTGTAAAACGGGAACATTTCCGGGGACAGTCGAGGACAGGGCACCAAAAACCGGGACAGTCCCAGGAAAACGGCTTAGGCCTATTTGCACAGTGGTTAACCAATAAAATTTAAAAAGGCACTTCACGCCAAAAAGGTTGCTGACCCTTGTATAAAACAGTCAAGATCTTAAAAGGAGGACACACATGCACAGCTAGTTCAAAATCAGTCAAAAGTGGACTGTCCTTCCTAAAATCAGACAGATGGTCACCATATGTAACAGCTATGTAGCAAACTAGTATTTGAAACATTTATCATTGCATAATGCCTATTGTCTCACATACTATTTTAAACCAGTAGTAGGAAGTGTACAGTGTATTCTGCGTAGTACTGTGTAAGTAGTAAGCTTGAAAGCATGGTCATATTCACTCATGTGAAGGTGGAAGCTAAATATACAATGCTATGCCACCTAAAAAAAATTTTGGTTTAGTATGTACCCACAGATCTTATTTTAACAAACAAACAGCTATGTAGTTTAGGTGCATACTAATTTACTAAAGACCTTGCTTGGCTCAAAAGGAAGCTATCTTGTATATGACAGCAACTCTGGACATGGCACGGATCAGCATAGCTGCTGACATTCACCAACTTACATCTCTTACATGTATTATTCATCTAAACATGCTATAATGAGTGAGAAAAGAAAGCAGAGAGAGAACGTACAAAGAGGGCAGAGAGAAGCAAAAATATAAATTAAAAAACAGGATATGTTAAAACACAGGCTCTGTTCCAAAATGTAGTGAGCTGCCTACAGAAGCAGCATTTACAGGCATGTTCCTGGCACAAAGATATTTTCTGCACACATCTTAAAAGAGCATCACATCCATCCTTCGAAGATAAAGTGATCCCAGAATGCACTGCGATGAGCTTAATGAAAGAAAAATCAACCAAGATGGCAGACAAAGTGAGAAAAATGATGCAAAGATGTGCTGTCTGTGTAGAGAGCTCCAAATCCCTTACCATTTAAGTTATCACGCTGACTTCTAGAAGAAATAATATGATTACAACGTGAAGCAATTTTATTACCAATAGATTAAAGGTAATTGGCTACTCAACTGGCTACAAAAAAAAAATTAATTAAAAATTATGCATTTTAAATAAACTAAAAGTACTTTAAATAGCTATAAAAATCAATGTGCTTAAATTCTATGCAATTTCTTAGACTTCTGATTCCAGACTTTAGTATTTTGTCAAATCTGAGCTCAGTTTGAGAAATATTTTTTGAAAATTTGGAGATTGTGTGAAGACAGAGATATTTTTTTTTTTTCCTGAGAAGCACATGAGAAGCAAGAGACTATTTGCAGTTCATTTAATCTCACTGTTGTCTAGGAGAAACAACAAAGTCACTATGACATAAAAATTACAAATTCTTATTTTTGCATGGAATATTGCAGTATTTATTTTTAATTATTTATCGTGGTTTTTTTTTTGTTTGGTTTTTCTTTTTTATTAGCACAAAGAAATTATCAAACAACAACAATCCAATGATTCACTTAATTTCATAAGGAAAAAATCAAGTCCCACCCTACATTTTTAGTTTTTCACTCAGATATACGTCACAATAGGGAATAATACACTTCACAAAACTTGTAAAGGCTTTAATGACCAAGACCAAAATAATATGATGTACTCTCAGAAATAAAGGTACAAAAACTGTCACTGGGGTAAAACCTTTTTTAAAAGTTTTATTTATTACATATTTTACTAATATGTACACTTTATATATTAATATATCCTTTTAAAGTACAAATACTTAACTTTAAGGTACTAATATGTACCACTTAGGGGTAAAGATGTACAAACTACAAAGATGTACCTTTTAGCTTTTGTACCTTAGGATGCTGCTCCAGTGAAAGCTTTGTGCCTTTTTTTCGGAGAGTACGGATGGGGGTAACAAATGAACTCAGAGACCTTAGAGCAGACGAGTATGCAGACAAACTGACACACACACACACACACACACACACACACACACACACACACACACACACACACACACACACACACATACCACAGTTTATCAATGGACTGGATCAATGTGAAAGTCTATCTCTCAGAGATACATCACAGTTACATCATGCACATGGCTTCAGTGAGCACTGAACCCAGTCTCTCATCTTTTTCTTCTTCTCCCTGCAGTCATTCCTCACTCTCATATTTATTCTTGTTTCTGTCTCTCAAAAACATACAAACCTGAATTTCAGGGATGCATGATAGTATTTTTGGTGACCACTTCTTCCCTGTGTACTGTAAAGCTACCAAATTTTGCGTACATGTTATTTACATCACTCAGTTGTGGATATATAGGTTAAAACTTCGATTGCTTAACAACAAGTAAATATATGTTTAAAATATAAAAATGTTCATGAACCACTGAAGCAAACTGATTGGTCTGCATGCTCTTCACACATGTAGCTGAACAAGCAAGAATAATTAGAAAATTACTGCTTTATGTTGTAAAATTTTGAAACATTTTAAAAAGTAATACATTTGCAAAGTTATCAAAAATCTTGTTTTTAATTGTCATTTTAGCATTAGGCCTAACATAACAAAATACGGAAAAAATTAAAGGCTCTGAATACTTTATACTGAATGCAATGTATATATTTTTAATTAATCTGTTTTGGCAAAAATTACAAGCACATAATATAAAAGCTTATTTTTTAGAAAATGCATGTCGAATCTTTTGTACAGTATGCCAGGTTTTAGAAACATGAAACATATCAAATAATAGTAAAAAAAAAACAAACAAACAAAAAAAAATCTCTCTCTCTCTCTCTCTATATATATATATATATATATATATATATATATATATATATTTAATGGAACAAAATATAAAGAAAAGTTTGCGCATGTGATTTTTGGAATCAGATTTTAAAAAATAAGGCTTTTATTCCTCATATAGCATGATATAGTGAAAAAAGCAGACTGATCTCACGGCAATTCGTACGTATTTTACGAGGTGGCTAATTCGTACGAATTCGTACAACCACACTCGTACAAATTCATACGATTTTTGCCAAATTGTATGTATTTTACGAGTTGCACAATTCGTATGAATTTGTACGAAGGACCTACATCTAACCCTGCCCCTAAACCTACCCGACACTGGGGTTTAGACAAATCGCATAAAATCGTACGAGTGAGGTCGTACAAATTCTTACGAATTAGCCACCTCGTAAAATACGTATGAATTGGTCGTGAGATAGCATTGAAAAAAGAGCTCATACTAGAGGAGGAAAAAACACCTTTTTATTCAGAGGCCCAAACTGAGCAAACATTTTTAATTTGGTGAAGATCTTAATATTTATATGGCTAAAAAGTAAGATGAAATTTTGATAGATTTTAATGTAAATCAATGAAATCTTTGTAACAAAATACCATACTTAAATTTACATAAAATTATATAAATATCAGTTGTCACTCTATATCTCCCAATATGTCTCAGTAAGATGATATTTAAATGCATCACATATTATATTCACATTTTAACATGATTTTGTTTTTTATTATTATGCATGAATAAGTTGCTTCCGTCCAGTAAGTGTTCATCTTAAAATATTGCTAGCAATATAAAAAAATCTTATGTAAACTTTATACAAATCAGTAAAGATTTCACAGCTGAAAGACATGCAAACCACATTTTTAAAATTTACTAAAAGGTCATTATTTTGCCATAAACTATCAATCAGACAACAGAAGGCATGTAATGTAGAAGATTGCATATGAAATGGTTTGTTTTTCAGCAAAGCCTTTAAAATGTTGGTCATTTAAGTCCTTAGAAATTTGCATATCAAATATGATACAGTTGTCTTTATAGCTTTAAACAGTTATCCATACTTTAGATTCAATGCTTCAATACCTGATTTCATTAGTAGCATTTAAAATTACACTGGCCTTTAGTTACCATACAATAGCTAACAAAAATGGGTTACCATATCAACTAGAATTTCAATATCAGTGCATTCTAGTTATATTTAAAGTTCGGATCCATCCCTCCATCTACACTGAAGTGTTGATGTGAGTGTGTGAGACATGTGAAATGCTGGGTAGTCTGGAACTAATGGGCTGATGGGTTTTGAGAGCCTAATCATGGAGGGCAAACATCAGAATACTTGGCCCGCCGGTGAAGTCCTTTCCATTTTAAATAGGCCATCTGCCTCCTCTATGTTAGCCAAACCTGCCCTGTCACAGCCGGTCTTTAGACTAACACACACTATCACAAACACATAGACACACAGGTACAAACGCATACACACACGCTTATTTTTATAGACGTAATCACACACTGTGCCAATCTCCAGCTTTTTCCCACTCTCTCAGGCGTGTGAACATTTTTAAAAAAAGGCTTGTTAATATCCATGGCGACGCTCTTCAGTCTGTCTCGAATCACTTTGAAAGTTCTGTTACCACAGTACATCACAGAACTCTTCACTGCATGTGTCCTCCTTCTCATAGCCGACAGCAAATGGGTATGTCCGAAACAGAAGGTGACTGCGTTTGTACAACACTTGCATTGT
Organism: Cyprinus carpio; assembly: GCF_018340385.1. NCBI lineage: Eukaryota > Metazoa > Chordata > Actinopteri > Cypriniformes > Cyprinidae > Cyprinus > Cyprinus carpio. The sequence continues at coordinate 27,564,744 of NC_056601.1, forward strand.
CAGTTGGTAGCTTTGTATGAAGACATACTCTTAAGAAAACTAGTTTCAGACTGGCATCCAAATGTCAAATCTAAACACGTATAAAAGATTTTCTTAACTGTTTACCCAAAACATAATGTATATTAGATATAGTGGTTTCCATGGCCAGCTGTCACGCTTTTACTTTAGTGAATGTATTTTAGGGTAGGTTTATCAGTAATAATTTACAACAAAGGTTCAATTTGTTAAAGGAATAGTTTACCACAAAATGAAAATTTGATAAGAATTTATTTACCCTCAGGCCATCCAAGATGAAGATGAGTTTGTTTCTTTGTCAGAACAGATTTGGAGAAATTTAGCATTACATCACTTGCTCACCAATGGATCAACAACACACAACACAAACCATCAGAATGAGAGACCAAACAGCTGATAAAAACAACACAATAATTTACAAGCAATCCACATGACTCCAGTCCGTCAGTTAACATCTTGTGAAGCAAAACAAAAAGCTATGTGTTTTTAAGTAACAAATCCATCTTTAAGATGTTTTAACTTTAAACAAATGCTTCCGGCCAAAATACAAGTCCCTAATCCATAATAACATTTCCTCTGGTGAAAAAGTCCATCCTTTGTTGTCCTCTCACATCATAATATACCCATATATTTGTTTAGATCTGTTTTAGACTGTTTAGGCTTGTAAATGGTTTTTGATCTGTGCATATTTCTCTCCTGATTAGGACAAGATGACTTTTCACTGGACCAAGCTAAATTAGTGAACTCCCAGAAGCAACGGTTTGAAGTTAAAAAGTTAAAACGCAGCTTTCCGCTTCACAATGCATTCACAGATGGACTGGATTACTTGTGGATTACTGTGATGTTTTTATCAGTTGTTTGAACTCTCATTCTGATGGCACCCATTCACTGTAGAGGATCCATTGGGGAGCAAGTGATGAAATGGTACATTCCTCCAAATCCCAAATCCAAATTTGGGTGAACTATTCCTTTAATATGCATTATAGGCATTAATATCATATACTACTTTACTACCACTATGTATTTCGTTTTGTTTGTATGTAGTTAGAGCAAAATATATGTGTATATATATATATAATATATATATATATATATATATATATATATTTTTTTTTTTTTTTTTTTTTTTTTTTTTTACTGAACCAAGTGAATTTGTTATGACTATACAGTGCTTATTTCTCAGTAATAGTATCAAAAATGGCAAAACAAAACTTTTAGCTGGAAATGTAACAAACACAAGTGGCATCTTTCAAAATGCATGCAAAATTGAATGAGATATTATACAGAAGAAACAAACTCATCAACCTGAGGCTGAGTAAATTTTTAGCAAATTTTCATTTTTGGGTGAACTATTCCTTTAAACCCTTCAAAATGCATCCACATTTGTTTCACATCACTGTAACTTTGACTTTTAGGGTGCTTTCACACTAGCACTTTTGGTGTGCACCCGTGTTCGACTGACATCAGAGTTTGGTTCGTTTGGATGATGTGAACACTTTCTTCTGAACTCAGGTGCGCACCCGCGAACCGTACCCGAGTCCGCTTAAAAAGGGTGGTCTGGAGTATGATTCATGTGAACTCCAGTACAGTTCGCTGCTGATGTGAACGCAATCGTACCAAATCGCGGAAGCGAACCGCTATTAATGATGTATTATTTGGTAAAAATGTGTTTCCCTCACTTTCCTGACGAGCGTAACTGATGCACTGCAAACAGAGAGCAGTATATCTAATTTCTGTTTGCCTTCAGTGTTCTTTAAAGCAAATGCAGTACATTCGAAAGACAGACGTAAGTGCCGTTATGAACCGAAGCCTTGTAAACAAAACGAACGGTAAAAAAACATAAATATATAAAAGTGCAGAGAGCAATGTGATGCATTTGCCGCCTTTTCCTGCGCCATCGTTACTAAGCAACGGGATAAACAGCTGGCTTGATGATGCAAACGAAGCACGTTTTGGGCCCAAAAATATAATATGAACGCAGTCCAGCGGGGGCAGGGGGAGGGGGGAGCAATCAGACTCGGGTTTGGACCAGGCAAGCGAACCAAGTGTGAAAGAACCCTTAGTTTCATTAAAGAATATGCAGGACTAGTCTAACTCTACTGTTTCTTTTGGTAGATACAATTTTTTTTTTTTTTATCATATCACTCATTAATCCATCAGCTAATTAACACTTTATCCTGTGGACAAGCTTATTTAAAAATGAAGACATTGCACAGCTCAGTTTAATGTTTGATGAATGCTTACACTGTCCTATCTCATTTTTAGTAGCTGCATCACTCAAAGAGGCAGTCAGATCTGTGAGTGTGAATCTTTCATTCAGTTTTAGGCAATTAACCGAGTTTTTTCAGTCTTGTGTAAGGAAAAGCCTGAAGTTATTATTCACTCAAAATCTTGTCTTGTGCCTGTAGCTCTCAAATCTGGTTAATGCTTCCACATGTTCAAACTTAGCTCTTCATAATACAAACAAACCAGTTAGGTTTGTTTGCAGTTTTTTTCCTCCAATTTCTTCATTTGTAGTATCAGTTTTGTTTTAGATGTCTCTTCAAAAATCCTTAGGAGAAATAAAGAATGAAATGGACATGCAGTATGGAGTAGAACAGATCATTTGGGCTTGGAGGAAATTCATGAGAAATGCTTGAGAAATGCTTAACATAAACTGTCTTTCATGTCTGCTACTCCTGGCAGACCTACAGATAATCTTGTTTAGTAAGATAGTTAAAGTCATTATGATAGTTGCTAAAAGCATCCTCGTTTAATTGTACTGAATATGCACAAAGTATATTTTTAAGAAAACGACAGATAATTATATTAAAGAAAGGCCACTTTAGTGTGGTTAAAAAGAGACACTTTCACCACTGTTTCTTAACACACTTACATTTTTAAAATGCGCAGTTTGTAATATTGTCAAATTATAGATTACTTTAATGTACATTTTAAATTATACGTTTGAATAGGCTTGTGTTGTGCTTAAAAGAAGTACACTTATTTTGATGAGTTCACTAAAGTTTAAAGTGCTAGATTGTAATTTTATTTGCAGTATTCTATTCAGTTTTACATTTAAAGTTAATATATTTTAAAGGTACTGAACTGTGATTTCATCATTACAAATGACAAATAAATTTAAATGCATGACACAAGTTTCAACATTTAAATGCAATTAACATGCAATTAAGTGTCCGAAAACATTAAGCTATATTCTGTTTGCAATATTCTTCAAGTATATTCTTTAAGTATATTATTTCCATAATAAGTACTATTTTTAAAAGTATACTTGATTTTTAACAAGGGTCATTAAGTGTTCAACAGGACCACATGCATATGATGCTTTGGTCAAAATATCTCACTCACAGTCATTAGCATGACTGTTAATATGCCTTGTGAAAAAAAAACAGGATTTGGCTGTTTGTACCAAATCAAGTGTGGATGAATGAGACTGAGACGGCCGTCACCAGCAGCAGCAGCAGCACCAGCACTTGTTTAACAATCTCTGTCAATACAAACAACAAAAGCTGTTAATAAATCACACTGTCTTAAACTCTCCCAAAATCTCTCTGAAAACCACTTTTCGCTGTTTTCTCATCTTACTCTTCTAAATATGTGTCATCAAGAGGGTCAGAAATTTGAAGAGATTAAATTATTGAACTAAATATTTAGCAGTGCTGAATAAAAAGTGTTCTGCTGTGAATGCTTGAAATTTAAGCATTTTTTTTTCAGTGGAGAAAAAAAAACTGTTCTGCTCAAAATAAGATTTTAACACACCTACAGCTGTATTTGTAAGTATAAACTATGAAAAAGTGTTGCAATTTGTTTTAAGGTCAGGGTCTCAAATACACATTTCATCAGCATCTTGTTCTGTCTTAAAGAATGTGGCCTAATTAATTTGAGCTAACATTGTCACCTCTGAAATGACTATGTGCTGATCCCACACTGATTGTTTAAAGGGACAGTTCACCAAGACACAAATTCTATCATTACTGAAGACTGACTCACTCTTGTGTCGTTCCCAATATGTTAGCTGTTGTTATTACGCCCATGAGATTAAGACTCTAGGCACATCTGTAGCCTTTGCAACATGGTTGCCATGCGTAGCCTCTTAGGGATCATATTTTGAGATCATATGACCCATCGAATACTACTCGCTTTACCCCAGTAACCCCCTGTAATTGGACACTTTCACTTGTGGAATAATTGTCGTGGCTGCAATGACTGAATTGCATAATTTCCTTAATGAAACAATGTTTGCTACTGCTACATCCACAAAATCCAATAAAATTAAGTTGTATCGACCATCACAATGTCAACAAAACACAATCTTGAATCACTGTTCAATGAAAATTTTCTCCACCATTGCTTTCATCCATATACTGAAATCCAAACTTAGCAGATTTTACATCAATGGCAAAAAATGTCATTGCACATCCAAACACAATGTGCCATGACTGAATAACTGTGAATGGGATTTGAGAGCTGTGGCTGAGAAAAAGATTTCAGGCAATTCACTGAATTTGGGTCTTTTTCTACACAAGCCAACATATGACTTTAGTTGCATGGAAAGTAGCAGCCTGGGCATTCTTTAAGACTTTTGTTTTTGTATTCCATGGAAACAAGTCATATGAGTTTGGAACAGCATGAGTAAATGATGACAGAAGTTTTATTTTTGGGTCAACCAAGACTCTATGTATTGTGGATCTTCTTTTGATAAGTAAAAATAGAAACAGGCAACAATATTCGGCAGACATACTGTAGGTGATGACAAAAAATGTTTTATCTTAAACGTAAATCCTACTGTAACATATTTGATACTCACATTTCTAAAGTCTCTAAATTATCAACATAACCAAATCTTTTCTGAAAAACATTTGCACACAATCTACTACATGCCTTCTTTCACTCTGATTGGTAGTCTATACTTTTTAAACAAGAAACAAGGTCTTTGATTATAATTGCAAAAACATCCAGGTCATGGTACATGTGTACATGTACATGTACATGTGTAATATATATATATATTTTTTTTCTATAACTTGTCATTAACAAATATAATAACTTTTATATAGTTTGTATTATTTTAAAATGAATATTTACTAGACCCAAGCAAATAAGTTTTATTTATATTATCTTTCTTTCTTTTCTTTTTTTTTTTTTTACAGAAATCATGTTACAAATTTTTATTTGTTCATCTCTCAGTCATCACTTTATGCACTGCATTGTATGTTTCCTATCGATACTTCACAAGTCCTTTTTTTCTCCTGAACTGAAGCCTTTTTCAATAACGAAGGGTAACTGCACAACCATTGAACCTATGGCCACAAAGCCCATCAAAGCCCACCAGAATGGGCATTGCCATCTGGCTATATAAGTGGCTGCTTCGCCATAAGATTTCTTCTCCTTCAGCGATGATATTCTTCAATGATCTCCACTGACTGAAGCGCCTGCTCACTGTTGACACGCCTTCAGTGCCGCACAGCAGTGGTCCAGCTTCCCCTGCCGCCATCTGGCGAGCCATATAAGAGCAAATTTATAAAGAACAAATTTTCGCAGCGTTGTTTCAAATGCTGCGCCTTTATTGCAGCAGGTCTCCCCTGCACGCCAATAACGGCCACCGTGATTTCGTTTCCTACTTGGGGAAATCCCATGCGGAATCCATGCTCATCTAGACCGATTGCTTCCACTGCGAGAACATGAGTCTCGCCTCTCTGCTTTAGAAAGTGACTCCGCCCCTCTTACCCTTTCGTTGGCTTCCTCCCAGGAGCCTGTGAGGAAAAAACAGCGGGGCAGAGGATCACAGCACTCGGATGCAAGCGAGCTGACGCCGGCTCAAGTCCCGCATGCCTCACTCTCTCCACACAGAGAGGCTTCCCCCGTCCTCTTCACCCAGCTTGACCAGTGTCCCTCGGGCAGCGCGAGTGATCTGGTCTCATTCGGTGGGAGTAATGACAAGCTGCTGGATGACAGCATGTCATTAGCAGCCTCGAATACGGGGAGCTGCAGGGCTCCATTCCGACCCCGCCCCCCAGCCGTTGTCTGAGCCCTGCAACGTTAAGCAAATTTTGGGGGATTTTTGGCAAATTCTGTGTGCTCTCGAAAGCCGTCAAGGAGCTGGGATGGAGACCGGTGGAGACCTCCCGCAGCTGTCTGGACAAATGGTTCCTGCCAGGGCACCGTCAAGCCCCTCATCAGCGATCCTGTCCTTTTTTTCCAGAGGTCCATGACGAGCTCACTAGGTCATTGTTGGACCCATACTCTGCATGCCTCTGTACTTCTGCTTCATTCGCCCTCACTTCGGTGGATGATGCTGAAGAAAAGGGATATGAGAAGCTTCTCTGCTGGACGAGTCAGTGGCCACACATCTCTGCCTGCTCACTGATATCGGCTGGAAGGCAAAGGCCGCCCATCCGTCCAAGCCGTGTAGGATGACTTCAGCCCTCACTAGACACGCCTACTCCTCGGCTGGGCAAGTGGCCTTAGCACTAAACTCGATGGTGGATCTCCAGGTCTTCCAGGCCAAACTCCTCACCGACATGGACGAGTCTGGTGGGAACTCTGCGATGCTCAGGCCAGTCTGGTGGTGCTCGAGCGCCACTTATGGCTGACTTTGATGGAAATCAAGGACCCTGACAAGGTTCCCTTCCTTGATGCCCTGGTCTCTTCCTGCCAGTCTGTTTGGACCAGTGATCGAAGGCTTCGCCAAGCATTTCACGGAGGCACAAAAGTCGTCCCAGGCCATGAGACACTTCCTGCCAAAAAACTCTAGCACTGCAGCTGCCTTTAGTCGCCCCAAGTCTGCACCAACTCAGCAGCCCACAAAGCCTGCACCCGCGGCCGCTGCCACCTCCCAGCCAAGCCTGAGCCTCAACGATGTTCCCCCTTGGCCAAATGTTACCCATTTCCAAAGTGCCAGGGACCCCGGCCCAAGAAAGTGCTGGACCCTGCACCTCAGGCATCGTCCTGATCTAAAGGACATAAAGAGGAGGGTGCCAAGTCTCGCTGCAGCCAGACCAATCACCCCGTCCAGTTCTGGGTGCAGTCGGCGATGTGTTTGCTGCAAACTCTCGGCCCATTCAAGCACCCAAGTGGCGATCCACTGTTATAGCGGGCAGATTAAAACACAAACATTTTCAAAAAGAAAGCAGATTTCTTCTTCCGATTCTCACCAGTACAGTGTCTCCTTGCAGCGACCAGGCACTCAAACCAATTCAACCCCTGACTTCCCAGGCCAAGGCATGGCATCAACGCAGTGTCAGAGTGGGTTCTGGGTATTATAAGGTGAGGCTATTCACTTCAATTTGCTCGGAGACCCCCATGTTTCATTGGGGTGGTCCCCACTTCGGTTCAGAGCAAGGACACACATGTCCTGCACTCCGAAGTGAAAAATCTACTGACAAAAAGAGCCATAGAGATTGTGCCTCCAGCTCAGAGTGAATTAGACTTCTACAGCCGTTACTTCCTCATCCCCAAGAAGGATGGCAAACCAGGGAGTGCTTTCCTCAAGGTGCCTTTTTGTGCTGATAGAGCACCTCCTGGAATGGACTCAGCTCAACCTGCGCTCCGGGCAAACTGAACCAAGAAGCTGACATGTTGTCACGAAGCAACAAGAAGAACGAAGAACTCTCAGTCATTGCTTGAGTCGAAGCAACCTAAATCCCATGGAAACCGGCCGCTTATATAGCTAGTTGGGCCCGCCCATTTTGGCTGGCTTTGGCAGGCTTCATGGCCATAGGTTCACGCAGTGCCACTGCCGAGCCATTGGTTCGTTTTTTGAAGTGTACTGCATGAACCAATGGCCATGCAGTTACACTGCATTATTGAAAAAGGCTCCAGTTCAGGAGAAAGAAAAATAACTTTTTCCCATAGCGTCTTAACAAACGCAGTACTGGTTCCTGTTTCACAGAGAACCGAGGTTACAGCACATTCTTATAAACTCTCATCGAGTTACACCAAAAGCATATAAATATGAGCATCTATGCCAAATTGCATATTTTTGCTCAGTTTGGGCCTCAGGAAAAAAAACTGAGAAATGAGGATGAGTTCCATTTTGTCCCATATAATACTATATGAGTCATAAAAGCCTGATCTATCATATGATATGTTCTTCAAAAATACATTGTTTGATCTGAAATCTACGAAGCTGGTAGCTCCACCGATTTGGTCCTGCAGTGCACAGAGTGTCTGCATCTGGTGTAGATCCTGACAAAACACTCACCTGAACTTGAGCCACAACAAGAACCGCCTCACTGTGTGATCAAGACATTTCTGCCCAGAAATTACAATAATTAATATTTTCTGGTTTCTTCACGTACATGTGCTTGGTTACAATGTTCATGCACAATGTGCAATGAATCTTGATTTATTCATTTAAGCCTCAGCAATGCTTTTCTAAACAGCTAGTTGAATCCTGGTCAGTTTTTCACTAAAAGTGTTAATGACAAAACTGCTGCATTGACAAAATTATAAAATGCTTGCAACAAAGACTTTAATTTCCTATAGGTGTTAAATCACGACGCTCACAACACCAAGGTCATTAGTCTGATTCTCAGGAAATGCATATACTGGTAAAACATGTCTTGAATGCACTGTAGGTTGCTTTTAAAGCATCTGCCAAAGGAATAACTTTAAATATAATATTGTGTTGCAAGAAAACTTCCATTTAAACGCAGAGAGAGACATTTATTGGTCGATACGATGTAGATTCATCCACTGTCACAGTCTGTGGAGCCAGATTTGGCTCAATCACAGTCACCACAGGGACAGATCCAGTTTCAGTCCAACTGAAGAGGCTTTCAAAGGGTAAACCTCCACTTCTGTCGACACACACTCACACACACACATAAATGGCCCATCTACAGATAAACACTAACAAACTAAAGCATGGGTAGAGATAGCCCACTGATACATGCAGTTTAGCAGCTCTCACATACACACCTCTACAAATACACAGAAAGCTTCTCTATCGTTCTCTCCGCTCATCTCTCCTACCCACTTCATATTGTCTGCTTCTGTAAACTGACGTGCAGGCGCCTGCTTCTGTTGCCAAGGGAACAGGCTTAAATCAAATGAAGCCAACATGAACTGAGAGACATTCACATGCATCTGTGGCCACAGATGAGCTAACACACACACATTTATACACAAACAAAAAAAAACTGATTCTAACACATCAAATTAGGACACATGCTGAGGAAACATAACACACACACAGATGTACGCTGACATGATACATAATTCACCCACAATACAACTCAATGAAACAGAAATATAATGTACAAAAAAACATTATGGATCAAAATCATGAAATTGCTGAGTAAGGAAGGGATACACTGAGGGACACAAGGATGATGACAAGATGCACAAACTAAACAGTACAGTGGCAATTCCATGCCTTTTTGGACATACGTCATTATAATAATATATAATATATATTTAAAAAAAAAAACTTTTTTTTTTTTCAAAATGTATTTAGTACATTTAAAAACATTACCTTTAAATTTAATATTAAATAACATTACAGTTAAAATTATAATCATAAACTTTCCATGTGTATTTAGCGTGTTCATCAAAACACTGAAATAAGTATATTTCTTTAAAACATAACAAACGATTATTAAACCAATTATTTAAGATGTGTCATAAAAAATTTACTCTTTTTAAGTACACTTACATGACCTTTTATTTTTAATACTGTATTAACTGCAAGTGCAGGTGTTTTTAATATACTTTAAGATTTTACAATTTGAAGTGCAAAATCAATACAATTAAACATACTTCTTATTCACAAGAGATATTAAATTGTTTATTGATTAGTATGTCTTAACAGCATTGTAATAAAAATATAGGGGCAGTGACACTAAACTTTGATGTGGTATGATATGACTGTGATACTGAGTCACACATCTTTAAAACATAAATTCAGCATATAGCCTAATAAATATTAATAAATCCAACATGTAGAAATATCCAGTCTACTCCTCTTTTCCGTAACGTTGCACACCTACAGCTTTCAGCTAAGATGTCACAGCGTAACGTATCAATTATGTATTGGTCACACATCTTCATATAAAAATTTGCAGGTCAGACTTTGTAACACAGCAAAATGCAAAACTTTGTTTCCGTTCTCCCACATTCGCATGTGTATAAATATAAGTGAATGTTACTAAAAGTGTAGTGTGACCACCCCATAATTAAGAAAAACAAAGCAATAGTGATAAATAACTGCATTGTTGTTGTTAATTTTGAAGCATTTGTTCCCCTAAGTAAGAAAATGTTAGTAATTAAGAAAACTACAAGAGGGAATAATCAGCATTAGCAGTTAGTGCACTTACTATAGGTGCAAAGTGCTTCACATTAGCCATTTGTCTGCACAAATTATTTGATTGTAAGCCATAATAAATAAGCAAATGTAGGTCTATTCTGTGGTTCATATAAAACTAATGCTAATTAAAATATAGATGCTGAATATGACTCATTTATTTAAGTAATAATACTAGATGTTTAAAAGGCTATAGTTGAGGAAAGAACAGCATTTTGGTGTCCGGAAGTTATTGTGAGACTAGTGTGAAACTTTCCAGATAACCTTACATCCAAAGGAGCCATCTGTTTCTTCCGGACAGCGATGGAAATGCAAATTTTGCTCAAGTCCTCTCAGCTTTTTCTCCAGAATAAAAAACCCAGCAATCTCAAGTTTCATGTAGAGTTTTAGAAAAAATCTCAACAGTGTTTTAAACTGTGCTCAGATTTGCCAAGATAGCACCTGCTAGTCAGTGATTTCTGAACATTTCCTTTATCTGAGCTTTCCACATTGGTTTTATAGCTATAAAACCTACTACCTATTATCTACACCTATTATCTACACTGTGTGTCAATTGACACTTTTGACTCAATTTGTATTTCTCTTGAGGAATTTCAACATCTGAGAATAATTTGATCCTTAAACGAAACATAACATAAGCCTTGTAGAAAGAGCAATACATTTGGGATCCTCGCAGAAAACATAGTATGGTCTTTAATAAGCATACATCCAAAGACCAGAGCACCATTTTCATCTCAACCCACACAAAAGCAGGCACTGTGCTAATTTCTCACTTCAAATCTCTCTTTCTCTCTCTTCGTACCTTTCTGACTCTCACTCGTACATTGGGCGCATTAGGTCTGTTGAGAGTGAGGTCATGGTAGTGTTTAGGAGGAGCATGCAAGGTGGGAGTCAATCTGAAGACAACGAGAGAGAGAAAAGTGATGGAACAGACACCAGCACAGGAGAGAAAGCACCAGCCAAAGTTACATAAACCATTCAGAGTGCTCTGCCAGCAACACGACATGGGCAAAGAGGCACATGCCGTCAGAAGCAGTGGGATGTGTCTCACCTCCACACACACACACCCACACACACACACACTAATACACAGAGCCCGCTAACTGCAGTTAGATGACAAATCAAATGTGAGCATTTATTAATGAAAGATTTCACTTATAACCGACCTCTCACTCTCTGGCTCCCACACACTCATACGTCCTTCCCTCTATAGTTTAACAGATTGCACTTTTTTTCTCTCATTTCCTTTTCATTTCTTGTAAGCCCTCTACTTCCTCCTCCTCCTCCTCCTCCTCATGGACAGCATCACACGTCTGTGAAGCACCACAGCAGGGTCAGAAATGAACCACAAAGACAGTGAAACTGACAAAAATGCACCAAATGTGGCAAAACTGTGTTTTAAAAATGTGTTGTTTTTTTATGTTTCTTATTAAAAAGATTTTATATATTTCGTAATATTCTTTCAAGCCTGTCTGATTATTGAATGAGAAGCAATGCAGACTCTGTACTGCCGTGTAGCTGTCAAACAGTGTGTTTCTGAGGTGTGTTGTCAATGTGCGGCTAAAAAGAAGTGTATTTAAAAAATTTAAAAAAAGACAAAACTGACAATAAATTCAAAACCATTAACTATTCGATAAAAATAATGCGAGCTTGTATACGGTTAGATAATCAACATCCTAAAAAAATAATAAATGCTGATTCCAAGGGGCAAAATATTCCTCCATTTATACATACACTAAGTTCATTTCTGTCACTGCACCACGGTATGCCTGAGTGTGAGCCGCAGTTTCACACTCCGTTCACACGAGACGCGTTCTTGCGTTCCGCTGCGCTATTGTTTAATTGTTGTTCACATGTACACACACTCAGATGGAGCTCTTTGATAGTTTAGTAGTGGCGTCTCGCTGTGTTTTTCAGCGAGGCGAGTAAAAAGAAGTTGAACTTTACGCGAGCGTTCTGGTTCTGCGCTGCGTCCAGCTTTCATGGACCGCGAGAACGCGTCCTGTCCTTACGCGCCACAAAACGCAAATGAACGCTCCTATTATAAAACAGCCTGGGATTCGTGTCAATACGAGCGAGCTCTGCTGAGAGAGAAAGTCAGATCAGACGGAAGAACAAAGAAGTGCTGAACCCATGAATATAAGCTCGGAACAGAACGCTCCCTTCACCTCGCACCAGCAGGAGATGCGATAAACTTTCCCCTAGCGCGCCCACACCACACACTCCTGCTTCTGGTCGTGACAGGGTGAATTGGCTTACCTTTGTGGTCACTATGCAGAGGCAGTCCATGGCAGAGAGAAGACAGGTGGAGATGTATCCAAACCCCCGTTCCCCCCTCTCCCCTCTCTCCCTCCAGCTTCTCTCCTTCTCTCTGTCTCTCTCTCAGCGCCCGCCGTTCGCCCCTCTTTTCTTCACTGTATCTCTTTTGACTGACTTAAGCATTGAGGAAAAAAAAGAGTATGGAGGGAGGGGGAAAACGTAAAGAGGAAGGAGGAGGGACGGAAAGAGAGAGAGAGAGAATAAGAGAGGTCTGCCTTCAGTATTTAGCAAACGAGGAAAGGACGAGGAGAGGCGCGCGTTCCTATCGATGAGGGAAGACACAAAAAAGACGAAACGGAGAGATGGAGGAGAGGATACGAGCTAATGAAAGGAGATGGGCAGGGGAGGATGAGTGCAGAGACGAGAGGTGACGAAGAGGGGGAGAAAAGAAAGAGGGAACGGACTGAAGCAGCAGAAGATGTAGAGAGAGAGCGCGAGCGAGCGCGCACGGAGGGAGGGGACGTAAAAAGATGGAAGGGGAGGTGAAGATGCGCGTGTAGAAAGGGAAAGACAGTTAAAGAGCGAAATTACTCAAGGAAAGTGCCGGGTGTGAAGGAATACGCGAAGACGGGAGCTCAGACAAAGAAAGGAAGACTAGTAGATGACGAGGGTACTCTGGTTGTCATGGCTTTTGGTAGCTGTTGCCTTGGCAACGCTGCAGAGTTGTTTCTGTGTAAATAGCCGGGCTATTGTCATGTGGCCGTGGCTTTAGAAAACGCAGTGAAATCGGTGAGCTGGCAGGCCGCGTTCCAATGGAACTCACGCGCACTGCATACAGCGCTCTACACTGCATACTTAAAATGTAGTAGGCTAACCGTACAGTGTGCGACAAATAACGTGTGCACGATAGTTCGGTTCGCACGATGGATGACCTACTGCATTTGCATCCTACAATTAGGGCTATTATACTTAACTAAAACTAAACAATAAAAATATTATTTGAAATAAACACGAGCTACGATAAAATAAAATTAACAGTAAATGATAAAAAAAATGCTGCAAATTAGCAATGCATAATGTTTTGAAGGATAATGGCAAAGTTTGGTAAAGACTGAAGATTACAGTTAATTAGTTTTGAGTGGCTGCACAGTGATCCTTAAATTGAGTCTATGTCATGATTAAGATTCAGAGATTTTTTGGCATAGCATAGGCTACAGATTTTTATTAGGGTGAAAGGCCATGAAAAGGCCATGACAGTTCATGTAACAAATATGCTCACTACAGATTTTTATTAGGGTGAAAGGCCATGACAGTTCATGTAACAAATATGCTCACTGCAATATTGCATATTTAAAAAAAATAAATAAATACTGATCTTAAAAGTAAGCTGAATGCAGTATTGTGTCATACAGTAATCCACTAGTGCACAAGTATGTCTTTCACTGAAAATGTGCATACTATATATACTGTGTACTGCATGAATAGTGACTGCTATGCTATTCCTGGGGGAGAAAAACAAGGCACTGCATTTCATTTTATTTCCTTTCTGAAATAAAAGACTAGAGAAAAAAGAAAGGTGGTGAGAGAGAAAAAGAGGGTGAGAGATTGAAGAGGAGAGAAGATGAGGCTATTTTTAGTGACACTGTCATCTTATTTGCTTCTTTTTATGCCTTTGTGTTAATAACACTTCAGTCTTTTCCCTATATACATGTTCATATCCATCCAGTGCTGAACAGTGAGATGAGAATGAGACAGATTAATGGCCATTTTAGCAAAAACACACTGTGTTTTATGTTGTGCATGACTTTTTTTTTTTTAATAACACTTTGCCTTTAAGACAGTGGATTGTACCATTAAAGTCAGTCAGCGGGTATTTTGGAGCTTCAAAGCCTTTCAATCAGCATCTCCACCCAGTCAAGAGTCAATGGTTGTGCAATAAATCGGTTGTCACATTTTCATTCCCCAGGGTGGTGTATATTTCTACACAACTACAAATAAAAACACTTCATAATTCAGACTTTTTTAATCAAACAGTGTTTCGTTGCTAATGGAAGAGTGTTTTAACTGGAGTTAATCCAAACCATCTGTATCTGCCATGTAGAATCCATGGCACTTGAGTTCTTGAAGAACAATAGTGTTTTGTGTGGAGCTATTATGACTTTCATGTGAGGCCTGTGCTAGGAGAGAGAGAAAGCAATAGACAGTATGCTTGCTTTAATTGGGTGTTGTTAAAAGAGAAAGAAGACAATGAACACAGAGGAGTGTTTTTATTGGTTTAATTCAAACCTGCCTTTAAATGGACTGACCAGACCATACATCTCCTACTACATCACTGTTACATAAGTGCATGTGTGTGACTGTTTAAATGTGTGCATCAATGTGTTACGATCCCTTTTCCCAGTCTAGGGTTGGGAGTGGGAGTAACAGGTTAACTAAAACGTATAAGGGAATAAATAAAAAAAAAACGCACATACTCATTTGCTTTATTGTGCATTTATGCTCTGATGTGTTGTATATGGACTGGTGTGTCTCTGCATGTGTGTGAGAGACAGAGACAGTGGCTGTAGAGTGGAGCAGTGATGTTGAGCCTCAGTTGGGTTTTAATATAGGCTATGAAGTTTTTTATAAAGGAGAGTTGCCCGTAGCAACATTGAGCTTGTCATAAAATTACATTCATATACATACACAACACGTGTTGGGTAGGCTGGGGGCATTAATATTTAACACACAAATATCTGCAGTCAGAAATGTGTGTTCACACATTGCCAGGCTGTGGACATATAAGCTAATTCATAAAGAATAACACTCAAATGCGTCTGAAAGTAATCGGATATGGTTAGATTGGTTATATTGTAGACTTAAATGTTACAGTTGTGCATGTGTTACTATATTTGATGTAGAATGGCAAGATAAAGCAATTTCCCGATTTTGTTACAAAAAAAATTTGATTTCGATTTTTTGTAAAATTGCTCCATCTTGTGGTCGTTTGGGACATTGCATCATTTTACGGAAGCAATATACAGAGCTTGGGAAAATAATGTGACCTTTTCAGTAATAATATTACGCTTAACATGCTCAGCGCAACATATTGTAAAGTGTCACTGCTCGCTCTGCATTGCTTGAGTGACAAATGTGGTGTGTAATAACTTTTACTTATGAGGTAAAAGTAGTTAACTCATTTTCAATCGATCTGCATTCATAACTCAGGGCGGTTTATGTCATTGTACACATTTGCTTGATAGTTTCAATCCAATGTTTTCTTTTGTCTCGTACTTATACAAATGGAACTCTTCCAGGGAACCTTAATAAAATGAATCGAAGACGAACAATGGTCGTCATAAACAGCTGTTGTTCTGGTTACCCAGCGCTGAGAAAAGTAGCAGATAGCACATGACAAATCCATCAGCTTCAGCAGCGTTTTAAATAATGATATTCCAGTGCTGGGTTAAGTAAGTAATTTGTATTATTTTAAAATGCGTAGACTACAGTTACTTTTTTATTGGTTACATGATATTATTAACAAAACAGCAATACATCATTCATAATTTATTAAATTTTCCTAATTATTATTTTTCATCTTTCTGAAATAGCCTACCACATATATACATTATAAAAATCTTCCAGTCTTGTGGACATTTTACACAAAGACCAGTCACTAGTCAGGTTGCTATAATTACACAGCATTTGATAACTGGATATAACATTACGCACTGCTACTGATGAACACATTCATTTTTATAACAAAAAAAACATATATATATATATATTTTAATTATCACTCAGTGGGTTATCTGAGTAATATCATGTATTACTATGTCTTTGGAAAGCTTTCAAAATTCATTAGAAGGCACAAATTCACGTTATTTCTTAAATGTACTGTAGGGATTCACAAATCTTTTTTTTTTTTTGTCAGCCGAACTGCTTTAAAATAATATATTTACTTCATGAACCCTCTGAAAAGGTAATAAGTTAAAAATTAAGTAACACATTTGCATGTTCAAAGTTCTCTGTGGTCACATGGGATGCAGGTATCAATAAATATTTAATCCTTTTTACAAAGTACCCATTTTTGAACACCTTTACAATTAAATCAATTACATTAATTTGACATTTTTATGATTTAATTATTAGCTTTTTTTTAAACTCATAAACCTCCTACAGTAACTTCATGAACCCCAGTTTGGGAAAACTTGATGTTTAATGCAATTTAATGCAATTAAGAGTTGTGTTGCATGAGATCACACTGTTAATTTGCATACTGCGTTGAATTATCCTATACAATTTTTAACTTTAATAAACCAGGAAAGAACAGCATAATTTTAACACAACAGCTCGGCTTGTGAATTTCCATAATTATAAACTAGGTCAACAAATAAGTATTGAAATATAGATATATAAACAGTTACAAATTCATGTTATTTTGTAGTTTATTTTCCAATTTCTAGGAGTCCTTTGAATGAAAAGAACCCTTTTCAGAGATACACCAACTTTACATTTGCACAGGAAAATACAAATGTGGGAGACAAATTTATTCTCTCGTTTTAGTGCAAACCTTTCAATAGGAATAAAACGAACAACAACACGGTTACCTCAACTGTGACAAGAACTCTGGACAAACAATTTACAAAATGTACCTCGGTTTTTTTCCAACTTTAACAGTTGGAGAATCAGAACAAAACAGATTCAAAAAAATAAAACTGTTTAAACATCATTCTTTATGACCCACCACACCAAAAAGGAATCACATCCTTCTGGATTTTTATTAAGGACATTAGATCGATAACCACTTTATCATAGCATATCAGCTAACCTGCAGCTTCAAAACTGCCAAGGACAAAATTACGATCATGTTAGACCAGGCAATATAACTGATGAACTTAAAATTAAGCCATTGGTATTTGTCAGTAAGTGGCAGCCATGCAGGCTGCAGAATGGCTGATGAGCAGACAGATGCTAGAACTGTTAATAGCAATGCTTTGTTCAAAAGGTAAAAAAAAAAAAAAAAAAAAAAAAAAAAAAAAAAAAATTTGTATACAACAGTGCAACAAAACAGCAAAAAACAGAAAACGGAACATCTGGTAACATGCTCTTATCTTTCCTTTTGAGAACAGAAAAATATAGTCACATAGCCAACCATCAAACATTTCAATTCTAGATGGTTGTTCACCAGTTTTGTGTGCTAGAGAGGAAGCCAGAGTTGCTCAGGAATTTTCATTTTAGGAATTTCATTCCAAATGAAAAACAAATTGTTTAACAGGAGCTTAGAAATTCCTTTTATGTGATTTGATTCAACATTGTGCTTGTTCACAAGACCATTCTTTATGAGGGGGTAAAACATCTTGCTTCAGTAGGGAAAACTCTGATTTGCATCTGTAATTCTTCAGTAGAGTCCTTGAAAACAAATTGCGACGGGTTTCCCATTTTTTTTAAAGGCAGGGGAACAATTTCTTTTATTCAGCACCAATGAGATTCCATTTAAGAGTTCAAAACATGGAAAGTCTAATATCAAAGGAAAATGCTTAAAGTTCCAGTGGCTTCAAATGCTGGTTGTTTTCCAAATCCAATCCAGTCTTGTGTTTTCTTCTCAAAGTTGGTGGTTAAACTGGTGGCATCACTTTTGAGGTGAGGGTCCTTTGTGAAAAAGGTAGATTGGTCTCTGAAAACCTAAGAGAAGACAAACTGAGGGTTAGAAATATTTAGATTAAGTAAGGGATAATGTACATCCAGCTGGTTGTTATCTCAGAATAAACCCTGACAGGGTGATCAGGACCCCGACGCGAAGCGGAAGCTTATTACACACTTGCCACATAAGTAAATAATTAGATGCGAAGTTTAAGTATTTGAATGCAACGCTTTCGTTAAGACAGCAGTTGCAAGCAAGCGGCAGATTCAAACTAGACGGACATTTAAGGCAAACGGTGCAGTCAAACCACTTATTACACAACATTTCACCACAAAAATAATTAAGGCAATAAAAGAATTAAGATGAAAATGTTTAAAAACCTTTCTGTTTTTTAGTTCCCTTATAATCAATTACAGCGTATAAAACAATCGTAGCAAAATGGCAGCAGCTGCGTTTGTATGAAACGAGAGCGAATCCACGATACCAGGATGACAAAGAATTATACACCATTTTGAATCGAGTTTTAATATTTTATTAGCTAAACAAATGCAAAGCTTCCACCAAGAAAAAATAGTTCAAGCAAGAGTACAGCGCTGACTGCTGTTACCCGGATGAGCCTGTGTTATTAGCTTTTACCAGTTGTTATCGAGGGATAACATACCTCGGAATGTCACGACTGACCAATCAGAATCAAGTATTTCACAGAGCAGTGTAATAAATCATAATATCATAGGGAGGAACAGAAAGGCCTTTCAAAAGCTCTGACCTCTAGAATAATTCTGTGACGTTCCGATGAGCTCATAACTGGAGAAGCCCACTTCAGTAGTCAGGTAGGAGGAGAAATGGTCCGGTTTTAACCGGATGCTGTGGTAATTCTTAAAGATGGTCTCCTGAGAAATTAAACAATAATAAAATAAAATGCATGTGGTTAAACAACAAGAAGTACCCAACTTGAAAATGCCCCAATGTGTGACAAAAGGCTTAATTACACTTTTAAAACTGTATGTTTCAGCTTTAAATTCGATAATGCATGCACAAAGCCACAAACCATTAACTTACAATAAACTACATTGTACATTGGTGTCTTTTATTGCTATTGCATTCGTTTCATAACATGCTTGTTTTGAGGTCACTTTACTTTGCATCACACCTAAACAACACCTAATCATTTTTTGCTCGAGTCTGTCGTGGTGTCATCTGTGAGTCACCTCAAGATTTGAGGCTATTGCTAAACTAAAATCAAGTCTGTCATTTTTAAATCTCACCTACATCCTCAGCATCCACTGGAACGCCATTCTCTCGTTAACGTTTAAGCCAGAGATTATGGTTTACAAAGTATTAAATATGGACATTTTTCTTACAAAAACGCACTGATTCATTTCAAGAAAGCCTTCATTAACCCTCTGGAGCCTGTGGAGCTCTTTTTATGATGTATGGACACAGCTTTTTGGACAAACCCTATTCACGGACATTATAAAGCTTGGAAGACCCAGGACATTTTTTAATATAACTTTAGTTGTATTCATCTGAAAGAAGAAAATCGTATACACCTACAATGGCTTTTTAGATTATCACTTTAAGTTTAATTTTATATAATTGCTTTATTTCATATTTCTATACTCAAAATAGTATATTATGCAATTGTTATTACAGTGCATATGCATCAAAGATCATTCCTTTCAACAAAATCAGATCACTATTTTGCTCACAGGACACACATCTGAGAACACAATGTTTGAAAATCAAATGTTTTGTCTGACCATTTGGCTGAATAAATGCAATTAACAACAACAAAAAAGGGGCCTTACAGTAAGTTTCTTTCTCTTGCCGTAGGAGTTCCAGGGCTGGGGCTCCAAAATGAAGAGTCCTCCTGGCCGCAGGTGCTTGTATACTCTCTTGAAGAGCCGTTTGAGTCCTGCATCACCCCAGTTCAAGTGGACCCATTTTGTCACACTCAAACACAGGATCACATCGTACTCTTCCCTTTGTGTCTGCACCAACACATCACTTTCCAGCACATAGTTCCCCTGTGCAGGTCAGACAGACAGTGGATTATGAAAACAGACAGACAGGTGCTGCATGCCTAATAGTATTATATGCACATATAAACATACTTATCAAAAGTTACCATGTCACACCTATTTCATAAGTTACCTCGAAGATGCTAAGGTGCAAGGTGGTTGACTTAGCAATGCTGTTTGGTCTCTGATTGGTTCAAAGTGTTTTTAATCACATTGCAATGCAGATGCTAAGGTGTCCTGAGTGGCTTCTTACTGACCCAAGTCAAAAGAGACAAATGACACTCTTGTCCCTGGCTGTGGCTTGGTTCAGTCCAAGTCTGAAGTTTTTCACATTCAACATTTCAAGCTAAAGGCTTTAATATTCTTGGATAAGAACGTATATGCATGTACTCATAAAAGCATAACCGGACCCCAGATAAATGACCTAGATCACACCAGTACATCTTTACCTATGCTGACACACCTACTTTCTGGGTGCCTACCGCACTTCATTTGTAGGTGGAACTATTAAAATAAATATCATTACCTCCTGACACAAGTGTGTGCTTTAAACAGAAAAGGCTTTATAAAACTAAAACTAATATGAACAACAGGCTTCCATGTATCTGTTGTGTAGCGCAGAACATTTCTTGAATTCATTGTTTTTCTCTACTCAACTAGTATTATTTATTGCTGCTATGCCATTCTGCTCAAATGTGAGTTCATGTATGTTGTATGAATATTTTATGTTGTATTGTATAATTTATTGTATATCATTATGTACATTACATTTTAAGCCACATTTATACAACACCTTATACAACACGGATTGTTAGAAAGCAGCATTAAAGTAATAAACTCTTGCTAAATTCATCAATTATGAAACAAATTCAATTTCAGCTGAGAAGCAGCTTTACAGAAGACAATGGTGTTTTTATTCAGCTAAATTCTGTTCAATGCTTATTATTTGTATACAGCATAAAGAATATAACATCAGGCATACTTGATACAGCAATTTGATTTGGAGCAAAACACTCATGTCCAGTAAACATGAATTACAAATAAAAAAGCAGCAAAAAAAAACAAAAAAAAAAAAAACAACAAAACAACAAAACAAAAGCAGTCTTACCTTGACAAAGGTCACGTTGGCAGGGAAATCTCCAGGAGGGAGACTGTTTGTGATCATCTCAGGCAAAGGGGGGCCAGCTATGGGTCCTCTTGAGATCCGGAGCGAGACAGGGAATGAACACTTTCCATCAGGGAGACCTGCCGTTGGTTCATCTTCCATTTTACAACTCATCTCTCCCTGATCAGCCTCGGTTGTTTTATTCTCCCTTTCTTCTCGACCAACTTCCATTTCTTTTTCGACCATGTATTCATTCGCTTCGTCCACATGCTTTGTTTTTTTCTCATCCCTCTCCTCTTTCACAACAAAACTCTCTTTGTCTTTGTCTTTCCTCTGACTCTTTTCTTCCACTAAATCCTTCTCAATCCTGTCCTTCCCTTCCCCTCGATTCCCCTCCCCATTTTCCCCAGAACGCCGGGCCTGCTGCGTGTGAACCTCGGAGAGGTAGTGGCGTATATTCTGCCAAGCAGCATGTATCAGTGCTGCATCGATATCCAAGCCCACAATCCGTGCCGGTCGCCAATTTTTCGCAATTGATAGAGTCAGGTGGCCGGTGTTGCAACCCAGATCTAATACCTCCTTCCCTCTGAACCACTCGGGATCCATAACATGGATACGAGGATCCTCGCTCAGCCCTGGGTTCCTATAACCATAGTATTTGTTATAGTTGCCATACTGGAACTTCTTTTTAGACTGTTGTGAAATCTGGTTGTTGTTGCTCTGCGACCTCCAATGGTTTGGATGCGGTTGAGGCCTCTCAGCAGCTCCACCACGAGAGCCCATTCCTGGGGTGTGAGAGGGCTGAAAATGCCTCCCAGATCTCTGACCCCAATTTCTCATGCTATTAGAACTCTCTGCATTCTCTAATCTGTTTCCGGCACGCCTGCGTTTTCGCTGCCTGCTTGATGGAGGGATGGTGGGGTTTGTAGATGAAGGTGCGGTTGACATATCAATGGTTTTCTCCTTCACCTCACCCCCGTTTGTGGCTAAATTAGGCTTATTTGAACACTGAGCCTCAAGAGTAGAGTCCAATAGGGGTTGGTTCTCAGGAACAAGTGTGTTTTCCACAGCGCCTGAGTGTGAATGAGTTAAGGAGAGCATTGTTGTTCCCTCATCTTGTCCTGCTGCACAGCCATTAGACTCTGGTAAATCCATCTGTGCAACTATTCCTTCACCCGAAACTCTTCCAGTGCTCGCTCCATGGTGCTTGTTCCTATGTCTTCGCCTGCCTCCACCACATTTCAGGGGAGACACCAACAGACTGCTGTCCCCTGCACTGGGGCAGTTGAGATTCAGGGGGTCTGTGATATCTCTGGGTATCAGGATCTCTACAGGGTCTCTGCTTTTGGCTGGCAAAGGCGAGGATTTGGGCGTCTCTGCGTTGAGAGCCCGGTTCACCTCTTCATCCAAAAGGCTGTTAAGGTTGAGTGGGTCAAAAATGTTCCCGCCCAGCAGGAAATTGGTTGGCAGGACGGACTCGCTCTCAGAGTTGGCACGCCGTCGTCGTTTACCATAACCAGGGTGTTTGAATCCAGCGCTCATCGTGCTGCGGCGCTTACTGACTTTCTGCTGTTGAGGTTTGGGCTGCTGAGTGCCATTTTGAGTTTCTGTAGACGATTCGACCCCAACAACCCCTCTTTCACTCTGAGTATTGTTATCTGGTGTAGCGGTTTTCTCTCTGTGTTCCAGTGATGTCTCACTTCCTGCCTCTTCCCCAGCCTCTTTGCTGAGGTTTAGAACTGTGGTGTTCCCGGACAGATGGGGAGCACTGGTATAGTTTCTAGTAAGTTCTGAGTGCTGTTGGGAAGTGGGGTCTGTTTGCCCCTCACAAGATAAAACAGTTTCTTTGTCAAATGACATCTCTATCATGTTTCAGGCTGACGCTGGAGGACACATGGATCTAAAATGAAAGCAACAAGTAATCATCCACAAAGTCAAATGCACAAATGCAATTATTTGCTAAATCATTACTAAACTACTCAAAACATGGTAGGCTACTGCTAGATGCTTCCTGATAGAATTTATCATTTAGATCTTAGATCTTAGATCTAAAGCCTAAAAGATCCCAATTAGTGACATACCAATATATCAGTCAGATCATAATTGGTTATTGAGACTTACCAAAAAAAAAATTTATAAACTGAAATCTCTCTATGTAGTCCTATGTATTTATGTGACAATCTTGGGCAAATGACATTGTTTATTAAAATTTAGAAGATTTATATATACACATACATACATACAAAATACATACATACACATACATATATATATATATACACACACACACATATATGTGTATATGTATGTATTTTTATGTGTGTATGTATATATGTATACACACACACACACACATACATATACATACATACATACATACATACATACATATATATATATATATATATATATATATATATATATATATATATATATATATATATATATATATATATTAGGGCTGTCAAATGATTAATCACGATAATCACATCCAAAATAAAAGTTTTTGTTTACATAATATATGTGTGTATACTGTGTATATTTATTATGTATATATAAATACACACACATGCATGTATATATTTAAGAAGAATATGTTATGTTTATATATTAAATATATTTTATATATAATATAAAATATAAGAATATAAATATATAAATGTATATACATGTAAATATTTTCTAAATATATAATTTATGTGTGTGTATTTATATATACATAATAAATATACCCTGTACACATACATATATTATGTAAACAAAACTTTTATTTTGGATGTGATTAATCGTGATTAATCATTTGACAGCCCTAATATATATATATATATATATATATATATATATATCTGTATGTATGTATGTGTGTGTATACATATAATACATACACACATACATAAAAATACATACATATACACATATATGTGTGTGTGTGTATATATATATATATATATATATATGTGTGTGTGTGTGTGTGTGTGTGTATACACATACATATATATAGACATATACATATATATGTTATAAAATATACTGTTATAAAATCATGTATATAAAAGCTTGTATAACTACCGTTATAAAAGACTAATTACACTGCACAGAGAAAATGCCATTTTTCCAAAATACACAGAACTTAACGTTGCCAGACGCTTTGGTGTCAGTGTGCATAAAGAAAGTAAATGTTAGGTCAGCGTTCGCAAAACGTCCACCCACCTTCAGTGTCAGCGTGCCCGCCTCCTCGACACTGCTGTTATTATTGATACTTTGTACAAACCCCGCCTCCAAGCGTCATTCATGAATAATACATAACACAGTCAAATCCGCACGAAGAAAACAGAAGAGAGAAAACGAAGAGATACCTAAACAGGCTCAGCACTGCGCTCAACACACAGCCCGGGGTTCTAACTCTCTCCGCCCTCTCTTAAAGGTACACAGCCCAGTGCCTGCCTCCCTCTCCAGCGGACGAAAAAAAAACCCACAACAGCCTGGTCAGTGTAGCGTCTGCTGTCCTTGCACATCCTGCACTGAAAGCGCCAGTACGCACAGCTGTCCGCTGACGTCAGGTTCACAATCAAAATAATACATATTCAGAGGACACACCCCTTAAAATAAAGCTTAGTGAAATACAAACGAGCTCTATTTTAGAATATCGGCAGGCTTTGTGGAGGTACTGACCACAATGGTCGTTTTCTGTTTATTTTTCTAACCCCTAACTGATCGGCTAAACTACTGCGCTTACTCGAGTGAACTTACTAATGAGCTGCAGAATCTCGCTATGAAGAACGGGGCTTTCAGTGCTTTATATATCTCGAGCGCATGATGACGTCGCGACGAGCAGTTAAACCGGCCAATAGTACACGCGTGTTCTGTAGACCCTCGTTTCACTATCCAATCATGGAATATGTAGGGAGGGATTAGCCTAGATTCTACATTTTAGGCGCCCTAAGTATGTGCCTGCTCATAAAAGTCAACGTTATTAAACTGGCTTCATCACCTCACGAATTGCGAGGCGACCTCGTTAAACCTTCCGTATATGACGCATGTTTCAATTTATTGAATTATAATAAGAAAGTGGTTTTGTTCATGTGTGTTTTGGGGTGTTGTTTATACACTGCACACTTCCTCACAGGCAAGCACAAGATGCCCCATAGCTTTTCTATCCAGCATGTAAATAAACGACATTTTTGATAGTTGATTGAAAGGCAGTAACCTCAAATGCACATTCTGCAACTGAAGACTGGTTACTTATTTCGCACTAGACGCTTTAGGACCGCGATTGCTTGTATTTGAAAGTGATTAGGCTATAAGCAGAAGCTTTGTGGTTCCCGCCCCCGCGTGTGGTTGCTGTGCATGGCATATAGAGTGACTTGGGATTTGTAGTCGTAGTGCGCTTACTCGCGCACATTTGTGTAGTCCTCAAGAAGAACGTATGTAAATGGAAAAAAGAAACTCTTATAACTGTTTTAACAACTCACAAACAACATTATAGACATTTACCATCACAAACAGTTAAGTAGCAGCTGTGATAATCAGAAAAAGAATAAATGAACTTGGAAGTATGACGATATGTCTTCAAGATTTCCCGAAATGCTATAAGGTAAGTAAGTTGTAAGTTGTCACGCGAGTTGTAAAAAAGGATCTTGCTCCTATTGTTGTAGCTATAATGTAACAGTTTATTGCATTTTCCGTTTGCACTTTGTAGGATTTTGACCAGCAGAGGGCAAAAAAGACTTTGAGTAGACACATGACACATTACTGGGGCACGTTGTCATAGGCCTTCAAATAACAGAACTGTTCATAAAACAGCGAACAATATTTAGGAGAGCAGGGATTTAGTCTGGATGAGCTGAACACGCAGCGCCAGGTGGATCCTGGGGAGAAGGAAAGGCATAGAGCATCGAATAATTATTTAAGTCGGAATATTTGCGTACGTGTGTAAAAATATGAAAAGCAAAAACAAGGAAGAAAATGATTATAAATAAACCATGACTGCATAACAGCAAAAGTAGGTGGCGATATGCACACATAATGCAACGCACCAAAAAACGAAAGAAGAAGAAGAAAACAGCGAACATGGCCTACAAATATTTTAATTAATAAATTTGTATATATTCATGAATGCATTAATTTGCCCCGCTCTGACATTTATGAAATATATATTTGTACTAAGAAAAATAAACCTTTTTACATAATTGATTGGCAAAATGCATGCTATTGTGGTTTGTATTCATTTTTGAAAGCTAAATAAAAACCACTGCAAGATGAAACACCATTTGTAAATGGACTTTTGACTCACAATAGTTACTGTGCTTGACAACTAGGCCCAGTCGCTCTGTGTCATCTGTACACTAACAGATGTTCTCTGCAGATGTATTTATTGGTTGGTGATATGTCATGCACTAATAGCAGTGTCCTGCAGCGGGAGAGTTATTACTAAGCATACAGGTTTGTTTTGTTGTTTATTTGTTTGTTTTTTGCCTTACATGTTCTTAAAACCTTGTTTTAGAATTTTTTTTTTTTTTGTCCTTGAAATGTCCATAACTGGAGGTATATAATATAATATAATATAATATAATATAATATAATAATATGTTTTATATTTGAATGTATTTTAAAATGTAGCTTATTCTTGTGATGCAAAGCTGAATTTCCATCATCTTTATTCTAGTCTTTAGTGTCACACGATCCTTCAGAATTCATTCTAATATGCTGAGATTTGATTGATTCTCAATTATTATCAGTTATCATTGGTACTCTGTTATTAATATTCAAATTATCAATGTTGAAAACAGTTTGAAATTTATATATAAATATTTTTTTTAATTGTGTTACAGTTTTTACTGTATTTCTAATCAAATCAATGCATTCTATGTGAGTATAAGATCATTAATTTAAAACATAAATAAAACTTGACATTACGATTTATTAGGCTCTGTTTATTTCCTGTAGTGGATAGATAGATAGATAGATAGATAGATAGATAGATAGATAGATAGATAGATAGATAGATAGATAGATAGATAGATCGATCGATCGATAGATAGTCATACAAATTAACAAAATTATATATAAATATATATATATCGTGAAAAAAAAGTACAATTAATTTACAATGTACAATAGGGAACAAATAAATATATTAAACAATTTGTATACAGTAAGTCATGTGCGATTATCACAGAGCTACTAATGTACACATGCCCAGGACACTCGCTTCCATGTCTTTTCCATGTGAATCCCAGCCTCTTTCACAAGCATCCTCAACTCCTGCAGAACTCTGATGGGAAGCTGTTGCTTTGAGTCACTAAGTGTTTTGAGTTTTGCTCACCAGGGCCTCCACAAAGACTGTGGCTGGTTCTGGAACAGAGCTCTTCTCAGAGTCTGGGGTTGGCAGGAGGGAGACGAGCCAGTGGGTCGCACTGGAGTGGGGGAGCCCACCGAGGCCTGAACATGAGGTCCTGGGGCTACAGGCAGAGCAGGGGCTGAGAAACTGATAGAGGACGATGATGACGAAGATGAAGAGTCACTGGAAAGTGGAGAGATGGTGGGAGGGAAAGGGAAATGGCAGGGGACAGAGAGGTATGAGGGAGAGCTGGAGAAGGGAGGAGAGCTACTTGTGTAACAAGGAGAGGGTGGAGGAGAGATGGAGTATGGAGGGGAGAGGTAGGGATGTGTCATGGCCTGTCCTGTGGGATGGAGCATAAAAGATTGAGGATACAAACTACTGGTGTAGGAAAATGGCTCAGTGCTGGTTCTCATGGGTCCTATCGCATGGACGTCCGTCCTGCATGTCAACTCCGCATTTGGGATCCATGGACGGTGGGCAGCTTGGCTGGAAACTCTACACTGGGAAAGAGTACTGCTGTAGGAGTCAAGATGGTGACACAGGCCTTGAACAAAGCTGTCTCGCTGGGAAGGCTCTACACATTCGATGAAGCTGGTCAGACGGGAGATACACTCCCTAAAACCGGCTTTGTAGATAGGATTGGAGGGCATCTGCTTCTGGACATTGATGGGCTCAGGGACTGAAGCGAAGGGTATGTGGGGTCTCCTCAAAAACAGAGTCGGAGCATTAGCATCATGTGGGTCTGAGTCTTTTTTGGATATGCCTGAGGTGGAGGGTGAGGTTAAGGAGAGCCGAGGCACAAAGGTATAAAATGGTGGGGGGGGGAAGAGAAAGTAAAAAGTGGAGTGTTCAGGTGAAACAGAATAACATGAGATGTTGATTTAGTTGTTGGTTTAAGGTTGTTATTGAAGGTTCATTCAAAGGAACGTTTGAGAACAGAATCAAGAAATTTATAGAGTTAAAGGAGGATTTTAAGATAAAAAAAAATGGGTTTAGTTTATTGATTGTCAAAATGAGAAGTCAGAGAGTGAGGTATATGGAGGTATTTTGGGTTAGATTGAGGAATTGAGAAAAATAAAAACAGGAGGGGAGAGAAAAAGATACAGAGACACAATCAATTAGACACAATCATCAAAAACTTAGAGGCATTATGTGCAATTCAAATCGATAAGCAATTTAGCTCTATAACTCTAAGGCCAATAATATAGTGTTTATACAGCCTATGTAAAATAAGGGTATATGGCAAGCCCACTTTTTAAAAATTACTCAATTATAGACAGAAAACTTACCTTGACTAGGCCTATCTCTCGCAACTGTGGCTTTTGTCCGAATGTATTCAACAGTTAATTCCAGAATTTCAGCCTTCTCCAGTTTAGGGTTTTGAAGTCGCTGTAAAAGTGATTATTCATTATATTGATGAAACATTTCATTACGCTATGTTTATTTATATATATAAAAAAAGGAAGAGCTAGATTAAAAACTGGAAATATATATATATATAAAATATATATTCTTACCGTGTCTAGAGTGTTATCCAGGAGAAGCGTTCGCAGCTCATCTAAACGCTGATTAATCCGGTCTCTCCGTTTCTTCTCTATAACCGGCTTCAAGATCTAGATATGAATCACATTACATTTTTAATTTACATTTAAAATGTAAAGCCATAAAACTTTAGTCTGAATTAAAAAGAAAACCTTTAGTAATCTTAAAAAAAACTAAATCTCAACGATATTATAAAAATGTGTAGCCTATTGAGAAAGAATTAGGCCTATCACAGAGAAACCATTAATTTAACTACTCACTCTTTTCGTTGGTCGTCGACTTGCCATTTTTGGAGTAACCATGATCTGCTGAAAACGTATATTCCCGTTGGTCCGTGTTTCTCAAGAAAATTCTTCTACTGTGGTAAATGTCCTCGCAAACTCTAGCTTTTATTGGGGATGCTGGCTTGTCATTGGTGACAAGGTGTCAATGACGTTTCTAACCGTATGGTCGTATCCCCTTATGGTCGTATTAATATATTCCAAGATAAGAAACTATAAATCGATTAAGTTGAAAGTTACCACACATTTTGTTCCAGCGAACTTATTTAACAGTAAAATATAACAACAGTTCGAGTGTGTCTTATATGAAGCTTTATGTGTGGATATAAACGCAATGAAAACTGCATATATCTCAACTGCCATTAAAAGTTTGTTTAGAATAACCAGTACTGTAGTCATAGAACGCTTATGATTTCATTGACTAGTTTGATCGTTTTATTGCGCCAATAAGTCAATACAGAGCAATTTCAGTGCATTTTGAACGCACACTTGACACTCAGTTCGCCAACACGCTCCTCCCGTTCACAGATTACGACCTCAAGCCCACCAGATAACCATGTAGTAGCCTACTTTCAGAAACAATGATGTTTCATTTTTCCTGGAAGCTTGTGTTTTAATGTAGTTATTCACGACGGAAAAAAATACTCAATGCATGCGGTCTATGCAATTTTTTATTTATTATTTTAGCTTCAGATGTCATATAGTCTATATTTTGTTCAATGTAGCCTACATGACAGAAAGCTAATGTTGCTCATTTTGTTTTGTATGAAGCGTAATTTTCGTAGAACCAAAAACCCAAGGTGCTATGGGACACTTCAGATTTTTCTCGTGGGAACAGAATATTTTGGCAAGGCAGATGTGTAAAAACGAACACACTCACACCAACACTGCCAGACTACTCAAACATCTCGGAGGCGCTTAGGATTTCATTAGATGCTCAACGATTTTCGTGCATTGCCTTCACACCTGAAGCGGGTCAACACTCCTATCGATGCAGTGCAAAAACGAATAAACACCAAATAAACATAGCCTAGCTAATTCAGTCTGCATACTTTATATGCATATAACCTACTGAAAGAACTATGTTCATAATAATTGTTAGCCTATCTACAGCTTTATTATGCAGGCCAATAAGTGCTCTTGTTCCGAGTTTCCACTTTTCCACTGTGAGTGTTCTTTA
This sequence comes from Cyprinus carpio, assembly GCF_018340385.1. NCBI lineage: Eukaryota > Metazoa > Chordata > Actinopteri > Cypriniformes > Cyprinidae > Cyprinus > Cyprinus carpio. The sequence goes on from NC_056601.1 coordinate 27,595,419, forward strand.
AACTAAGAAAGGAAATATTTCATAATTATAAAGTCTATAAAATAAATATTGACAAATATTTTTCAAGGAGAAAAGCAAATCGATGTTGCAAAACGCCACTTGATAATCCTTGGCATTGCCTACAATGAACAACAAGGTCAAATCGAAGACATGATGCTCTTCATAAATTGACAATTTTGCCTGTATAACTTATTGGCCTGTATACATTTTTGACCCCTGCATGGGCATCATGACCAACCTTAAAGAAATATCCCGTAGGAAAATGTAATGTTTGGTCAAGTAGAGTGGTGGCACCCTTTCTCATATTCCATTATGATTATTATGATTCTTTTGACAAGTCTAACAATGAATTTGGCGTGAAGTCTCCTATGCAGAAGCGCTCGCGAGCTTTTCATTGTAGTCTAATCAGACCATGGACAAGACATGGCTTAAAATAGGGGTACTTTCAAAACTAATACAACAATTATAAGTTGGCTTAAGTTCAGTGCGATTTAGAGTGACAAAAACTCAGTATTGTTAAAACAGAATGTCGGTCTCAAGATTGATTTTAAAAGTCGGCATTAACTTAAGACTGCATGCAGAATAAGCTATTTCAAGGTCCAAGCGATAGAAATCTTACAGCCCATGTGACTTATGTAACTTTATAAGGTCGCCTCAATAGATTTTTACGGAAATCGGGCTATGAAGTTGTTTTCTATGGAATATACAAAGTGTTGCAGTATAGAATCATTTCACCTTTTTCAATGCAAAACCGTTAAGAAACCATGTTGGTTCCTGATAGCCTACGTCCGCACAGTCTGATGGCCGTCGACCAGTCAAATGCACAACTTAGCGCACGCTCACCTGCTGGACCATACTGAATAACAGAGCAAACGGGCACGTGGAAACTTTTGGCACCTGAACGCCTGTTCCAAAGAGGTGTGAATTAGCCACGCTTTTAGGCATGGTGTGAGCACGTGTCGTCTGAATGGACAAGCTCTGGGCAAGTAAACGCGATCGAAAAGTCTTGAACAGAGAGAATATTAAAATGGACCCGGTTGATGGAGGAGTAAAATTAAGTAGAATTCTTAAATATAATTTGAGAGTGCATTAGGGAATGATCGGCTCAACGAGTTGAACTTGGTCGAAATGTCCAGGAGTTTGTGCCATCCAACATGAAAATGGCGTAAAACCTGAATATTAAAGATTTGTAAATGTTACATTTGGTAAGAATTTGGGATTCATAGGGATTATTCAGTTATAAAAGACAAATAATGTTATTACACGTGATGTGGATCGCTAAGAGGCTGTTGTTAGTGACCACTTGACCTATGCTCATGGGTGGAAAATAGACCTTTAGCCTACTTCTGTATATATATATATATATATATATATATATATATATATATATATATATATATATATATATATATATATATATACATGTTAAACTGTGTGCGTGTGTGTGTGTGTGTGTGTGTGCCAGTGGTTTCCCACTAGGGGGCCTCAGTAAACTTTCAATTGTGCTGCAAGATATGCCTATCTCATATGCTAATAAAGATCCGTCTTAGGTTTGGTCATATATGCAAATCAGTAATGCCGAACGTTCCAAATTCGCTCTAAAGAAGCACTTTGATTTCATATGGGTGTCCATATTAATAGGTGAAATTTGGGTGGGCTTTAACGTTTCCACATATAACCTGCTAAATTAAAACCATTTCAAAGACAATAAAAAGTCAATAAAAAAATATAAGTTTGTCACTATTCATAAAAATGATTGTATAACACCAGATTAGTGTTCTAGATAGCCTCTTTTTTGTGCTATAAAGAATTTTTTTTTTAATTTTAATTTTTAATTAATATTAGTATTTTAAAATATTATTAATTAGCCTAACATCATGTTGTTTTTACCCCTCTGCCTGTCTGGGCTTACTAAACCCTAAATAACAATATTGTATCAATTAGGTATTTTTTATTACTGATTTGGGAAATCAACAAAAAGACAAGGCTTTAACAACAATTATAACTCAATATTGATGTGAGTAAATTAACAAATAAAACACAAGACAGAAACACAAAATAGATATAGGTCAAGTTCCAGTGAAAGTCCTTTATGATACAGTATAGGTATTTTGGTGTAACTGATTGGCAGGTGTTACATTTATGAAAAGACCAAAAAAGAAATCATTAAGCTAGGCCTGCTTGACTTTGGGGAAAATAGGAATAAAGAACCTATTTTGCATTAAGGATTGGGCATTTTGCATAAACCGAAGTAGGCATACATTTTCCCGAATACCCCCCTTGGACTATATATAGCTTATATATTAATTGTAATAGTTTTTTTCAAAAATATATAGCATATATATATATATATATAGCTTATATATATCATATTAATATAATAGTTTTTTTCAAAAGTTTGGAAACATTACTATTTTTAATGTTTTTGAAAGAAGTTTCTTCTGCTCAGCAAGCCTGCATTTATTTGATCAAAAATACAGAAAAAAATATAATATTGTGAAATATTATTACAATTTAAAATAATTATTTTTAAATGTATTATACTTTAAATTATCATTTATTTTCTGTGATGCAAAGCTGAATTTTTAGGATCATTATCACATGATCCTTTAGAAATCATTCTAATATGATTATTCATTATCAGAGTTGGAAACAGTTCTACTGCTTAATATTTTTTCAGAACATGTGATACTTTTTTAGGATACTTTGATGAATAAAAAGTAAAAAAAAAAAAAAAAAAGAAGCTATGTTTTTAAAATATAAATATTTTGTAATAACAATATACACTACTGGCCAGTTATTTGGGGTCAGTAATTTTTTTCTTTCTTTTTTTTTAAAATAAAATCAGTACTTTTATTCAGCAAGGATGTGTTAAATTGATAAAAAGTGATAGTAAAGAAAATATATTATTAGAATATATATTATTAGAATTTTTTTTTTTTTTTTTTGAATAAATGCAGTTCTTTTTAACCTTTTATTCATCAAATATATTAGACAGCAGAACTGTTTCCAACACTCATAATAAATCAGAATATTAGAATGATTTCTAAATGATCATGTGATAGACTGGATGTTACATGTGACACTGAAGGCTGGAGTAATGATGCTGAAAATTCAGCTTTGCATCACAGGAATAAATTATTTTTTAAAGTATATTCAAATAGAAAACTATTATTTTAAGTTGTAATAATATTTCACAATATTACTGTTTTTTCTGTATTTTTGATCAAATAAATGCAGGCTTAATGAGCAGAAGAGACTTCTTTCAAAAACATTAAAAATAGTAATGTTTCCAAACTTTTGACCTGTACTGTATATATATGGAAAAAAAACACCCAAATTGTAACAACAAATTATTTACTAATGATGAAAAGATTTTATTTTTAGCCTATATAACTATTTATTTTATTGCTTGCGCTTAATAATTTGAGGCACAGTTTGCTGAGAGTGCAATTCCCGTGGGAAACTATAACCAGTTCGTTTAGAAGTGAAAGAGCACAGGTCCTTCTCTGCGTGAAGCTATTCTTATTCTGGTTCTTTCGACACATCTCGTTAACACCAAACGTGTGTCAGTGAACCCGTGTCCTGGACAAACGAAGCACCGACTGGTTGCCGTCGCCCCCTGCTGGTTGTTTTAGCAAGCTCGAGATATATTCAAGATCAAAATTATATTTTCCATATACAACTATATTCTAGAAGAGTCGCTGCTTGAAAGAGTATTGCTGCTTTGACTGTATGAAGCGTGGGCGACAGACCGTTTTGGGATTTCAAACGTTTGATTAAATTGGGTTGGATTTAACTTAATTTAACTGGGTTTCATAAAATTATTTATTTGGACCTTTTCAAATTTTGCAACATATACTAACACTAGCTAGGCTATATATCTTGCTTTAAGAAGACTATCAATTTCTGAGATTTCACGCAAAGCCTACATTTAAAAAAAAAACTGCGTTTGTTTATTTATGATTCCATGAAGAACCTAGAGTCCTGATCTAGTTCAGTGTTCTTAAGATGTTCTTCGCTTAGCCTAGTAAAAATGATTACTGAAAGGTAAAACCCAAAGGTAACCCAAAATGGTTCCTAAATCAGTATGAAAACCCCTGTTTGGAACGTTCATTTTTAAGAGACCTGCTTTAAAATTTTGTGCGCTTGTGTAAATATTTAAAACTTGACAACCAAGACCTAGGCCTATTTGGGCAGAGTGTTATGATGGGAACCAGCTATTAACCAAGCTCTCAGTAACACGGACTGCAGACACCTCAACTCTTTTTATTACCTGTCAGAATTTGTACATTTTCTCTGAGCACAGAGAAGGTTCCCAGTTCCCACGCTTCACTCCACGAGAACTCCAGTGCAGTCTGCGTTCACATATAGTCGTCATTTTCATCACTTTGGAGGTGTTTGCGATCAGACATTTATAAACTGCCGTCCACCAGGTCATGGATTTAATGTGATATTGCGTACGTAACCTACATAAGTTTTACGTGGTATTCCTTCCTTTAAGACTGTTATAAAGTTTTACTTTTTTTTCTCCGTGGCATTCTTCAGATTGTACTCAGCGACCCCCATTAGACCTAGTCTGCATACACAAGGTGAAGATTAAAGCAAATGGCACGTGCAGGGCCATTATAGTGTGAGGGTTGATGTGTTTGCTCGCATACGAATGAGAAATGAGCAGACGAGACGAGACGATCCGGCCCTTTAAGGATACGTATGGTGTAGCGGTATCCTGGTTCGGTTGGCTTGCGTTAGACTAATAAAAGTGGGCACTCTTGCAATGAAGAACCCCAAGAAAATTATTTTCAAATGTTCCAAGGATAGAAAATGTCACAATGTGCATAGCAGTGAGGTATCACCTGAGATTAATTAACTTAGGGTAATTCTGTTAGGCTTTTATTACAGGGATGTCGCACAAAGGGCATCCAAAGGTCGTGCAATTGTGTAAATATTTAAAATTCGCCCATAACCAACAGGCAATCATTTCAAAAGTGCTACGATGGGAACAAGCTTCTAGCCACGCTCTCTCAGTAACACGAACAACTTACACCTCACCTAGTAACACGGAGAGACACCTCAGTCCTTTTTTATTACCTGTCAGAATTTGTACATTATCAGCAGACAAAGAGAAGGTTCCCACGCTACTCTTCAATAGACATGTAAGTGCATGTGAAATGCAGCCTGCGTTCACATATAGTCTGCATTTTCATCACTTCAGTAAGATGAGTGTTTTGCCATTTAACTTGCGTCTCTGCATCAGTTCATGAACTTACTGCTATAGGCTAACTTACAGATAGCCTGTATAGAATAGAGATGGAGTTCCTTTCTACATAATCAGTTTGGTAAATGTCTTTGTTTTATCTTTTAACTTTACCTTTCTTGGAAACGTGGCCTATCCACAAAAGTAATATCAGTAATAGCATTATGAGTGATTAGCCTACCAGTGGTCTTGAGTCATGCAATGACATTACCAAAGGACATATGAGGACAGCAAGGATGGCAGCTGATTGGACTGACCAAGTGGTTAAGTTACTTTCTCTCTCTCTCTCACTCTCTCTCTCTCTCTCTCTCTCTCTCTCTTGCTAGTAATGCCCAACAACCTAATAGCCAACTAGGCTGTCCAGTGAACAAACGGCCGAATAATTACTGCAGGAACTATCGCGTCTAGACACGTTCTTTCTTGTTAAAACAATCCTTGCAGCTTCGAGTGCGTTGAGCGAAGTTTTGGCGATAAGAGGAAGAGATGTATCTTTAGAAAATTAATAATTAGGCTAGTGATTTCAGTTCCATGAATATTTAAGAAACCAGGACTTCTTGCTTTTTTCATGCGCGCGCTTTCATATGCACATGTGGGAACTGTTCACTCACGCTTGCGTTGTTCACAGGTGTGAAGTTGCCACGCGGCACGCGCCCACCTGAATTATAAAGAGGTGTGAGCACACGTTTCCTTGCGACCTCCTAATGATTCACACCCACAAGCTACAACTTTCAGCAAAACACACATATTATTTAAAAAAAAAATGTAGTCACAAGACTGACACTATGAAAATACAGTTGGTTCATTTATTATTACGCATAGTGTGCAAACACTTGCCCTCTTCTTTTCTCGATTTTAAATTCCTTTTAAATAAGGCGCGGTTGAATCCTTAACATTACCAATAGTCCTGTCAAGCGTCATTTAAATGAATTGTTTATTTTTTATTAATTAAAACCACTGTAAACATAAAAAATAAAATCACTGTAACACAAGCTGTATTTGTTGTTGAGTTACTGTTTCAAGCTGTTTTAAATATTTGGCACATGTAGGCCTATAAAGAACTTTTTTAAAAGTTAAAATATGCTAAATAGCCTAAATTTCGTAACCAAGCTGACGCACAGCTAGACGCACATATAATACAACAGTGGAAATAAGACTTTGAAAAGTAAAAGAAAGTAGCTACTTTTCTTTTTGTTATTTCAATGGCATGTCTGGCCAGTGGCGCGTGGCCTATTGATATGTATATTTACTGTCAGTGGGACACTTAATTCCTCATGGACACACGTGCCCACGGAAGTCTAGGTGACAGTGAGCGTGTTCCATCAGTCCTTTTGATCTAAGGCTGCCCTTAATGTCTCAGTGCAGATTATATGTTAGCTAACTACAGTCAACTGCTCAAACGTAATTGGGAAAAAAATAAGTAGGCCTATTTCTAATAAATATGTAAGCCAATACACTATAGCCCAAATGAGATCACGGTTTAATGACCTCGATCTAATGTTTAAACTTCTGTCCGTCTTTAATATTAAATGTATACAACATATATGAGCTTAAATATTATAATGACTTTCAATATTATAGCCTATATCTTTGTTGTGTTTCGTTCTTAGGTTTTTTAGCTGGAACAAGTAATGCATTAGAGCACTGCGCCTCTATGATTGGTCTGTGAGAGAGAGAGTGGGCGTGGCTTGTAAACCACGCGCCGAAGGCCTATAAATACGTGCGCTCAGCTTCAGCCTGGCATCTCACACTTGTCTGTGCACGTCGAAGAGAGTTCTTTTCCAGCATACCTAATAGAAGACAACTTGGACCTTTAAAGGATTGTATCATCTCTACTGTTTGGAGTACACGTGTAATGAAAATCCTCAGAGAGACTCAGACCATTAAAATGGACAGAAAGGTAAATACATATCTTTTTCTATGCATTCTAACAGACAGAGGTCACACTGAGCAGACTTGCATGTGTATTTTAATATAACCTGACCTGTCCACTGACATTGGTCTTTTATGTTTCCTGCAGCTGTTAAAACCTCAGGTAGAAAGACAAAGAAGAGAAAGGATGAATCGGAGTCTGGAGAACCTGAGAACACTGCTTCTGCAAGGCCCTGAGCACAATGTAATAACACCATACTTTTTATTTTCTCAGCATAATGTCATCATTTAGTTATAGATCTGTGTTCTCAGCTAAGTCTGTATTTCTAAATTCTCCTCTCATATATTTGCAGAGTCCCACTCAAAGGAGAATAGAGAAAGCAGAGATCCTGGAATACACCGTCCTGTTTTTGCAAAACTCTGTCGCTCAGGCCAAGAAAGCAAAAGATGTGAAAGGAGGAGAAAAGCGTCAGTTTATGGACGGCTTTTCATCGTGTCTTCAGAATGCGGCCCGCTTCCTGTCAGATGAAGGTAAGGCCCGTGGACTGGAAGGTTCAGTAACTGCTGTACTGTGTCAGCGTCTGACCCAGCCCTGTGTGTCGTCCACCATCCGACTGCCTGTCAGAATCCAGAACTCGTCCAGAAAGCAGGTTCCAGATTCAAATGCACAGCATCATCTGCAGCAGAACTCTGTCTGTAAACAAGGACTTCCAACAGCTTGCAGAAATGTTTTGCCACATCTGAACAGGATTCCATTCAGAAGCACAGACTCCAACACACTGTATTCGACAGCCCCACCAACCTCTCAACACCAGACACCAGTCAGCCAGACAGTCTGGAGGCCTTGGCCTTGAGAGAAATTAAAGACATTTACAGAGAAATGGACTCAAAATACTGGGCTTGTGTAATCATTAAACATGGTTCATCTCTTCTAAATTATAGGCTGCAGAGAGACGTTTATTTCCAAAAATGTTGTGTAATGATTTTATCATTTGACATCACGTTGGAACTGTAAAATGTGTAAATAGTGTATGATAAATTATGCAATATATTTTTTACGCAGATTTCTTTTCTTTTCTTTTTTTTTCTTTGCATGATCTGTACTGGGTGTATGATCATTTGTAATACATAGCCGATGTATGTATTTATCTATTTTGCACATTTATTTATTCATGACATTTCCTTTTTATAGTTGTATATCTGGGGGATTGACACATACATTCCATCATTAAAATTTAAAAATGAAATATTATCGTGTATTTGTTTATTATTAGACCTACTTTTAAATATATATTAATCGTTGATTTCATGAAGATTTAAGCTCTAACATTTAACATCGCTTTCAGCACGCGCCGAACATTTACAGTCGACTTTGATCATCAAACCCTTTGAAATGCGCGCGACCAAATGTGACGCGGAAGTGTTAGTTTTTGAGGCGCCAAATCGCCGGCACACTTCCACACGACTTCTGTTCTGACACCTCCGGTTTCCTCTGCTCATTTGTCTGCTCATGCTAATAAATAAAACGTGCGAAAAGGCGCCACGTGCCTTGGCACCTTGGAGACATCCTCTTAAACAAAGATATTGACATTCCGTATAAAGAGTGAGTGACCCACGGCTTTAGTTAACTTTTGACTCTGTTTGCTACATTATGTCTCAGATCAAAGTGTTTCCATTTGATACATTCAAATGGGCTACTGGTATGTTAATAATGATAAAATGTCTAAAATGTCTATAACGAGAACACTTCTTCTGAGACAGATGCGAAGGGAAGTGATTAAATATCTACTGTTTGGACACTGTGCAACTTCAAAATCTGGGATCATTTTATTCTATCTGTTTTTGAACTCTTGGGAAAAGACTGCTAGACATCAGAGAGATGCAAATGAAGACAAAAGGCTAAACTGTTACCTGGTTTAACACATCTTGGACCCGCAATTCTATTTTGCAAGTGTCAAGAACACATGACTCAGCGACTGGCACGCGCATTTCCATCCGTTTGAATCAGAGAAGCGTGAATTTCTTTACGCAATAAACCGTACTGTGGCCAGGGAATGAAGGGCAGATGTCTTTCCCACACTTCACCCTTTCAGGTGAAAAAAAAAAAAAAAAAACCAAATGGAATGGTGAGTCCAGTGTTGTTGGTTGTTATAATGTTTCACATTGTCCACAAGTTAGTTTATTGTTTAGGCTACGCAATGAATTTTGAAAACATAATAATGCTCTTGTAACTGATGTCGATGAATTTAAATATGCCTGCTTAAAGTTGTTTGTGCTTATTTGCAGGAATTTCTTACTCTTAAAATTTATGATGAATCGCTTGTTGTATTCCTTATTTGTAAGTCGTTTCGGATAAAAGAGACTGCTAGTGAATACACGTAAACTCAATGTAAAACAGGATAGCCACAGCATCAGGCACCCTAAAGAAATGTAAGCATCTTCATAGAAATCATCTTTGCTTATCTGACACCGCAAACCATTAACCGGTTAGTTATTTTCTTTTTCTTTCTTTTGTTAACAAATAAATACATATATTATTACTAGAGATTAATTTTAGAGATTAATAATATGGTGTTTTATTCTAGAAGAATAATGTAAACAGTTTAGAATTGGGGTTAAATTTATGACTTGCTTTATCAATATGATTATAAAGATTATAAAGACTGAAATATTCACAAACTGATACAATTAGATAAATAAAGAAGCTGATAAATAACAACAGAAATGGTAAGCATATACACAAAAGTAAAACAGAGATGTCTCAGAAAAAAATGAAATAATAACAAGAAATTAGAAGAAACAATATTTTGAATTTTGATGTACGCTTCTCTAGTAGCATTGCTATTGCAAGTCCCTTGATTTATGACAAAAATATGTCAATTGTTCAAAATAATATAAGGTGAATTGTTTACATTTCCATATGCCTACTCCTTAAAAAATAATATTAGGAATCCAAAACCATACTGCTTTTGCACACATAAATTTTTTAAGGCATTTAAACCTCTCTCTGCATTTAGCACATATTTTATATTCCATAAATTTTCCATATGAATTTAAAACATATCTACATGTGCTAAATTCAACATAAAGATATGTTGCAGGATAAACGGAGCAAGAAATTTCAAATAGGTTAGCCACAAGTTTTTAGCACAGTGTTATTTGGGATGCACATTTTTAATGATTGATACCTCAAAACAATGCATGTGTTATAGTTAACTGAGTTAACTGAGTCATTAATACCAGAGCAATGCACAACTTAAAAATATTATAATCTTGCGGCCAAATAATAAAAAAAGGGACATTCATATTTAATACCTAATAGTTTTAATACCAAATCATGATGAAATACGAATTGGCAAGAGCTACATGGCACTTCTTCGCATTTCATTGTAGAAAGTTTTAGTTTTATGTTGTACTGTGTGACATCTGTATTCTATCAAAATAATCTAAATAATGTAAATGTTATGTGATAGACTACTCAAAAAAAGTTAGGGATATTTGACTTTCAGGTAAAATTTCAGAATGCTCTTTGGAGATGTCAAAGATAATTCTATGCATCAGCTACTGCTGTCTGGTGTTACAGTCTGGGCAGGTGTGTCTAGTCAATACAGAACTGCCCTACACCTTGTGAATGGTACTGTGACAAGCCAATACTACCTGAATAACATCAGCCAATACTACCCGCATCATCAGGGAACGGCTGCCGGAGGCTGGGGTATTTCAAATTGAGTGGCCTGCACTTTCTCCAGACCTGAATCCCATAGAAAACCTATGGGATCAGGTGAGTCGTCATGTAGAGAGTCGTAACCTTGCACCCCAGAACCTCAATGACCTGAGGGCCTCCCTTCAAGAAGAGTGTAATGCCATGCCTCAGCAGACAATAAGTCGACTTGTGTACAGCATGAGACGTCGTTGTCAAGCTGTAGTTGATGCTCAAAGACACATGACAAGTTATTAAGACAATGACTTTTTTGTTGTGGTATACCCACCACTGTTGATAGCTTTTGTTTCAATAAATAGTTTGTGATGAAGAAATGACCATTGCATGCTTCTACTTAAATGCCCTATTTTCACTTTCAACTTTTTACATTTTCTGTAAATTTCACCCGAAAGTCGAAAATCCCTAACTTTTTGGGAGTAGTGTATATTTCTATTTTTTCCTTTAAAGCCAGACTGCATATATGAGATTTATTTCTACCAAATGCTTTAGCTTGAGAAAGTGTTTACTTTGTTTTGGGTCAGGATTACCTGAATCATGTTTGTTGCTTTAACTGAAAGACAGTGTATTTTTAGTTACATATATGCTTTGCAAGGGCTGGATCAGGAGAATAATTGCTGAAATTAAGTGACATTTTATTCGTTTTTGATCAACGGGAAAGACCTGCTAGTGTTTAATGTTCAGTGTTTGACATTTAAAAAGAGTTTTTGCTGTGTTGAAACTTTTACCGTTTTGCTGAAGAGTACAGCTTTTGGTTAAGTTGTGGCTGGCTGTATATGAATGAAGCTTATATATATGAAGTCTTTATAGTGAATGATGCTTAATTCAGTGAGCAATGTCAGTGCAGTGTAACTTCTTACTACACCATTGCAAAAATCTGCTATACTAGCTTCAAAAAACTCTTTTAAATGTACAGTAACATTTAAGGGATGATATTACTAATTTTTATTCATGTAAGTTCTTAGTTCAGTAATATAACAACAAATATTAGGTAAACTTTACATAATGTGTCATTGCTCTTAAAATGAATTAGTCTGTATTCAAAACAATAGATGAAATTCACTCAATCAAAATGACATGAAGTTGTAATGAAAATTAAAAGCTGTTTGAAGACAAGGTCAGTAAGCTGGTGAATCTGGAGAAGGCTGTGAAAGAACTGCTTCAGGAGGTCACAAATTTATCATCTAAAGCATCTGTCTGTTTTAACACCACTACATCTTAAATACATCAAAGGTATGTCCGTTTGCTGAGAGGATTTTGGGATTTTGTGAGTACTCACAACTCTGTGCATTAATCTTTTGTCATTGTAAGAATGTTTCACTTTTGCAACCAAAAGAATATGCTATTTGGGTTTTAAAATACAACACAACAAACAGTGAAGATGCAATGACATTTAAAAAGTAAAAATAATGTAAATATGTAATGTAAATATGACATGAGTTTCAGAATAAATTCAACTCTCCCAACACATCTTCAAGGTAATAAAAATAATCTGACCACATCCCTGCATTTTCATGATGGCAATAACAGTGTAGAAATATTGCACATGAAGCATGTTATGTTTACTTTGTTTATTTCGTTATTTTATACTTTATGTTAATGGATTATTTTTATCATGAGATTATGGGCACAGCAGACCTGGGCCATGGCCGTAGATAGGGTTGCCAGGTCTGCATAACAAAACCACCTCAATTGGTACTCAAAACAAGAACAATCGCTCTTCTGGGGAAAATAGCTATCAAAATTACTCCATAAAGATGTTCCAGTTGGGTCAAAACCTTCTTCCGGGGGTTCGACCTCAGTCAAAATCATGTTCCAGGTGATGGGGGGTTTTGCTTTAACCTGCGGACAAAAAAAAAACAAAACATTAAAGTAGCCCAATTCTGCACAACACTGGCCAAAACTGGAGGTTGACCTGTACTGTGGCGATGAGGCAGACCTAAGCTGTGGATCTGGCTCTGCGATGGACATGTGTTTGGCCGTGGCACTAAGGGGGCTCTGAGCCATGCACCTGTTGTGGGAGTGGAGGGATGAACCATTAATAATTGTGGTAAGTGGGGGTGGGAGCCGTGGGAATGAACAGGATAGGCCATGTACATTCAAAAAAATCAAACAGCTGTGATTCTTGCATCATCATCACCATCAGTTTAACCACGATCACAACTGACAATGATTACACAAGTAATTTAATCTTGTGTATTCACTCACCATCATGAAGAGTAATGTGGCTGCAGTACAGTCATTTAGATTCCTGGGTACCAACATCTCTCAGGACTTCAGGTGGGACACTTATATTGACTCTGTTGTGAAAAAGGCCCAGCAGAGGCTGTATTTCCTCTGCCAGCTGAGGAAGTTCAACCTGCCACCGGAGCTGCTGATACACTTCTACTTCTATTATTGATGCCCCCTGCCAAGCCTCCAAGATCTTTACATCTCCAGAGTGAGGAAAAGGGCTAAGAAAATCACTCTGGATCCGTTAGACCAAGCCCACTCTCTTTGAACTGTTGCCCTCTGGCCGGCGCTACAGAGCACTGATCAGCAGAACAGCCAGACATAAGAACAGTTTTTTCCCCAGGCCATATCCCACCTGAACAACACATAACACACCTCAGCACTGCACATCTTTAAATAACTCATCAAACCTCCATCTGTAAATAGCACATATGCACATTCACAGTTCTGTCTATGGAAGTTTTTAAATTTTTCTGTATTTAATTTTTTTATTACTATTGTTATTTATAATTTATTCTCTATTCTCTCATTTTATGTATGTTTGCACTTTGTTTGTACTTTCTGTACAGGAATCTCCTAACACCAAGACAAATTCCTTGTGTGTGTGTGAACACACTTGGCAATAAAGCTATTTCTGATTCTGATTAAACCCCATACACTGCCATATTATATACTATATAATATACTGTAACTCCCATTGTATTTGTCTGAAAGAAGAAAATCATATGAAGAGTTTATTTGCAAAAACAGGTAACTCCAGGGTTTTTTTTTTTTTAAATCATGTTATTTATTATGTTATGTTTATTGTCTTAGTTAGCTGTATTATTTATTTTTTACCTAATCAAAATAACCCAACTGCAGTTCGACTGAGATTAATTGGAATGCACAATGAAAAAACATGATTGAAAAATGTTAAAAACAGAGTTATCTGTTTTTGCAAATGAACTCTTCATGAGTAAACCATGGGGTAATTTTCATTTTCGGGTGAACTATCACTTAACAATACTTACACTCTGACAACATTAATCCCACAGTGCAACAGTGGTGACAGGGAGCCTTGGCCTTGACAGGTCCCTCAAAATCAGCGGCCTAAACAGGAACACCTACCTAAACAACATTTATTTGCAGTCTGACTACTAGGACCTAGACTGTGGCTCTGGCTCTGAGATGGTCCTGTGGTCAGCCCTGGTGCTGTATGGGGCCAGTCTCTGAGTGGTGCCTGGGCTGAGGTTGCAGAACTCATGGATTACTAGGCTGTGCCTTTGGCATTGAAGCAGTTGGTGACAGGAGTGTTGGACTTACCTGCACTCTGACAAGATTAATCCTGTAGTGTGGAGTAAAGGCAGGCCTAGACTGCAGCCCTGGATCTGAGATGGTCCTGTGGTCAGCTGTGCCACTGTTTCAGCTGCGAGATGCTGATGGGGGCCAGATCTGTAGTCGTGGCTCTGAGTGGTGTCTGGGCTGAGTGGTGCCTTGGCTGGTCACCTCAGGTATGCACAATTTAAAAACACTTACCTTAATTCCATCTGTACCATGGTGTTAATGCAGATCTAGACTACGACTCTGTATCTGAGATGGTTCTGTGGTCAGCTGTGGCGCTGAGGACACCTGGGTTGGGGCTTTAGAAATGTGACTCTAGCAGTGGCTCAAGGGCAGGTAAATGTGATGTGGACTTAGGAACACCTTCGAAAACTACATGAAAACCTTTTGTGTAGTGCTGTCAAATGATTAATCGCATCTAAAATAAAAGTTTTTGTTTATATAATATATGTGGGTGTACTGTGTATATTTATTATGTATATATGAAGACTCACATATACAGTATATATATATATATGTGTGTGTGTGTGTGTGTGTGTGTTTAATATAAATTAACATAACATATTTTCTTACATATATACATGCATGTATGTGTATTTACACATACCAAATATACACAGTACACACACATATACTATGTACACAAAAGACTTTATTTTGGTTGCTCAGCACTACTTTTGTGACATAACTAGGCTGATTTCTTTTTTCTTGTAGCTATAGATGGTTACTTTTAGTTATTTGGGTATGTTATGTCTGGCCTGAAACTGCTGTCATATCTCTCCATAACCACAACATGTTTTGTTGATTTGGTGAGTTGATTTTAGATTGTGCAAATAAAACTGACCAGGATTTCTCTCTAGTATCTGCACTCCGACAAAAGTAATAGCTCACGTAATTAATAGCTCCTTAGCAGTGGCTGAAACGCTACCATACCATGTCGTTAGCGATTTTTGTGGATCCTGCAGAAAAGAATTAGAGAATGTGCAACATGGTAAATAAATACATTGGATATATTAATGACGTGCAGTAAAATATCTCTAAAGTGGATCATTGAATAACATTTTTAAAAAGTTAATAGTTTGCTTTTATACCTCAATAACACTTTAAACCTATTTTAGTAAAGACCCAGAAACACTGTATTTGTGCGCATTTACTATAAGCTACTCTCGGTGGCGGATGCTTAGCACCACCTTGTGGCTGTATCATCATACTACAAAGGTATTTTAATCGCTTATAGGCCTACACATTTTTACTGATCCAGTAACACTTACAACCAACAGAAAGTTTGAATTGCTGCGATTTGAAAATGTTCCTTACATCTAGTCAGACTTAGAAAGGAACGTAAATGAAATGGATACCGCGACATTCAAGAATTATGTGCTTATGTTCTACTTCGTTTGGAATCAGCATTCATGATGACAAATCACATATGCAATTGAAACTATTAACAATACAAACAAGAACAAATGCAACTGATAAGCCTTTATGGATCCAGTAAAACTTAGTTACAGTGGTAAAATATTATGCACTGATACAGTGCACAGTAAAAATATAGTAAAAGTGATGTAATATTAAAAAGTATATGTAGTACAACTTGTAGTAAAGTGAATAATATAAAAAGCAAGTACAATAACATAAGTGATATAATAGATTTATAATAGCACAAACTATATGTATAATACCATAAATAAATGAATAACAATAGATGAACAATAGCAAGAAGAATATGTAATATCAATGGTGGAATAATACAGAATAGATCATAATGAAGAATAAATTAATAGTAAATTATAAAGTAAAATATATAATCGTGAAATGTACAGTTTTAGAATAGTATTCGTGTAATAATTATTAAACAAATTAAGACGCAACACAAAAAATTGTGGACGTGAATTCCAAATTGTGTTTAATTAATGAGCTCCTCAAGTGTAATATATACATGTACACACAAACACACACACACACACACACACATATATATATATATATATATATAATCCTCTGATTCAATCTCAGCTCAAGATACACATTTCAGCTTTCAGTTCTAGCTTTCCGTGGAAATAGAGTGGTTTAATTGTGATGAGCAATAAAGACTAATTCTCACTAATTCTCCACCGCTTCCCTCAAGATTTTCCTATATTTTATTCAATTAATGAGTAAATTAATGTAAACAATTTGACGATGCTTGACATTTTGTTCTACAATGCAAATTATACACACCCATGCAGAAAACTCAAATTTTGAAACAGTTGTTTATTTTTCCATATATGTAAATACACAGGAATTTTTGGGGTGTGAGTGTGTTCAGTTTACGTTGTACGACAAAATGTCAAAGTATAGTTATGTTTATCACAGACCAGAATATGAGAAAGAAAAAGTAAGAAAAAAACCCTTCTATTAATCAAAATTAATAATCCTGATTACAACATCAAGGGCAATAATAAACAATGATTTTGTCATGATATTGCAGCTTGACTCACTAATGAGTTCCTGCGTTTTTCATTTCTAGGCTATTTCATGTACTTTTCATGTAAATACACATACTGTACATGATCAGCATTAAACAGCCTTTGTAAATCATTTTAAATGCAGTCAATAGTATTGTGATTGACTGAAGAAATGGGTTATATTTAAATTTGACAAAAACTAAAGAAACATTTAATAAGGTAATTATATTGTTATAAAAATTACTCTTACAAAGGTAAAAAATGCTCCTGGAAGTTTATTCCGGGGAGAGAGAAAGGCCTAACACAATGTTTACAGTATGTTACATGGTGTTTTAAATAATGGCGGGAGGACGTTTTAAAACGCATCTGGCCAATGTCTACTCACGTCACGGGTATTACCAGTTGTGCTGTATCATGCCATAAACCAGTAGTTGTGGTGCTGGTTAGACCTTGCTCTATAGTAGGAGCTAATTTGGTTCTTGAAAAAGAACTAAAGTTCCACAATTAGCTCTGATACTACGAAAAGGTTCCTGCAGTGTGAAAGGCTAAAGACCTACAAGTCCTGTACTTCACATTAATTCTAATCAGCCTCTCTGAGTAACACTTGTTTTTCCAATAACATCTTAAGAAAAAGCTTCCAATACATATACATTGTATAATGCACCTTAATAAAAAAAAAAAAAAAAAAAAAAAAAAAAAAAAAAAAAAAAAAAAGTAAAAATTTTTTTAGAAAAACTGAGTGTCCCTTTTAAAAAGATAACACCAGAATGAAGTTAAGAAATAACTTCACATAAAATAGGCATTTTAGGTTATATCTAGTCACATTTAGTGTTAAATGTCAGCACATCTTTTGCAATATGGCATGGCTGTTAAATAAATCTCTTAAACTGACAAATGTGCAACAATGCACCAATTCTTTCATCCTACTGAACACGTGCAGACTGTCATTGATTTCTGGGTATTTAATTTCAACTGCAAAATACATGGACACCACCTGTCTCTGCAAACTTAACACATTGTAAAAAAAACAGGCCAGAGATTAAAGACATTGTTTATTGGAACTTGTACTCAATACAGAATATACAAAATACAGAGTTGGTATGCTAATACAAACATCTAAAAAAAAAAAAAAAAAAAAAAAAAAAAAACTTTTGTTTACAAGTCTCAACAAATATTTAACATACAAAAGAATGATGCAATTTGTTAAACACCTACACTAATACCTGTGGAAACCGCACAGACATTCCCAGAACTTCAGAAGGCGGCTTTACTTCAGTAACTTAGTTGTCAGATGCCAGACAAATCACGAAACCTATGTAACAAGGACAAATTTAAAATTAGAAAACAAGTGGTGAAACAAAATATGCGCTAAAGACCAACGAGTAACATTACTACAAAACAGCAAGCAGAAACTGGCATTAAAATGAATCAGAAGGAAACCGTGTTCCAGTGATTGAGGATAGAACCAGCTGATGGGGAACATGCTGGCACCGAAGACATTGCACTGGCTCTATTATTCCTCCACACATACATACAAGGGTACAAAGAACCACGAGTATGCCAAGAAGGAGGATTACACTCAAAAGGTCACATAAAAAGTTACTTTAATCTCATTTAAGCTTATTAACAAAAATATTTAACCTAATCTCTAAAAACACACACAAAAAAAGATATTTGTACTTAACGCACCATCAAACACGTTTCCTCAGCGCTGCAGTAGCGAAAGAAAGAAGTATGGCCGCTCGCTTATTTTATACTAGCGGTGTCGTCATTTCAGCGTCACGTGAAGGCATCCAATCAACTGACGACTTCAAATAACGTCGGAGGGCCAACATGTTGAATGTAATACGTAATTTAATTGTTAAATTGTGTTAAAAGTAAATATTTTGTAAAAAAAAAAAAAAATATTGACGTAATAATGCTCAGTTAATCATTAATTATTATATCTATTATCATTACTAAACAGTTTATCAAGTAAAATAATTTAATTGTATCCAGTTTGTTTTATTAATCAATACACAAGCAAACAAATACATAAAATAAATCATCATCTAAAAAAACTACTGGCCAAACGAAAATTAAATTTCTTGTTTAAATGTGTGCCCTGAAAGTTATCAATTTCGTGACTATGTCAAGGCCAAATAAAGTTTCTCGATGTCCTTTTGATCCAGACCACTGATGAAATAGTGAAGCCCTGCCTACCTATGGCGCGAAAGAGTTTTTTTTTAATTAATTAGTTGCTGTAGCACGCCATGTGCAAATGAGAACAAATCACTGATCTATAATAGAGAACATATATATACTCATATCAGTGGAACAAATGCATTTTTTTCGCGATTGATGACGTAAAAGCCGAACGCACACACGCGTATTTCTTTCTTTCTTGAAAACGTCCACGACACATTTGAACTGACTGGACGCGCGCGGAGGGCAAAGTTCACACGGAGGCAAGATGGCGGCTTCCTGTGACAGGTATTGTATCGCTTAAGCAGGGTAATAGGATTATATGTAAATAAAATCGAAGACTCAGACATTTGAAAAGCTCTTTTTACTTTACCCATTCGGTATGCTCATTAAATACCTAAATGGTCTCAAAGTCTGTGAGTTTATTCCTCACGGTGTCAGAAATCTTTGATATGATTTCTCTCACAAAGAGAACTGTCGCGGTACAATGTTAGTAAATAGCATGATACAAAATAGTTACCACAATCACGTACACTCGTGTTTCTAAATAGCTTGAGTAAAAGTGTGTTCACAGGTTGCTGTTTGGCATATTTAGTGAGGTATGTTGTATTGTGTTTCAGTTTGTTGCCGCTGGTTCTGCTGTTGTGTCTGAGCGCTCAGGCTGTGGACCGCAGCAATTTTAAAACATGCGATCAGAGCGCCTTCTGCAAGTGAGTATAATGAGTACACTATATTATGTATAAGTTGATCAACCTGGATAAATTAACATAAATCAGAGGGTATCCGAAACTGTTTGTGCGATGTCATGTGATATGTCTAAGTGCTGCTCAGGATTGCCTAATCACAGTGGTTTGTGGTTGTGGGGGAAATACCATATTTCTTTTTTTTTTTATCGATCCTTGGAATTAATATTTGTGTAGTGTAGTTTATAAATGTTTTAAATATTAAAACAAAAACAACAGCGTTTTGTTCAACAGAAGATTTAATTACTGAGCCAACATGCGCCCCCTGTAGGAAGACTAGTTAATGAGATTAGACAACAGTTAACGAAAATTAACCATGGTTTTATCATAGTAAAACTTTTTTTTTTTTTTGACAGATTGATTACCATTTGTATAATCATAGTTTTACTAATGCAATTTTTAAACTGTGGTTAATTTGTGGTTACCATGGTTTAACTACAATAACCAGTTTTTTTTTTGTTTTTTTGTGAAACCATGGTTCATTTTTGGAAGTGATGATTCAGTGCAAGTTACTGAATTTAACTTGTTAATGAATTTACAGCACATTTGAATTGATGTTTTTTATGTAAAATGATGTCCGTCACTGACATTGGGTATGTATGGATATTTTTATTGAACACACCAATTTTTTTTTTCAGTGCATACTTAAAATGCCAAAATATTTAAAATAATAAACCAACTAGTGTTTCTTTAGTATTGCAACTACACTATAGTGAACTTGTAGGTGTACAGCTAGTTTACTAATGATATACTTTTGAGTTTATAGCATACACTTGTGTACACTATGTTATTCAAATGAACTTAAAGTCACCTCAGTTGAATATATATGATTAGTCCTTTTGTTTTACTTCCAAAGCCTTTTCATCAGACTGATACACAAATGTGACATGTCTGAAGTTTTGTTGTATATGAATGATTTCTGGATGTTTGTAGGCGTCAGAGGGAGCTGAAGCCGGGTCAGTCTCCGTACAGAGCTCTGCTGGACACGCTGGAGCTGAGCAACTCCAGACTCAGCCTGCAGCTCATCAATGACAACAACAAGGTCACAAAATACACAAAAATACACACATCCATCACAGTTTCTTCACAACAAATGTTTGGGTTAAAGTCACAGTGAAATCAAAATTACAAATCTTGTTTTTTAATGATTATTAAATTTAACTGCAACATTTATTTTAAATGATGTATCCATGCATGTCATTTAATTTAATAAAAAAAAAAAATTGTGTTCATGTAACCTTTTTTTTTTAAAAAAAACACTCCACCTCACAACAACATCTACTCTCTGAAGGCAGTAATCCAGGAAAATAAATCCCTGTCACTCACAGGGACAAAATCATGTCCCGTTTTACACGTTTTTCTTGTTCGAGAAGTCTTTTCAATCAAGTATAAGTCACAGTAGGGAAGAAAAGATGATTGCCGTTTCATTCCAACTATAAGATATAGAACTTAGCGGTGGGAATCCGATCTGATTCAGATTCTGGGAATCATAATCCAAATCTAAAATGATTCTTTATCTCTGTTAATAATGACTTTTATTTATTTACGCATTTTTGTTAAATTACTAATGAATATAAGGAGCACTATTTAAAATAATTACAAAGTAATAATAAATCAAAACAATTGTACATCAAGAATGATTAATTAGCTAAACAGCCATAAAACAGCAAATGTAAACTACTAAAGGGGAACAAAGAAACACATTACAAGCAATAAACAAGAAGTGCTTTCCATATTTCTAAATTAAGAGAGAATGATTATGCATCAGAGAAATGATCCCCCCCACACTCCTAATTCCTTTTTGAGGAATTTCTCAGAAATTAATTTGATGGCAAAAAAAGGTTTCACTGCCATGACTGCTGAAAAAGTGTCTTGTCAATGTTGTGCTCCACAGTGTGGAAGAACTGAGACTCTTTGCTTTTGTTTGTAGGTTCGCTTGTTGCTTGAGCTGTACAGACTGCAGGGCAACATGACACGGGTGAAGATTAATGAACTCAAACCACTTAAGCCTCGTTACGAGGTTCCGGATGTACTCCTCTCTGATCCCATTACTGAAGCGTGAGTCAAGACTACTTATTCCATCAGAACTGATTTTATACAGATGAAACAGCTAGACATTTGTAAACTGTGTCAGGTCCTTTGTCATTTTTAAAATGAACCTAAGCTCCTAGTGGTCGACTGGTGTGGATTTTTTGATGGCCAGTATGATATCTTAAGGCTGGAATACACTACGTCTTTTAAAATCTGAAATAATTTACTTGACGACTTTGTAAATCAAAGAATCAAACATGTTTGATCTCTTCTAACAGGATGAAATCAAAGTCTGAAGCAAAAAAAAAGAAAAAGAAATCCGAGTCTGTGACCATCATACACTATGATTTTCTATGAAATCTGTCAACTCAAATCTGCACTGCCTCTGACTTTTGGTAACTAGTGTGAACTTGTAAATAGATTTATGACTAGTCCGTAAATCAGGTTACAAAACTCTGCAAAACATTTAGAGGGAGGGTGGCTGATATACATGATATTACACTATTTAACTGAACTAATGTACATAACATTTGCTGCAATGAAATTTAGATTTTTTACATATTTACTACATTAGAAATACTTAATTGTAAAATGAATATGAAAAAATATTTGAACTTGATAAAGAACAATTATGTAAAATGTATGTTTCACAAGTATTTTTATATTTTGAAGTACTTTTCTCAAAAGATGTTTAAAAAATGAAGTAAACTCTGTAACCAACAGTGCAATCAGTAATCGTATAAGTTTATGAGCATGGGAATCATATTTTCTCAAAATAAAGACTTATAAAACTAATTTTATGCAGTGGCATGTATTTGAAAATATAGTTGGATATAGTGCAGCACAGTTTGAAATCAAGTATTTAAAGATTTTAAGGGCTCAGGCACTGACATTCTTAGTGCTGTCAAAATAAAAGTCTGCTTACAAAACTTATTGGCCAACAGAATAACTTATCGGCCAATACTAATAATTTAAAAATGCCAAATATTGTCCATTAAAAGCTTCTTGTATTTCTTTGTGTTTTCTTATCTGTCTAGAGAAGGTTCCATTTTGCATATTATAATTTGGGACATTTTGTCATCTTTAGGGATGCACCGAATGTTCGGTAACCAAAATTATTTGGCCGAAAATAGCAAAAAAAAAGCAGAATAAACTGTACCGAACAATGACGAAACGCGATCAAATAGCAACCAGCATGGAGTGAGAGGTGCAATGCAACAAACATGTCAGCAGTGTGGAAGCATTTAAAACCATCAGAGAAAGATGCAAAAATCATTATAAACGCCGACAGCGTGAGACTGTTTAGCGCTGAATTGCACGTCTTCGATGAGAAGAGGAAGGGGTATTTGTTGCTGGTTACTGTATGATGATTGAAATTGCGAAATGACCTTAAACAATTAGTAAATTACCTGCAGAACGTAATGTTTTCTAATACACGCACACATCGCATGTATTTTGATGAATATGGTTGGTAACCAGGGTTTAAAGTCCAAAGCACAAGGAAAATCTGCCCTGAACCAGTGTTAATCGTCAGTTGCTCAGTTACATTTTTATGGTTGTTTTACAAGGCACGTGACAATGCAATACGTGCAACATATTCGTAATGAGACTCAGGTCTTCCTGCGCCTTTCCGCCAAAATAAAAGTTGAGAAAAAGTTAACATTAATATTGTAATTTTACTGTTGTTCTGTAAAATAAAATAAAAAGTAAGAAAATAATAATGATAATGATAATAATTTGAACAGCTCTGTTAATACATTTATTATAACATTCACACATAGTGTTCAAATTGGGATCTGTAATATTTTCTAATGTTTTAAAAGTAGTCTGTTCTGCTCAGCAAAGCTGTTTTTATTTGTATAGTAAAAAATACATGCCTGATTCAAGAAGGGGGCCTGATGGCCAAAAAAATATTATTTTACTAACTTATTAATTTTAAGTCAAATTGTGCTTTGTTGGAATAATATCTGCTAGAATGTTAAAAAATGTTCAGTGTTAAGTATTTTTAAATTGTTGTTTTGTAATTGATTCTTTCTATGAAAAGCAAGACAAAAAAAAAAAAATCACATCTATTCAATTTAATCAAATGCAAAAAAAAAAAAAAAAATGGCAAAATACAACTTGAAAATCCGTGTTCGGTATTTGGCCTTCGGCCCAGTGCTTCATTTTGTTCGCCTTCGGCCAAGAATTTTCATTTCGGTGTATCCCTAGTCATCTTTACTATCAAAAATGATCATCATTGAGCTATGCTGTTCTATTCACACATGAACAGGTGAATGTCTTGTGTCTGTCTACAGGCTCTCAGTGGTGGCTCAGGATGAGAATAGTCTGGTAGTATCTCTGGGTGGCAAAGATCAGCGGCTCATCCTAAGTGCTCAGCCATTTCGGCTGGACATCGTTGAGGGTTCTCAAGTGCTCATGTCACTCAACTCCCGAGGCCTGTTGGCCTTCGAGCACCTCCGAACACGCAAGGACACGTGAGTCCAACAACACAAGCGGGCAGAAAGGGCATCACATTCAGGAAGTTCATAACCGCTCCTACCCACATTATATAAATATGAAAAAGTTTAATAATGAAATGATATTCAATAAATAATACTTAATACTTAAAAGTTAGCACTGCTTTCCTGGGCTGTATTTCTGATTAATTTAATATTTTTTTCACTCTTTCTACCTTTCATAGACAGACAGTCTTCACACCAAGAATAACAAAATCCTAACCTATGACTATATGTATGCATCCACACAAATGCACAGTAATGTTCTGTTTATAAGAAGCACACACTGCAGTTATGTAGTCTGCAGTTTAATGCAAGACCAAGACATTTAGGCTGCGTTTACACTGCAAGGCTTAATGTATACATCCAATCTATTGACTACATCTGATTTTTTTTTTTTTTTTTTTTTAAGAAAAAAATACTCATATAAACTCCATAGTTGCATCACTAGCATGCAGGCAACATCTGATTCATAATTTATGCAAAATTATGCAAAGTTATCTTTATGGGAAAATGTGTCTTGAAATTGCTTGGAATTCCAATGGGAATCGGATTTACGTGTTTAGATACAAGTCAGTTGTCCAGATGTTGAGTTGTGTATCTACTTTAAAACCACTATTGGATGTTGCTCTGAACAGATGTGAAAAGTAGGATCTTGTGCAGATTTTTGTGATTACGTGTGTATATCAGATCTGTATCACGGGAGTAAAAAATAGGATTTTTGTGTGCCGGTGTAAATGCAGCCTTATTGGTCATATTTCACCTAAAAAAAAACAAAAATGATGCCTGTTTTTTAGACCATCAACACTTTTTGCATTGTGGCATTATTTTCATGACAATTAAGATTTTAAAACAAACTATCAACACATGAGAATGAGCTTAATTAGTCATACCTTAATGGAACACAGCTACTGAGAAAAAAAATTGCAAAATTAAAAAAATAGGATTAAGTGCATCAGGGACTGGTTGCAACAAACCCCTTAAGGCTGAAGTACAGATGCCAAGAATTTTTGCTCAAATATAAAAGCGGTTTGTTGCTGCTGGAATGCATTTTTTTTTTCTCTGTGTTCCCCCTGATTAAAATCTGAGGATTAATCTCTCACTTTCTTCATTTCTGGCTTTCCCTGTCTGCACTAACTCTGTTAAAGCAGGACTGCTTTCATCTAAGCCCAGTTAAGCACATCAGACAGTGATCGTCCATTTTTTTCAGTGACCTTTGCTCTGGTTTTCCCTTTCATCATCTTCATGGGAATTTTTAAAAAGTCTTCAGTAAAGACTTGAGAATTTCTGAGATGAATCACACTATTAAAACCATTTCTGTGGATGAAAAGTCAACAACGAAACCATGTGAAATGGAAGCCTCCATTGATTATAATAATAAAAATATACTTAGATTTTTATTCAAAACTACAGTTATACGTAAAAACTTCATTTTGAACAGGAGCTGCATTGATTTACTAGTTCTACAGAAGCATATATAAGCATTATATACACACAACACATGTCAATACTGTTGGAGTCTAAATGATCACCATTTGGGTTGGTTTGTGGCATTTTGTGCTGTTGAAAGTGTAGTATGACTGATGTCTGATCTTATTTTAATCTGAGAATGAAAATTTTCACAGCATAATTGCCATCAGGTTAAAATGACACGTACATTTTTTAAAATACTGGATTCTTAAATTTCAGACATTTCATTCAGAAATACATTTGTAAATGTTTTTACTGAAATTCTCATCACATTCTATTTTCCTTCCCCTCTGTTTCTCAACCTTCCTCTCTTCTGTCCCGCTCAGCAGTATCTCTCATAAAATAAGTAGCACAGTTGGTAGCATGTGGGACTCGCTCAAGAGCATGTTCTCTAGGTAACATCCATTTGTCCAGTTTTTGACTGTAAAAAATTTATTTTATGTAAAGGAATAGTTCCCCCCCCAAAATGAAACTTTCCCAATATTTATTAATTCTCAGGAAATAGTAATAATAATAATGAAATCTTCATTTTTGGGTCAACTATTGCTTTAAACTCAATGTTTAATAATAATAAACAGCAATTCCAAGAGGGTCCTCGCACCATCGGTGCTCGGGCCCTAATTAACATTTGTTAACTTGTTTTATTCAATAGTAAATTAAATATCTGCATTCCCCCAAATTTTGCATGCACACTTTATCCAGAAGTGTACAATTTGCTTTTGATTTAGTATTAAGTTATATGTGTGTTCTAGATTGAAATAATAATTGTAGTACCTAAAATCTTTAGTGTACCAGTAATCATTGTTTAGATTTGATTATAATATTACAGCCATTAGTTTTGTAGTATTTTCATCTATAGTCATAAACTGTGTAATCAAACTGTACCTTTTGTAGCACCTGCCAGTTGTCGATGGATCATAAATGTTTACCATAAGCATTTACTGACCATGAAACTGTATTTGGTTAAACAAAACAAAAACATCAACAAAAAAAAGTTATTTAACATTTCCCAAAAATGTATATTTGCCTTTGATAAATGTTAATTTTGAAAGGTGCGTAATTACATTTACATGCAGTATTGAATAGGGCTGTGCAATTAATCACATTCAACTGCCGTGCGCATCTTGTCAGTAAAGCCGGTCCCGTGATTAGTACTAAATCACCATCACCTGCTTTCAGATTGAGCGGCTTTCACTACACAGAGCCGTATTTCACTGACAATGAGGCAAAATCTCCCTCATAATCGCAGATGAATCGCATTCGATTTTGAATGCAATATCGCCTAATTTGTCAGTGAACTACGGCTCTGTGTAGTGAAAGCCGCTCCATCTGAAAGCAGGTGATGCTGATTTAGTACTAATCACGGGACCGTCTTTACTGAAGAGATGCGCATAACAATCGAATTCGATTAATTGCACAGCCCTAGTATTGAATGACAAAGATCCAAAATGATCTTTTAAACATGACTACGTGCATCACAACAAAATTATTTGTCCTCATTGATTGTATTAATGGATGAAAATAACGTTTTGTGAAGAGACGAGTGATCTATTTTTTTTTTTTAATTGAGATTCATTCACCCCAGAGGTGCATTATACTGTTTTTATAGGTGATACATAGCATGTCCGTTTACACTGCAAATAGCCAATCTTCTTGACAAACGCTGTTTCATTAACTCCATCCACAATTGATTTAGATTGATTTTATTAAAATT
Source organism: Cyprinus carpio (assembly GCF_018340385.1). NCBI lineage: Eukaryota > Metazoa > Chordata > Actinopteri > Cypriniformes > Cyprinidae > Cyprinus > Cyprinus carpio. Next base: position 27,622,902 of record NC_056601.1, read on the forward strand.
TGTTAAACAACTTCACATTTACATTCATCCAGAATATTATTTGAAAAGTAGTATTTGCCGGGATGACACATGCTCTGTTTATAGGGGTCATATGATGTTGCTAAAAAAACATTATTTGGTGTATTTGGTGTAATGAATTGTATTTATGTGGTTTAAGGTTAAAAACACATTATTTTCCACATACTGTACTGTACATTATTGTTTCTCCTCTATGCCCCCACCTTTCTGACACGTGTTGTTTTTTACAAAGCTCATTGTTCTGAAAAGCAAGGTGTGCTCTGATTGGCCAGCTATCCAGTGCTTTGTGATTGGCCGAATGTCAAAAGCATGTGACGGAAATGTTACGCCTCTTGCCATACTGTGATGTGTGTCCCGGTCAAAACACTGGCACTACAAGACAAAAACAATTAAACCCATTCCAAACGAGCCATTTGTTGCATCCAGTGGGGACATAATTACGGATTATAAAGACTTGTACTGTGTTTTTACGCGTTGCATCGCATCGTGCCGCGTAAACATAAAACCATGTCTGCAGTTGTGATCAGAGAAATGATAAGCGCTACTCTACACCAGCGGTTCTTAATTCCAGTCCTCGCGCCCCCAGCTCTGCATATTTTGCATGTCTCTCATGTTAACACACCTGATTCAGATAATCAGCTCGTTAGAAGTGAGCTCCGTGCATGAACTGTGTACCCATTGACATTGTCCCTACACAGTGTTCAGGGGAAATCTGTTGAAGTTTATTTCACTTCGGAACATTCATTCATGGATTTGCGCTGCGCAACGTCTTCACACACTGACAAGTGTGACATCATATACCTCTGTAAATAATTACAATTTAAATTCACGTCTCGCACACTTCAATGCACTTTGAATGGAACATATATGTTCGCTTCGAACTGGAATCATGGCGTAATATCCTGTGATGTCCACTTTGCAGGGCACTTATGTTCGAATAGAACAAATGTCTGAAGCGATAAGAGAAATATACAAAATGTACAGAGCAGGGGGGCGCAAGGACTGGAATTGAGAACCGCTGCTCTACACTGCTCAAAACTCTCGTTTGAATCATCAGTAGCAAATCCTTTACATATGTAAATGTAGTAACTGATTGTGAGTCAGAACAGCCGCATTGTAGTCTTCTCTCCCAGGATCAGGAAACAATCCTCCATAAAATGTGCTGCACACATCTGGGTTGAACTGTTCTGGAACAGTGTTGTAAATACAACTTTACCACTGATTTCTAGTTTTGGAAGGCCAAACAAAGTAGTTTCGCTTTAACAATGAAACAGCGTCTCCACGACTTGGCGCCAACGGCAATAGCAAGAATCAATGTTTACGCCTTCTTTCTTTGCGTGAACATTTGGGCGGCGTTATGCAAATATTCCCACATCGAAACGTAGACATGTGGGGGCGTGTTTAAACAAGGCATTTTAGGAGGGCGTGGACGAGTCTTAACCTTTATAAAGAATATCTCTTTGGATTTGAGACTTTAGTCTTTGCTACTTTACAGATCTTCTTTATGCACCCAAAGCTTGTAACACTCCAAAGAGAAAGGAAAACTTGAAATCAAATCATATGACCCCTTTAACATACATTTAATAGCAATGGCCAATCAAAGCAAACTTGTAATTTTTGTAACAAAAATCAACAAATATTTGCTTTGTTCTGGAATCACCATGTATTTGTGCTTAATTGCAAAATATTATCAAGAACAGGTAATGTATTGGTCTGCACCTCTAATTCACCCTCCTTAACGTGGTTTAAACTTGTTTAGTTGTACCAGTACATATTTGTATTAAGAGAAACTTTGCCTGCTTTGCAGTAAAAGTGAGTCGGAGCAAGCGCCAGGGCAGGAGAATGTTGAGCAGCAAACCGATGAGGTGTGTGAAGATATGTTTTCAATAACTAGACTTCTCTTACTCTGTTGTTTTTGTTTAACAATGCCTAGATAGTTTAATATTTATTTCTGAGATTTTAGCTCTGCAACAATTTGTCATTAGTGGTAAAATTTAAACATGTTTTTCTTTTTTCCATACGTACTTAACCTGTTGAATCTCTTTTTTTTATTATTATTTAGGATGGACAGATAAAAGAAGAAGATGATAAACCGGGCATGTGGGAGGAAACATTTAAATCTCATACTGATTCAAAGCCCAATGGTATATTGAAATGTGGAACATATTGAACATATCCAATGGAATATTGATGAGATAATTCCAGTCAAGTGTGTTTGTTTGTTAAATTTTTATTTTTTTTTTATCTTCTTTTCAACTCAGGTCCAACGTCTATTAGTTTAGATTTTTCTCTACCTGGTGTGGAACACGTCTATGGCATTCCGGAACACGCAGACACACTCAAACTGAAAAACACAGAGTGAGTTTTTAGACTTGCATGAGATTGATGCGGGACACACAAGCAACTTAAAGGAATATTTCACCCAAAGCTGAATGTACTGTTAGGCCATCCAATATGAGTTTGCTTCTTCGGATTGGGAGAAACTTAGCATTACTTCACTTGATTACAGATGGATCCTATGCAGTGAATGGATGCCATCAGAATGAGAGTCCAAACAGCTGAAAAAACATGACACTGATCCAGAAGTAATCCATTTGACTTTAGTCCATTAATTAACATCTTGTGAAACAAAAGCTGTGTGTTTGTAGGAAAAAAATCCAGATGCATTAACTTGTTTCCAGCTAAAATATGAGTCCATCATAACGCTTCCTCCAGTTAAAAAAACAAAAACAAAGTCCATCCCCTGTCATCCTGTCACATCAAAATACACACTTATATTTGTTTAGAACTGCTTTGGACTGTCAAGTAAACAATACTTGATCTGTGCATATTACTCTGCTTATTCAGACGAGACCATTTTTTTCTCTGGAGAAAGCAATATTATGGATTATTGACTCATATTTTAGAGAAAGCAATGAATTTAAGTTAAAAAACCCTTAATGTTACATTTGTTTCTTCCAAACATGCAGCTTTTTGCTTGATAAGCGATTTATTGATGGACTGTAGTGTTGTGGATTGTTTTTTTTTTTCAGCTGTTTGGACTCTCATTCTGACGGCACCCATTCACTGAGGTGCATCCATTGGTGAGCAAGTGATGCAATGTTACATTTATCACCTGCATCTTGGATGGCCTGAGGTAGATTTCAGCTAGCTGTAATTTTTAGGTGAACTATTCCTTTAACAAAAAAATACTATTTTTTTTTTTTTTTTTAAATGTTTTTATTTTTTTATTTTTCAAATGCAGACATGAATTCAAATAGAAATATATACTGATTTTGATGCTGGTCCAGGATTTTTATTGCTGACTAGTGCTGGTTTTGCTATTAGGCATGCTGTCCACCAACCAAGTCTAAACTGAATATTGAATATATTTAAATGAAGATCCATTGTTATGAAACATTGTGACACCAGCTTATCATTTATTAGTTTTTTTTTAGCTTATCATTCTGGCACAAAATCACATAAACAGTAGTGCTCCCCTAAACCGTTGTTTTGTTGTTTTTCATAGTGGATCAGACCCGTATCGGCTCTACAACTTGGATGTTTTTCAGTATGAGCTACACAACCCAATGGCCCTCTATGGGGCAGTTCCTGTCCTCATATCTCATAGCACTGACCGCACCATGGGCATCTTCTGGCTCAATGCAGCAGAGACATGGGTGGACATCAGCTCAAATACAGCAGGAAAGGTGAGCGTGAGCAACCTGCTCTTTCGTTAGTTGTTTTTGTAAGTTGTCTAATTCTTTTGTTCAAATAAGGGAAGCACAATATATCAGAGAGCCTTGCAATATTGCCTGATGTTAACAGTTTGTTTGATCAAGTGTATCAGTTTTGGTATCAATGCATATCTTTAAATGTTTTATAACAATTCCTTTAAATGTGTGTCCATTTCCCAGACAATGTTTGGAAAAATACTGGACTTCGTACAAGTTTCTAGTGAAGCTCCTCAGACAGATGTACGATGGATGTCTGAGAGTGGTATTATCGATGTCTTTATCATGCTGGGACCAAAACCCGCTGATGTCTTTACTCAGTATGCCTCGCTTACAGGTACACAAACACACAGGAAAAGGAAGTGCCACTGCACTTTTGTAAAGGACATTTCATGTTGGTTTCAACTTAAATGTATAGTTCACTCAGTCTGTCATCATTTACTCCCCCTCATATTTTTCAAAATAGAATGACATTTTGAAGAAATGATTGGCATAATATTGCTGGCTGCCTTTAGATCTCAAATTTCATTCATGCTTTTAATTATTCAGTTAGGAGACCCATAAAAACAAATAACATAATCATGACATAGTATGTAGGTTGAAAATAACCTGGAATATTACTTAATCTTTATCAAATATTGCATTTGGTTCCATGTAGACCTGGAAGAGATATGTACAAATATCTAACAATTGCATAGGGTTTAGTAGGGGAACCAAACTTCGCAAATAAACCAAGACTAACAAACCTGACTTTTTGAGTTTGATTTGTCTCAAAAATAATTTAGTAAAATATACCATATCTCACACACACTCTTGGAACTGAATTTTGTTGATAGACATCAATATGCATGGCTATTTATGAACCATTGCAGCATGAAAAATTGATTGAATGTATTCTGTTACTCTGTAATAATTTGTTTTGTTAGAAAATGAATATGTAGATTTAATAAATTTGGGCTGTTTTTGATCAGTCATGAGGAATTTATTTGATTTCAGTGTTAATATTGGTAATTCTCAAATTATATGTTCTTATAAGTTTCACATAATAATATATTCAAACTAAATTTTAGAATCAAATACATAATACATTTTTATCTTTCATAATATAATTAATGTATAATGTTTAATTTCAAAGTATGTCTGTTTTTTTAATTAACAAAAAACAGATAAATGTCGTAATAAAATGTTTCCTCATTAATGAGAAGTTATTAATCTGATGCAATATGGTTTTAGTTGAAAAATACTAAGATATGACTTTTTATAAGATTACATTTTACAAGGTTCAAATGGTCCTTTGAATCCATAAATCATATGCAGATTTTGAATCATTATTAGTGGTATAATGTCCTTTATTCTGTGTTCATAAGGTAGTTTGGAAGCGTTACATTTATCCTCCTCCTAAACATAACCCTCTCTTTCTTAGGCACTCAGTCGTTTCCTCCTCTCTCTGCACTGGCGTATCATCAATGCCGCTGGAACTATAATGATCAGGAGGATGTAAAGACTGTCGACCAGGGCTTTGATGAGCATGACATCCCATATGACTTCATTTGGCTGGACATTGAACATGCAGATGGAAAGCGCTACTTCACCTGGGATCCCAGCAAGTTCCCCCAACCTAAAGAAATGCTGCAGGGCCTGATGGACAAAAGACGCAAAGTGAGTGTCTGAAATTATATCTTATATCCAATCAGTCAACAATTAATTGATAAAATCAAGTCCCACCCTACTTGTCTTTTTCATATTATTTAATAACTGGCTTCACAATATGTATAAAAATGTTCAGTTTCACTACGACTTTAAACGGTTATACTGTTATATAGGAAAAATAATGCAAGTAGTCTCAATTCCACTTTATTAACCATTAAGTAAAGAAAAAATAATTATGCAATGCAAATATATATGCAAATCATTTGTATGTTCAATAAAACGTAGCTTATGGTTATATTGCTAGCAAACTGATTGTGAATATATAATGAATATCACAGAATCCAAAATCATTTTAACTACTAAAGGCTTTGATAAATTTATGAAATTGCTTTTTCGGTCTCCTCAGCTAGTGGCCATTGTAGATCCTCACATCAAGGTGGACAGCGGCTACAAGATTCACAATGAGATTCGCTCCAAAAACTTTTATGTCAAAAACAAAGATGGAGGAGACTATGAAGGCTGGTGTTGGCCAGGTGTGTAGCTACTCATCCAGCTGTCTTAAAATCAGTGTGACGAACTCTTCAGAGCTCTGAAATGCATTGTTTTCTCTGCCGAAGGTAATGCGGGCTATCCAGACTTCACTAACCCTGAGATGAGAACCTGGTGGGCCAGCCAGTTTGCGTATGACCAGTATGAGGTGAGGGTTTCTGAACTGCTGCTACCACTTGCTTTTTATTAGTATTGTATTGACTTTAGTATTGTATTTTTATGAAATGTTGTGTGTCTTTGTCCAGGGTTCCATGGAGAATCAGTACATCTGGAATGACATGAACGAGCCGTCTGTGTTTAATGGGCCGGAGGTCACCATGCACAAAGATGCACTTCATGGTGTCTGGGAGCACAGAGATGTTCACAACCTTTATGGGCTCTATGTGGTGAGAAAACCTTTTTTTTGTGATATGTATGTTTGTTTGCTTATTCATTTATGTATTTTTATTCAGTTTTTTAATAGCCACGTAAGTTCTTTATTCCAAAAGATATTTAATCTCACATATGCCCACATCTCCAGGCCACATTTTAACATTTTAACCCCAAAATATTTCACATATAATATTTAGCCTAATTAAGCATAGCTTTAAATAATTTTAGGATTTCTTAAATAATTATCTTTATAATATAATCCAATTAGGCCAGTGTCACCAATTCTTATTGAATATGTAAGTTTCATTTTGCTAATGTTAATTGTTTTAATACTAGTAAAATTCTCACTAGTGTAAGTTGTCTGGGCAATAGTGTTTATCACATTCTCAAAAATATTAAAGATTCACCCACACAGGAAAAAAATGACAAATTAAGGTATATATTTGATAAGATATCAAAGTGTGAGATAAAAAGGCATAAAAAGGTGTTTTATTTTTTACAGCCAACCTCATGTAAAAAGTTCAAAAGAGCATGATTTCGCAAACTCACTGCGGTTGGATACTTTCCAAACGATTATTGAATTACAGGGTAAACTGTCATGTGACAACCTGTGCTGCTATCAGTGTAACAGGTTAATCTGACCTGATATATCTTAAAGAGAAAAAAAGGTTTATGGTTAAAATCTACATTTATTATAGGTAATTCTTGTCAGTGTCAGTGTTGTATTCATATATACATATTTACCAAACAGCTATTGACAGAATAAATGGTATTAGAATTTTGTGTGTTTATACATATATATGTGACCCTGGACCACAAAACCAGTCTTAAGTCACTGGGGTATATTTGTAGCAATAGCCAAAAATACATTGTATGGGTCAAAATTATCGATTTTTCTTTTATGCCAAAAATCATCATGTTCCATGAAGATATTTTGTAAATTTCCTACCATAAATATATCAAAACTTAATTTTTGATTAGTAATATGCATTGCTAAGAATTCATTTGGGCGATTTTCTCAGTATTTAGATTTTTTTGCGACCTCTGATTCCAGATTTTCAAATAGTTGTATCTAGGCCAAATATTGTCCGATCCTAATAAACCATACATCAATGGGAAGCTTATTTATTCAGCTTTCAGATGATGTTCAAATCTCATTTTCGATAAATTGACACTTAAGACTGGTTTTGTGGTCCCGGGTCACATATTAGGGCTTCCCCCTAATAGTTGAATAACCATTAGTCGACCGGAAGAGGCTTACTCAAACAAAATTTAATTAGTCGCTTAATTGCAGAAAAAAAATCCACAGGAACTGGCGAAGTCACGTAGTCCATGATCAACAGCTAGTTTATATCTATAGAAAATGTCTACTTTTAAATGAACCAATTCAAATGGAAACAAATATTTTTAGATTATGTAATCTGTAAAACGTGTACATCCACTGTGGAGATGATGAGTCAGTGTTGTCGACTTCATCACTGCAGCCGAAAATACAGAAAACACTTATCCAAGAATTATTATTACATTAAGGCATACTTCTTGCTGTTTTTTTTTCTTTTCCTGACGCATTAATTAATTACTTTTAGCTTTATGCATGCGCTTAGGCGTTGATAGGCTATAGGCAATTAAAGGCTCATTATTATGAATTATTTGGTTTATTAATGTAAACATGCGATTAGTCGCTTAAAAAGAATGACTACTAGTCGACCTGAAAAATCTTTAGTTGAGGGAAGCCCTAATATATATGTATAAATTGGTATGGATAACATGTTAAAAAGGAGACACTCAGTATTAAAGATTTGTGTGATACAGAGAAGGGAAATGAAGGGCTGGGAAAGACTGAAGTGGCTGTGGTTTCTTTCTTAACGATACTTTTGTGTACTAGCAAAAGGCAACCGCTGACGGCCTGATTCAGCGTTCAGAAGGAGTGCAGAGACCTTTTGTTCTGACCCGAGCATTTTTTGCTGGATCCCAGCGTTACGGTGAGAGGCACATTCACGTCGCATACAAGCCTTATTTGTGTTTGTACCGGAGTGTTTAGTGACAGATTCCTGTCTCCGTGGCTCAGGTGCGGTGTGGACGGGAGATAACGCTGCTGAATGGGGTCATCTGAAGATCTCCATCCCCATGTGCTTGAGTCTGGGCTTAGTGGGCATCTCTTTCTGTGGAGGTGAGTGATAAGAGGTGCTGACCTGTACACACTGATGCAAATGAGAAATGACATACAACGCTTGCAATGGGGAAACAAAACTGCTCTTATATTTAAATAACGGCCACCAAAAGTGAACTTGCTAATGTCTCTCATTAATTGACAGCAAAACATTTTTTTTGTTTCAATCAGTATAAAATTTTAAAATATTTCACTCAAATTATGCAGTACTAATGCAGAAATATTAGGCCTATGTATTGAATTAGAAAAAAAGAAGCATTTACTTTTTTTTTTATTTTTTATTTTTCTACTATGAATCCTTACTGAATCTGATATCTTAATCCTATTTCCACCAAGACATTTTTGTAATGGTATTTGTGGCATTTTTTTTTTTTTTTTTTTTTTTATTTAGGGCCCTATGAAATTTGTTTTATTTTTTCTTAAATTCAGTTGTATTTTCTTCCAAATTCCGGTTTTTCTGTTTTAATTTTTCTGGATTCTGTTTTTCTGTTTTAATTTTTCTCGACTCGACTTTTTAGTAGTTAAATTAAATTTTATTAATCAAAAAACATGTCTAATTAATTAAAATGAAACTTATACATTTTCACATCAATTTATTAAAAGATTAACAAAAATTACATGTTTAGGGCCCATATTTTTTATTGTTACCAAATTCTGTGTTCTAGCATGTCTAATGAATTTTAGAATTTTTTTAGCATGAATTTATGATTTTTTTTCCCCTCAGAAATTCTGTGTTGTGTTGTTGACACGCAGATCATGCAGGATTCATATTTAAATCAACTTTTGTGACTTAATATTTACAGTTACTAGTCCATATCATGATTTGATTTAAGTGTTATGACCTACTTTTGATTAATTAATTAAAAATTTGACATTCCGTGACATTCCACGTAAAACTGTGTATTCCGTTTTTATGACTGGATTCTGCGATTTCGTCTGCGTTTTCCGCATCGCGGAAATCATAGGGACCTAGTTATTTTTCAGTGGCATTTGCACACCGCTATTGCATTTTAGTGTATAATAACTGAATGTACAGAAAGTATGTTCATACTCAAGCACAAGAAAACAGTGATGCAATATAATATATTATACACAGAAAGAAAAAGATAACTTTTTGTTAAGACATAAATGTCATAAATGAACTAAATTGTCATTCTACATGTAAAACATAACATTATGGGTCAGTCAATAATATTTTTTTAGTCCGTAAATGAGAATGACTGGAAAACATAAAAAAAAAAAAAAAAAAAAAAAAAAAAAAGATTTTTGACCAGTAGTGTATGTGACTCTAATAATAATAACGTTAGAATGGCCTGTTGATTGTCTGCCGGTAACCTCTCATGCTGTACCTGTCTTCCTCAGCTGATGTTGGTGGTTTCTTTAAACATCCCAGCGCTGAACTCTTAGTGCGATGGTACCAGGCGGGAGCTTACCAGCCGTTTTTCCGTGCACATGCTCACATAGACACACCCCGCAGGGAACCCTGGCTGTTTGGACCCGAGAACACAGCCCTCATCCGGGAGGCGATACGCCAGCGATATGCTCTCCTGCCTTACTGGTACCAGCTTTTCTACAACGCACACCGCACCGGACAGCCTGTTATGAGGTGAGTCAGCCCAAGACAATCAGGGTCTGGAAATAGTGGGTGCTTGGGGAAAAAATGCTATCAAAATGAACAAAAAGATGCCCTCCAAATTCAATATAAAGGGGCAATAAAATGATGGCTTTCAAGATTAAATTGAAATGTGAACACGTATGAAGAGTTGATTGCAGCACAGATCTACTCTTATTGCATCAGATTTTTTTTTTTTGCATAAAGAATTCTAATCAATCACACACGTTTCTGTTAAGCACATAAATACAGAGGCTTTTAGATTAGTTATCTGAAAACGCCAGCGTTTTTTCAATGTGGTATTAGATTTTGAATATAGCAGATCTCATACAGTGTTAATTAGGGGTGCATATAACTGATTCTCTAACTTTTTACAGACCTTTATGGGTAGAGTATCCTGATGATTTTGCCACTTTCTCAATTGAGGATGAGTACTTGATTGGTGAGTTTTTATACATAAATTATAATTAGCCCAAATAAATGTTGCAGAGAAGGCTAACAGGTTTATTTCTCTTCATAGGGAAGGATTTGCTGGTGCATCCAGTCACTGATGAGGGTGCTACTGGTGTTACAGCCTATCTGCCTGGGAAAGGCGAGGTAATGTGTTTTTCAACACTGAATGGCACAGTCTGAATGGATTTTTATCTCTTTCAAGTCTCTATAAAGTCTCAAACACTTTCTCTGGGTTTCTCTTGTAGGTCTGGTATGATGTTCACACTTTCCAGAAGCATGATGGAGATCAGAGCCTCTACATTCCTGTCACCATGAGCTCTGTGAGTCTAGACATTTTTACTTTTTTAATGCTTCTCAAATTTGTTTCAGATGATTTTCAGACCTTACCATGACAGGTCAAATGGATTTTTACTTTCCAACTTATTTCAATGTTTTCTATAATTGCAGCAATATTTTGTGTTTCAGTATTTATCAGACAGCTAAATCCAGCTTTTTTGTGTGTTGTATCTCTACTTTCTCTGTATCGTGTTCCAGATCCCAGTTTTCCAGCGAGGAGGGTCCATTATTTGCAGGAAAGACCGTGTTAGGAGATCTTCATCCTGTATGGAGAATGACCCATACACTCTTTATGTTGCGCTCGGTTCTCAGGTGACTCAGTGTATCCTAATATGTATATAAGTCAAAATCTCCTAAGGGGTAATTAAATGTAACAAATCATGTAAGGTTTTCAACTTTTAATCAAACTTTGATAATTGCCTTAATATTTTAAACTAAGAAGATAATATTCAAACTACACATTCCCTGCTGTATTGTGCTTCAGGGTTCTGCTGAAGGAGAGCTGTACATCGATGACTTCCATACCTTCAGCTTTGAAGAAGCAAAGCAGTTTGTCCACAGACGTCTGTCTTTCTCTGCCAACACACTGTCTTCCAGGTCAGTCTGCTCTCTTTTTCTTTATAGCTCTTTTTGGTGTTAAAAATTTGGATGAAAAACAGCGATGCCATGCTGTTTCTTATCATTTGGTCCCTCATCTATCTGTTTTTTTTTATTTTTGTTTCCTCAGAAATCTGGCCCCAGACTCCCAGTTTTCCACTGCCTCTTGGATAGAAAAGATTGTGATCTTTGGAGGGAGTCAGCCATCCTCTGCCACACTGAAAAGTGCAGGTCAGTGTCACTGTTAAATTATAGTGTTTAACTGCTAATATCGTTGGCTTGCATATGATAAATTACTTATGATTTTCCATAGGTATATATGGGTAAAATGCCTGCTAATGTCATGTAATCTGCTTTGGCATTCTCAAAAGCTTCTACCATGCAGGCTCTTATCAAACAATCTGATAAGCAACAGTTCAAATAATAGAAAAATAATAGACTTACTAAAAATGGGAGAAAATGCTCTCCATATATTTTTGTTTTTTATGGGTGTTTACACAACACTGTAAGGGGAAAATATTTAATGCATTTTGGTCGTTCGTTTACTCAACAATGGCATTTTGAGGAGCTGAAAACATACATTTTTGAAAAAACGGTTTCAAAGTGCAAGTTTAAAATGGTACCATTTTTGTTTCTGTGAAAACTATGAAAATTCGATTTTTTGAAAATGCTGTCATGTGCATTCATCTCCAAATCCTTCTTCTATCGTTTCAGGTTTATCCATTGTTATTCGAATGCTATAAAAAGTATAGCTGGTTTTCCAAGTAAAAAACACCAAATAAATAACATTTACAAGTAGTTAAGTTATGATACATAATATTCAGAGGGTGGGGAGATGGGGGGATTCCCCCGGTTCATATCATCAACTGAATTATTATTTTTTTATTCCCAGTAAATAGGAGTTAAAACTCCCACAGGGGTGACAATACTGTAATATGTAGAGTACCCAAATGAATAATGTCTTTAAAATATTGCCAAGTTGCAACATTGCAAACAACATTGAAATCAGAGAAGGACTTTAACTGCAAGCGACACGATCATACACAAAACAAAGGGGACAGTAACATCTTCATGTTCAAAATGTTCAGAAGATTGTTTCTTTCTTTTCCTGCTTGTAATTATTAAAATTGATATTGCCCACATCTTTACAAACATTTTTTTAATTTACCACGTTGATAATATCTTCAACATACATTGTCTATGACCAAAAATGTAAGTTATGTTTTCAGTAGACTTTTAAAATTAGCTTTTTCAATCATAAAACAAAAAAATAAACATTTCCCCTCCCCTAACAAAATAGTCCTCATTTACGAAACGAGAACACAATGGGCCTCATTTACGAAATAAACATACGACAGAAAATTGGGTGTACGGTTGTTTCAACACAAAACTTGGAATTTATCAATATGAAATATGGTGGAGAATTGAAGAACGACAGCATTTTGTTTGTTTTTTTTTATTTTCCTGACCGCCAAACAAAGCTCATTAGTCAATCGTTAACCAGTAAGATTAGAATGTCTTTTTTTTTTGGTTTTATACAGGGCTTTAGCTTTATATGCGCGAATAGCAGCAAAAACCACAGACCATGAGGATTCAATCGCTGCATCATGCACCTACAGCGCTTCAAGTAGAAAAACAGAAATTAAGTCTATAAAAGGAATAAAATAAATACGATCACACAAAATAACAGGCTACAATAGAATTAACATTTTTGTGACGCTCTTAATGCATTTAATTTATTTTCTTTATATCTTTATTTGATTTAATCCATCTGATCGCACAGGCGCCTCGTGTCACTCGTGCACACACAAAACAACATTAGTTTTTTTTAGCCTGACATTTCAGCCATTCATATCATCTAAAAATTTCAGTCAAACAAAAATAAAATTTCATGTTTAATTTAAAAGGTCCTAAAATCAGCGTGCATCCCCCAAACAAATATTTTTTGCGCATGCAAGGATTTTACACAGACATTAAAACATGAGTGAAGTATAAAGCCATGTTTAGCCTAAATAATGAATAGTTAGCTTATGCAAACAAATGTTACAAATATGGCAAAAATGGAAACATTTGGATTCTTGTGGTATGGCTCGTGAGCCCAATGCCGTTTCAGTTTTGCTTGACATTTGTATGCTGTTTGTTATGAATGCCACTATAGCCTAATTTGTGTTTTATTTTATAGTTTAAAGGGGTGCTATTATGCTTTTTCACTTTTTCAACTTTAGTTAGTCTGTAGTAATAGGGATGCAACGATACCATTTTTTTCAGAACCGATCAGATCCTGAAAATCTGCCGATACTGATCCAATCCAATACTGGCACAGTTTTTTTTTTTTAAATCAATGTAGAATTTCTATACTTTTCTGTGGTGACCTGATCATCACTCTTTTGTGTTAAACACAATCTACTACATATAGACAACTTCATTTTAATAAAAAATAACAAATGAAAAAAAATATATAATCATAATCTGACAAAAATACTATTATAAACTAGGTTAGTGGATAATTCAGCAGCAAAAGATACTCTAGAAAAATCACGGGTGCACAATAATTTTCTAAAATCTAGTGAAATATTTTATTTACAAATAAAAGTGAATAAGTCTAAAATCTGTTAAAATGTTACACATTGCTCTCTGTATTGTTGTAAAATACATTCATGTAAAAACAAGTATATACATTTATATAGAAATCTAAAAGACATTTCTTTTAAATGTATAGCACAGTAATAAAGGCAGCAACATATGACAGATAGGACAGAATAAGAAAGGACATTAATAATCTTTGATTGCGCAGAAAAGTATTATAATGCTAAAGGCGCCAGTATATAGCGGCACAGAGCGCTTATGCATCCCATGTGCAAAAAGTGATGAGCTTGAAACAACACTGAGTCGCAGTGCGCAGGCTGCACAGCCCTCCAAGTCCGCATAGAAAAGTTAGTGTTAGTACAACACACATGCTGCTCATGTTCATCTTCGGACATCACTAGTACAAAGGGAAGAGTTATTCATATGTAGTGTATTAAATCTGTGCATTAGTTTATTGAGCCTTTTCTTTTAACTGTTTTAAACCTCAGTTATGGTGCGCTCTTGAAAAGAGTTTCATTGTTTTGACTGTAGTAACCGAACGCGACACGTAGTTTAATTGCTGAATGGAGGATGACAGACAGCTGCAGCGGAAAGAAGAGTTTATGTGAACTTGAATTTAATGACTTCAATATTAATCTGTACCTCACATTGAACTATGGAACAGCTTCAGAACACATGAAATATGGTGCACGAAAATGTTTTGGTGCTTTATAATGTTTTTGTGCCTTTCGTTGGGCTCAACAATAACACAATAGTATACGCACAATATCGGATTTGGATCGATCTCGTCTGACCGATACCCGATCCACAGAAAATGCCAGTATCGGAGCCGATACCGATCCCGAGTATCGGATCGATGCATCCCTAGTCTGTAATGTTGCTGTTTGAGCATAAAAAAGATCTGCAAAGTTACAAAGCTCAAAGTCCAATTCAAAAGGAGATATTTTATTTAACAGAAATCACTTTTCAAAAACTACAACGAACAACTCGTTTGGACTACAACAAATATTTTCCGGGATTTGTGATATCAAAAAGATTGATGAATGGGACGAGACCTGGTTGAGCTGCACTAGAGAACGCAACGAGTGTAAACACTATGCCAAAAAACCCTAGAGTTCCCAAAATCATCCGGGTTTAAAACCCACTCAAATTTATTTGATTTTGACGCAATATTTCAACTGATGGTGAGAGGCAGGACATTTCCAGACCAGGCGCCGAGTGCTGTCAATCACAACACACACTGGCCCAGCTAACCAATCACAGCACATTTCATACTCCCGAAGGCGGGCCTTCATTTGATACAGGAAATATTCCAGCTGTTCATGCCAGACTGGGGAGAGAGGTATTGTAATAATGTAAAATATGTGAAAAATAATGTTTTTCGAACAACCTAATATGAGAGCCTGTTCTAGAACACCCCCAAAACAAAATCAAGACTTTGTAAAAGAACATAATAGGACCCCTTTAATATATCATTTTATAACTATTTATTTTCCATTCTTCGTTCTGTTCTGAAAACCGTTTAATTTAAAATATTTGTTGTAGGGTGAGGGGAACTAAATTTATACATATAAATTACATAAATTAATGTAGCCTAATTGTTTGCAATTACAAGGTTAACGGGTGTTTTTGGAGTAGGATAAGTTTCTCTTTCACGAGATTACTTCCTCTTTTTGGCCGGGTTTCGTTTCTCCGTGTCGTAAACTATAGGGGCGAGGCTTCTAAACCGGGGTGTTTTTAGGGGTGTGATATTCAAATGACGATTGTTTTCTGCCGCCACATTTATCAATGTGTGATCACTTTTCGATGAGATTGGGGGCCCATTGTGATTTTCGGAAGTTGAGATCTGACAGCAACAGCGCATTTTTCTGAGAACGCGCTACAATCCTGATGAGTCACAAGCTGCGTCCCAAATGACACGCTATACATTATTCACTTATACACTATGTACTTGTAATAAACGTTCGTAATCACAGGAAAAAGGAGGCGGGAACCGGCGAACATTTAAACAAAAACTTTATTAATAAAATAAACACAAAATAGCGCGACAGCCCCTCTTGGACGACTGTTGCGGACAAACAGAAACAAAACACAAAATAAAACCCAGGCCTAGTCCTCTCTCGTCACTCCTCCTTTTATCCTACCCGAGCTCCTCTGTGGGACTCGAGACCGGTGAGTGGCACAGGTGTCGCTCATTATCACTTTCACTCCACGGGCCTCGCTTCGTTCCCACAGCTCTCGGCCTTGCCCCACTCGTCACAGTACTCAACCATGTAGTGTATGAATTATATAAGGATATTTTGTCATTCATAATTGGAGTCTAATAGCCCCTCCCCCTTCACTACGTAATTAAAGCTGCGACAGTTGAGTGCAATTAAGTGTTCAACATTTGACATTTAGGTTTTTTTTTTTTTTTTTTTTCAGTTATTTAAGTGCATCATCCGGGTATTTAAAGTGCACTTTTCCTTTTTGGAATTTTCAGTGTGAACAGACTACTTGCATTATTTATACTACAAAACATCATAGAATAGTGCATAAGTACGCAATTTGGGACACACCTACAGCGACAGAGCAGAGGCGCCAAAGCTGGAGAATTTGTTTACCCAGAAGCTTCCGTCACCGATGTAGATTTACAGAAAATTACTGCCGTTACGTGCTACTTATGTGCTTATTCGTAACTCCTTAAGCGTTAAGTTACATTTTAAATGACAAGGGATCAACTTATAATCATGTGTATACTAATAACCCCTTGAACTTATTCCCTCAAATGGCCTGGGTATGCGGAGCATTCACAGCGTATATGGACGGAATGCCACTGGTGTAGTGTTTCTTTACAATGTGACCACCTACTGGCCTAGCATGAATAATACTGTGTTTTTAGTTATTTTCGAGGATCTGTGTGAATAGGGATCATCGGGGATCATCAGTGTTGTCACCTGTATGCGACTAAAACATACCCTTGATGTCCAAGGCCATGCAACCAAAAAATATGAAACCAAATTTAAATAAAAATAATTTGGTAAAACTTCACTGCAACAAACTTGAACTAAAGATACAAGAAAATATAACCCAGACTGTTTAAAGGGATAGTTCACCCAAAAATGAAAATTCTGTCATTTAATTTTAAACTCTCAAGTGTGATTTCCTGTTCACGTTTCAGTCAATTGTATCTATTAAACAAAACTAAGGATGACAATTCAGTCAATTGTATCTATTTTTCAATACTATGGAGGTCAATGGCTACTGCCAATTGTTTGTTTCCCAGCCTTTTTCAAAATAGTATTGTTTGTGTTCAACAGAAGAAACTAACTTGAGGGTGAGTAAATGACAGAAGTTTCTTTTTTGGGAGAACTATCCCTTTAAATAAGGATTCACATTTAACAATGATAATGGTTTTTGCTGTCAAAAATATGTTTCGTGCTCTTATTTATTGATTTATTGGATGCTGACAAAATTTAGAAACCAAACACTTACACAGTTGTACTTGTATTTACAGCTGATAGTAATAAAAATATTGTACAATGAACATCTTGATAATTTGATACATTGTCCAAAGTAAATTTGGGTTCTGAAGTAAGACCCTGAAAACCACTGATTTTGCACAAAATATGGAGTTATTTTTTTTTTTTTGTCTCTTTTTCAGATGGTACAGAGTCAGCTTTAGAGTTTGAGTTTGACTCTACACTTGCAGTTTTGACTCTACGTAAGCCAGGGGTCAACGCAGCAGCAGACTGGACCATAGTCTTGCGGTAACACAAGGATGACATGCAAACAACAGAGAAAAGATCAGCACTTAATATCACATGACCCGACACAAACAATACAAAATGAGAGACCAAACTGAGAATGGGAACATGCATAGACGAATTGAGAAATCAGATGTTTTTAAGACCATGTTTGTATGTGTTGAGATAAATATGAATGCAAACAAATTTTGGGAAGCCATCAGTGAAGTACAGGACCAGCATATTAAGAGAGGTGTTTGATGAGATTAAAGACACGCATTTGACATTCATATTAAATTAATAATTGGTTGAAAGTTAAAACTAAAACATAGATGATGTTGATTATAGACTTAGATTTTTTTTTTTTCTTTTCTGTCTCAGGAAATGTTTTGGCATTAATAAATAAATTTTAACATTCAGAAATGAAAAATTGTGCACTGAGATATGTTTTTTTTTTTTTTTGTCTTTTTTCACTGGGCAATAGTTTGAAATTAAAAAAGTTACAATTGTGAATAGTCAAAAATATGTAATATTTTGACATTAAAGAACACATCCTGATTAATGGGTGAATCTTATGAAACCAGTATTTCACTCCAAAATCCAAAGAAATGTATTTTAAAAAAAGGTTATGTTAAAGACAAACAGAGCAATGTCTTTGATAGAGCAACAAGGTTTATAATTTCTGTATCTATAAATGTTTTACTTAACTGCACATTAAGCTACAATAGTGTTTTAACATAAACTCGGAAATATAATAAAAGTATAATAGTAATAACCAGCTCCTGTAGTAACTTGATAACAGTAACCAGGCAGGTACTTTATGAAGTTTTATTTATATTTTAAGTAATGTTCTAGGTTCTGATCTGTTTGAAATAATACAAAAAGGTTAGTAAGTTGTAAATACTTTTCCTTGTAAAAACAGACAATCATATAAGAACATGCTTTACAATGCAATTCTACAGTACTCATGGGGTATAAAAGCAGTGTGCAGTCTGTATTTTTGTTAAAACATTAACTTTTCAAATCAAAAAATATGAATAGGATTTAGGACTACTGTTCTTCAACGTCACATGATCCTTTAGAAATCACTCTAAAATGCTTTTGTAACATTATAAACTTGCTGAATAATACTAATTTCTCACTCCAAACATATAAATGGTATCATATCATGGTTTTCACAAAAATATGAAGCAGCACAACTGTTGATAATAATCAGAAATGTTTCTTGAACAGAAAATCAGCATATTAGAATGATTGCTGAAGGATCATGTGACACTGAAGACTGGAGTAATGATGCTAAAAATTCAGCTTTGTTCACAACATTTACCAAACATAGAAAACAGTTATTTAAAATGGTAATACTATTTCATAATGTTACAGTTTTTACTGTACTTTTAATCAAATAAATGGAGCCTGGGTGAGCATAAAAAAAAAACAAAAAAAAAAGAACATTAACATAAAAAAATAGCTTGAACATGAATGAAATCTGAGGGTGGAACCTTTTCCCCTCAATGAAACTCAAAATAGTGTGGATCCTTAGTGAAATGACTGGATTTTGCCCACAAATGTTGCTGAGCATCATTAAAAGTGCTATGTAATTAATAAGACAACACTGTCTGGTCGCTAGCTTTTAGTGTAATGATGTAACCTACAGAAAGAGTCACTGAACGAATCAGTGTACAAAACATTTTGATGAACAGAATCAAACTATTCAAGTCACTGGATAAACCAAAATCAGCACAGCTTATTTATAGGCACTAACAGAGGCGCACAGTGATGATGTGTTTTTGTAGGCCAACTTGTCATTTTGTATCATTCAGATTCTTTTAACAAAAACCCAGTAGTATTTTTTTCATTGCCTTTTGGATTACTGCTGAAAATGCTGTAAGATCTGTGACCAACAAAAGTTTGAGTCTTACATGTTTTGATGATTGTCAAAAATAAAATTAGGAATTTTGAAGATAAACATAAAAACGTTGTGAACTACACCACAATTGAATGACTTCAATGTTACCATCAAAAAGTACTCATACACAAGTAAAATGAGTCACACTATGCACTTTTTCTTTGAATAAACTTTAAGATTAAACTAAAAATGATGACTGGATTTTAATCAAACAAAAACTATTGGCTGGGTGATTTAAACATAATATGTTATAACAGACAGGCTAAATGAAAATATAAATCCTGAAGACAGCAGGTGGTGCTTATGGAACAACAGAAATAACCTCTGTAAACAAAGCAGCGCTGCGCTTACAAACACTAGTTTATTAGGCATTACACATAGGGCAGTGTTTCCCCTGCCATTATATTAGGGGGGCGGCCCATCCGCCGCCCCCCTTGAAGGTCGAGGTCATTTTATTTAATTACATTTTCTCTATAGCGCCAGATCACAACAGAAATCATGTAAAGTTACCTTTTCGATAGAACAGGTCTATACCTTGCTCTTTTATTACACAAACTAAATAGCCTTATGTTATTGATCTTATTTACATGACTTATGTCAATTCGGTCTCTACGTTACATGGTCGCGCTCTCTGTATCGCACACAGCGGAGTACCGTCCCGATGCGCACATGCACACACGCGCACACACACACACACACACACACACACACACAAGTGAACACATTCCCACTAGTATTTGTAAATATTAAGCCGCATAACAACTATTTAAATATGAATTCTGCGTGTCTCTGTTGGCGTAGCAGCGTGGTTTGGTACTTGTACTGAAGTGCGCGTGACGCTTATGGTCATATTAACGTCTGTCGTCTCACCATGACGACATAAATACATGATCCACATCTCAGGAGCTGCTCTGAGAGTCACTTCATGAGCAATTGACGGTTTAATTTTTGTACATCTATCTTCATATCATATACACACAGAATTGTAAACGTATTGCCCTTGCGAAATATAGATTGTTCAGTATAGGCATAATAGGAATAATCATACAATATATATTTAATGTTTTAATTGTAATATTAAATGACATTTTTCAAATAATTAAATTAAATTTTCATTACTTAATAGATAAATTGAATGAATGTTTTATGCCTTAAAATTTCTGATCAAAAAAATCATAAGGCTATTGTAAGAATAAATTAAACTTGTTTTTATGCTTTCAAATAATTAGACATTCTAAAACAGAATTTGGTAACAATAAAACATAAGGTTGGAAAAAATAAAACATTTGATAGGGCCCTAAACATGTAATTTAAAAAAAAAACTTTTAATAAATTGATGTTAAATTGTTTGAGCTTCATTATTTTAATTCATTAGACATGCTTTTGATTAAGAAAATTGATTTTAACCATTAAAAAGGAGTCCAGAAAAATATAAAATAAAAAAAATAGCACCCCACCCTGCCAACCACCCAAAGCCGTAAAACCTGGGGGAAACACTGTAGGGAAAATGAAAAGAAAATAACATAAAAACTTTCTTGAAGATCCTCCTTAGGCATTTAAAGAATTCCATCATACAGTTCTCTCATATAATTTTTTTCACTCTGCCTTCCGTCATGTTTTCATACGAAGCATTTTACAACATGCTAAGAAGTATTTGAGTTTAAAATCAAATCGCTATAAACAAATACGGTTTTAATAATAATTAAAATTTGAAATGGTAATACTAACCATCAGGACTTTTTATCATATTGTCAGACCAGTAACCATTTCATCCTAATTTCAGACAACTCTTTCAGTCTGTATTTAAAAAACACACTATCCCTGAAAGTTTGAGTTTGCAAGAATAGTTTGCAGCTGTGAAAGTAACTAGTATTAGCAACCACCTTTTTCAAGACAAGTAAAATCTTTCAGCCCATGAATTACTCACCCTCAAGGCATCCTAGGTGTATATGACTTTCTTCTTTCAGACGAGTCCAATCAGAGTTATATTAAAAATCTTTAATATATATAAATCTTTGATCTACCAAGCTGTTTAATCACACACAACACGCGAATAACTAATAAGTCCGCACATCGCACACGCCGCTCAGAAATGACGAACACGGAAGCGCAGCGGAGAGATTGAAACAAAACATCAGCCACGAATTAGAAGTACAAATCAAGAATTTGTAAAGAAGAATGTCAGAGGATTTTGATATAAGCCAAGAAGAGACTGGTTTTCCTTTGCTAAAGTAAGGAAACTTTGCTTCCTTTGCTCTTGTTCACAAACGTTGGTTTTCATGAGACTCACTGGCGCATGCGCAATGCCGACCTCATACATCATCAGCCTGGATCTGCTTCCGTGTACAACTGTTGGCGCAAGCTAGATTAAAGTGATTATTGCATTTTGAATATAGATATTTTTCTTACAAAAACGCATCTTTTTGCTACAGGTGGCTTTTATTCACCCCCCAGAGCCGTGTGAAACATTTTTAATTAGGGATGGATGCGCTTTATTTCACTTCTTTTGGACTGATGCACTGCAACACCCACTGACTGCCTTTAAACAGCTTGAAAGATCAAAGACAATTTTTAATGTAACTCCGAATGGATTTGTCTGAGAGAAGAAAGTCATATAGACCTAAGATGCCTTGAATGTGTAATTCATGGGTTAATTTTCAGTTTTGGGTGGACTAACCCTTTAAGATATATTGAACTTGTGTTCACCACAGACCTTATTTCAGCCATTTAACCAATGCTCCATTCAAATAATCCCATCAAAGATTGATGGAACTGATGGAAATGCTAATTTGTGAACTTGTTTCTGGATTTTGGCCTACAAAAATCCATCATCCTGCAGCTGTCCCTCAGTCCTGAGGCGAGTCGGTCATGGCTCTCAGCAGCATCTCAAAGCTGAGGAAGGTCACGGCGTTCACAGGGAATGCTCTGACGCTGTTCAGAAGAAGGCCTTTGAAGAAGACCCGCATGCCCTCCTCACGCACACTCACAGTAATGCAGTTCAGCACACCGCTGTACATGCGACCACCGCCGCCACACATCTGCAGTCGAGCCTTCACCACATCCATGGGGGTGGCACAGGCCCATGTGACCACGCCAGCAACACCACCGGCTACCAGGACAGCAGTGTTACCTGAAGACCACATCTTCATATTACTACTCGGTATATCACTATGAAAATGTGTGGGCCTCCTGAAATTGCATTTTGCAAACTATTTAGTAACTTTGCTAAATAATCAGTCCTAATGAATGATGAGCTGTATTCATATATATAATATGAAATAATATAAATAATATACAACCATAAATATAAACTTACAAAAATATTAATATATAATTAATACATTAAAAAAAATAACATCATAATGTATAATACTCTATTATGAATATACTGTAAATATTAATTTTATAAGACTTATAGTAAAATCTTACCAAATATTTCAGGATATTTCAACTTGCATATCTAATATAGTAATATATAATATACATATTCTATATAGTATTGTATATAATATACAGCCATAAATAGAAACTTACAAATACAATATACTAACATATTTATTTATGCAAAATTACCTGGTTGCTTCCCTTTCTCAGTCAGCATACTGCAGATCAGCTCATATGGCAGGAAGTAAAGTCCAAAACAAGGCACGTCACGCAGGGCAAGAGCCCAAATTCCTCTGAAAAGGCCTTTCACCCCGTCCTCTCTTAAGATCACAGCAATACAATGTATGGGGCCTCTGTACTTATTTCCACCTGACTTCGTCTGGTTCTGCAGACGCACTTTAACCAGGTCTATCGGTGCTGAAACAAACAACTGTGAGAGTGGATCAAATTAGCACAAATTAGTGACATGCAATGTGTTGCTTTAGATTGTTTTGGACTTTGCTGGCTTGATGCCCAGACTTGCCTGTGCTAACCCTGAAAAACACCCGGCCATGAACACAGCAGTGAGTGACGACCGCTTGCTTTGGTCAGAGTTGTTGTGACCTGACCGAGTAAGGTAATCCAGCGCATTACTGTATGAACCAAAAGCCACAGCGTTGCTAATGGCAACAGAGATGACAGGAAATGACATGCCTTTAAAAAATCCACGAGACTGGGGAAAAAGCAAAAAGAAGATCTGTCATTCAAGTGATTAACATTTCATAGACACAGAGGCAACTTTTAAAACAATTTTCTAACAAACATAAGTGTTTATTGGTGGAATGGCCTGCCCAACTCAATCAGAGCAGCTGAATCCTTAGCCATCTTCAAGAATCGACTAAAAACACATCTCGTCCATCTTTATTTGACCCACTAACTCTAGCATCTCTATCTCTATTCTAATTCTATTCTTTAAAAAAACTTGCCCCTTTTAGACTTGCACTCTATTAATTTACTAACTGCTTGTTTTCTTAAAAGAAAAGAAAATCTAACACTAGCTTCTCTATTCTTTTTGTATTCTATTTCTTTTATTTGTATTTATTGTACAATTAAAAAAAGCAAAAAAGCCCTCTAATACTAGCTTGCTCTATTCTTTTTTTCTTTATGTCTCTTTTGCTCACCAAGGCTGCATTCATTTGATCAAAAAAACAATAATATTATGAAATATTATTCAAATAAAAAAAAAAAACACTTTCTTTTTGAATATATTTATATTAAAATTCCCTTGGTTCTTATGGTGTATTGCTTCCTGGATGAACGTTTGCAAGGTTTTTTGATAGCTGTTCAAACGTTTTTTTTTTTTTTTTTTTGCCCTGTTCATCAGAAAAATCCAGGACCTGCACATTCTTGGTTTTACCAGCATCCTCTACACATTTGAGCTCTTTAAAAAAAACTGTCTATATCATGTTAAAATTCATCTTTTCTCATATGCAACTCACAAAAGGTGCAAACATTCACTGATACTCAAGAAGGTAACACACAATATTTGTAACCAAGGGAATGTAAAACTTTAAAACTAGCTTAACAAGAGCAGTCCTAAGTAAGAGCTCTTATTTGGAAAGTTTTGTAAACTTAAGGAACAAACTGTGTAGGTAAATACGTAATATACATAAAGCTATACAAGATAGAGTTGTTAATATATCCATAGTTAGTTTATCAATATGTAGCGTGAAGAAGCATTAAAAGTGTGTCAAACATAACAGTTTGTGCTTATGTTCAGAATTACTATACAGTGCTGATTTTGAAATACTGTTCCCTTTCAGTGAGTCTCGTTCGATGTTATGTTGATACTGGCGTTATGGGGTCTCACTTGGGAGCCCAATCACTTACAAGAAATGGCCAATGAATATTGGCAAGTGAAATTTGGATGCCACGCCACTCCCTGTACATATTGGTATATAAGTTTCTTTCTCACTGTCAGTCCCAGCTAGAGGTCTTCATGGGTCCACTTGGATCTGAAAACCCAAGGTCCAGCCCGTGACCTGAGTGGGTTTGGGTACAAATCTTCTAAGAGAGCCTCAGACACGGGTCGGGTTCGGTTTAAGCGGCCTTGGGTAATTTAAAATAAAATGTGCTTTTTTCTCAAATGGACCCGATAAGATTTTTTTAAACTATCCCGGATGCAAACTTGTGGCGTTTGTGTTAAGTTCATTTGAGAAACACACATAGAAAAGGAACATGGCCTACATTTGTAACCTGAAAATCCATTTGAGATCATGGAAATCCACTCAGTTCATTAAACTGCATGTTCGTGCAGGGCTTTTCTTTTTTTGTGTGCAGAAGCTCTTCACTAGAGATGAGGTAAATCATGTTTGTTAAATAACATGATTTAATAGGCAATCAATTTGCTTCTTTTCAAGCTATCACATTTAGTTTTCAAATCCGGTCACAATTGAAAGTCAAACTCAGGAATAATGTATCCATCAGACAGCCAAAAATATAAAGTAACTAGTAAATAAATGAAAGTATTGGAACAGCAGCCAAATCAGTGAGCAGGACACTGGGATTTTTATCTTGACTGACTGCGGGGCTACAGGCAGAGCCCACGTCAAAGCTGTTTAAGTTTGGGACCAGTCGGGTTCAAAAATAAATGCCATGTCATACTCAGGTCTTATTTCATCGGGTCAGGTCTTTCTTTAAAAAAAATATTTATGCACGTCAGTTTTGGGTAAGAAGTGAGCCGGGTCAATTCGGGTCGGGTACGGATTTTAAGACCCAAGAAGATCTCTAGTCCCAGCACTCTCCTTCACCACATGCCAAGAGGATATGTTTGCAGGACATGTGGAGATTGCAGTCCTTTTGGTGAAGGATACAATAGAGCCTGTCCCTCCGGCCGAAATACGGTCAGGGTTTACAGCCAAGGGACGCAATAAAAGTGCTCCAAATACAACCGATCTTGGAACTGCGTGTTTTAAATTGGGGCCCTTCACAAGCTCCCGTTCAGGATGTTGATGCAGAACACATTCTTTCATGTGTTCAGATCCAGGAATGGTTAGAAGCGATCAACCTGAAGGGCACATGACCTTTCATGTACTTTCATATCTTGATCTTACCTGGTCAGGTCTTACCTCAACTATCTAGACAACTAGCTTATAGTAGCTCACTCATGAGATCTGTTCTGTGAGCACAGGAACTTGGTGCTCAGGCATCTCAGCCTTTGGGTCTGGGGTCAACTGAGAAAAGAGCAAGCTCTCCCCTGTGCAGAGCATCACTTTTCTTGGTATGGAGTTGGACTCAGTCAACATGACCGATCTCACAAACCGATTTGATGCCGGTTTCATCCGCTGCTTCAGGGCAGGCATTTGCTCTTCCGGATGGACAACACTGCAATGGTTATGTACATCAACCATCAAGAGGGGAGTATGCTCTCATGGCATGTCACACCTCACCCGCCATCTCCTCCTCTGGAGTCAAACATGGCTTAAGTCACTGCCTGCCATTCACATCCTGGGGGAGCTCAATCGTACAGCCGATGCGCTCTCATTACAAATTATGTTCATAAGAGAATGGAGACTCCATCCACAGGTGGTATAGATGATCTGGAGTTGATTTGGGGAAGCTCAGGTGGACCTGTTTGCTTCCTAAGAGTCCTCCCATTGCCAACTGTTTTATTCCCTGACTGACCCCAGGGTCTGCACAAGTTTGCAGTTCCCCCAGTGAGCCTCCTTGCACATACAGTGTGCTGGATCAGGAAGGATGAGAAGCAGGTTTTGTTGATTGCACCTTATTGGCCCACACAGACCTATTTCTCAAACCTTATGCTCCTTGTGACAGCCCCTTCCTGATATATTCTCCTTTCGCGGGAAGGGGGAAACCATTTGGCACCCGCATCCAGATCCCTGGAACCTCCACATGTAGCTTCTTGACTGGACACAGCAGACTTTAGTGGCCTATCACAGGCAGTGATAGACACTATCACTCAGGCTAGAGCTGTGAGCCATGGTGGTGCAGCTGGGTCGATGGGCCGAGGCAGAGTCCGGTTCTTGGAGGCTGAAAACGGAGACCAGGATCCCCTGACCACGGTGGAGCTGGAGACTGACAGACCCAAAGCGAATCTGCTCCACAGATGGAAAGCAGAGGATGAGCTGAGGGACTGGGCAGGATGCAGTGGCAGCGAGGCAGAAGATGGCAGACGGCTCATAAGAGGAGTTGGAAGAGGGAGGCTGGGTGGGAATACATGACAGACAGGGTTTTCTGGGCAGGTTTATGCAGCCCATACACACCAAAGCGCAACTCCCCGCACAGACAGGGCAGCGGATAGGGGAACTACCTCCTTGGTCGTGACGGGACAGACAGACAGTTCTGAGGTGAATGCCACCACTGTTTCATCCACTGTTGCGTGCGTTGTTGCTCTAGCACCTGGTCAGACGACAGATGAGTCTCTGGCTCTGGGGTGATCCTCAGTCCTGTCACTCTTTCTGGTGATGGCTCATCGGTCGTGATGGGCTTTGGCTCTCCTTCTGCGTTGGGCTCTGGCTGACACACTGTGCAGCGGGGTGATGGTTGGCTGGGCTTTGGGTCTGGAGTGGAGCTGGTGTTGTCATTGATCCACAGGACACCAGCACCCACTCTACATATGCTGCAAAGCTCCCTCGAGGACATTCCCCAGACAACTGCGCATGTGTAGCATTGTTCAATCTGCGCGTAAGAACGTGCTCAGGCAGTCTTCCAGGAAGGTGGTCAGATGGGTGAGACCTAGGAATTCTTCCACATGCTCCTCGAGGGAGTGGTTTCCATGCTCAAGGAAAAGCAGGTTAAAGTGATCCATAGAGAAACGGAAAACAAAAACTCTGACAAAAAAAAATAATAATAATAAAAAATAAACAAGGGTAAATCACAGCACTTTCGTTTCTTTCTGGTCAGTTATTCTGTCATGGAGCTGCTAGATTGAAGATAGACTGAAGGTGCACGAAGTAGTTAAATCAAATAGGGTTTATTCCACAAGACAAAGGTAATCCATAATCAGCACACGTGAGGTACAAACATCAATAACCGACCAACTTAAACTGAAAAGAGAGAAAATTAAGTACGCAGACCAAATGAGACAAGACACACCTGAACATAAGGATGACCTTAAATCAGGAACCATGACAACAAACACAAGCGAAAATGATGCAAACTTAAAGTATAACTGAACAGAAACCATGAAAACATAGGCTAAATTCCCTTAATCATCCATCACAATGAGTAAAACTAAAGAATATAGCTCTGATATGCACCAAAATATTGTTGAGCTTTGCATATTAGAAAGTGAATGTAAGAAAAGAGCTTAATAATTGAAAATTCCACCATTAGGGCAATTAATAAAAATTTTCAATCATCAGAAAATGTTACAAATCTGCCTGGAAGAAGAAGTGTGTCTATTGTGTCTATCAAGGTGAGGAGGATAGTTTGAACTGAAGAGGAGAACAATCAACATGGACCTGGAAATCTGAAGGGTCTGGAGTGATTCTGTATGAAGAAATTGTCTCTGAACTCTTGTCAGGTGTTCTCTAATCTTATCATGCGTTAAGGTTAAGTTTATCAAGGTTAAGACTCAGAGCTGTTATCTTGGCAAAAAGTACTGGATAAAAGGGAATGATTAATTGTGGCCAATGTGTATTAGAGAAAAACATTTATTTCAGATTGAGCCCCCCATTTTAAATTCTTATTCTCCAATGAAAAATGAGTTTTGTAAATTTTTTAAATAAAAGATCAAAAGGATTAACAATGCAGATTTATTTTCACAGTCGCCTTTGATAAAAGCAAAACTTTGTATATGTATATGTACTGTATATACAGTTTATGTACAATGTAGTTTTTGATAACTTACTCCTTCATGTGTGTATGTTTTGACCACACAATCAAATATCCCTCTATACACAGCCTGGGTCTGCAAGCGCACCTATGAACATAATAAAGGCATCAACTGCATTAGTAGTGTCAGTGACTGAAAACCAGCAAATCACACATATTTCAAATCTATAATCAAAGTACCTCACCTTTACTGTGTCCAAAGGGTGGCCAACAACTAAACCAACAGCACCTGACACCATATATGATTAACCATTTGTGAATCATTGAACAGTTTGCAGTCTGATATTATGAAACATATATAATAGAGTAACAGAGTAATGACTATATTTCTTATAACCTTGTACAAAGTACTGCAGCTGTACCATTTGTGAAGAAATCATATTAGTTGTTGAGGCAGTTGTTATTAGATGTTACACCAAACTTAACAGTTTATTTCTATCTGTTCTAAAGGTTTTTACGAAAAGGATGAATTGGTGAAAGTTCACCAAACACTGTGATTTTTATTTTTGACTTTTATCATCATTATTATTTATATCATCAAAATGAACCAAGAAAGCTGAATCTGGCTTTATGATGGTCTAATTTTTCTTCTGGAAATGTATGCAAGTTAGTGCATATTTAATTAGATTATGCCCTATTTTCATATATGATCATAACATTTCAGTTTACTTGCAATACAAATTGTCTTAATGATATCAACTGGGGAAAGTATGGTGAAGTCTATTGTTATATTGCCTTAATGCTTTCAGCTACCAGTAATATACACTGATATATAGGCTACCAGCGTTTACATATTCATACACTATTGTATTTACACGTATGAGCGGTATGAGGGGCGTCGTAAAGAATATCATGGTACTACCGACCTGTTTATAACTTCAGTTAATGGCTGATAAAACCGACCTGATTCAAAGTCATCTATTAGCTATGTTTTTCCCCATTATTTCAACCAGACATGTTAAGAATTCCAAAGTCAAAGTTAAGAATTACCTGAAATCCATCCTGCGACGAACTCCACAAGCGGCATTGCACATTCATCAAACTCGTAAAATACACTAATAATATAAGTCGATTCTATAAAATATTTTTCAAGCAAAAACACGTATTTCACGGTAAAACATGATTGTGTCCACTTTGAGCAGAAATAATCTTGCTTCAGTATACTGTACTGTCACGAGAGCGACTGCAATAACTCTGGCCTTTTAACAACACAGCGGATCTGCATTTTTGGAAGAAACTTAACGTTACTGTTGCTAAAAAGTACATCGAGAGAGAAAGAGGGGGTCTTAAGAATCGTTTGGTCTCAAGAGCTGCTCTACTACCATCTGGTGGTGATAATGTACCTTGTCAAATGTTTATAATACTGCTTTCACCTAGTATTATTATTAAAATGATGTTCTCTTTACAAGGGATAATTTTCAAAATATATAGCAATTGTACAATACCACTGAAATGCAGGAAAATATCTACTGTGTATATGTCAACGGGGTTTTTTTTCATTCTTTGCTTCTGGGGAATAAAGTGGATCTTACAATTACATGCTATAATTTAGCATAATTTTCACATTTTCATTGTATTAACATTTTGCAGTCTAAACATAAAAAAAACAATGATTACATTAATAATGCATATGTGCTTGCATATACTTCATCACTATCAAATAAATCTTTTTAATATTGAACAGTATCAGACAGATGATAGATAGACAGATAGAGAGTGAGAGGCAGAGAGAGAGATAAAGAGATTTATATGCAAAGATATTATTTAATCCAAACACTGCATGTTGACTGCATTTTACTGCATGTATTAACGTAACATCCATCTATTAATAGAGCTCGGTATCAGTTAAGATGTGAGTCCTATAGTTTCTATCAACGTAATGACACAAAGATCTGCGAGGGTTCTTGGGACGTCTTGACCTGTTCCTGGTCCTTAAAGCAAGGTCCTAGTCCTTCAGGAACTGAGAATGAGAACCTCTGGAGGAGGGAAGTGAAGAACAGGAAGAGTGTATTTCGTGCCAGCTGCTCACCCAGACATGACCTTTTCCCTGGACAAATGTAAAGGCAGGACACATGTATGCAAACATCATCTTACATTAAAACACATCATTTGTAAGTGTGATTGAAATACAATGAAAGTCTACCTGCCGAAAATGGATAAAATGCTTCCCGTTTCCTAAAATTCCTTTGGTCATCTAGGAAGTGTCCAGGATAAAACTGATCTGGTTTTTCCCATTGTGATGGATCCTTTAGCACAGATGAGAGATTACAGATGACCAGTGTGCCTTGTGTGAAAGGAAAAAAATACTCATATAATTACAGTCACATATATTATACAATGCCAGAGTTTGCAGAGTTTGTATTTTGATCAGCGCAAGGCCAAACGTCCATATCTATGAAGTAAGTCCCTTTGCGAAAAAGAAGTATACTTCAGCATACTTTTACAATGAGTACTTATTACGGAAATAATGCATTTTAAAAGAACATAATTAAGTGTGAACTGAATGTGATGTTTTCAGACACATGAATGTTGTTTGCATGTTATTTGGAATTAATGAATATGTATTATAGTTCAAATTTCTATTAAATGCAATTAATATAATTGTGTTGTTTTTTTTACCTAATAGGACATAAGTAATCATCTTCAGATGTAATTTCATATACTAACAAGTACACTTAATTGGCCTTTTATTTAATTAATATT
Source organism: Cyprinus carpio (assembly GCF_018340385.1). NCBI lineage: Eukaryota > Metazoa > Chordata > Actinopteri > Cypriniformes > Cyprinidae > Cyprinus > Cyprinus carpio. The sequence continues at coordinate 27,654,511 of NC_056601.1, forward strand.
ATATTATCTTTAAGTGCAATTCTTGAAAATGTACTTTTAAGGTTTGACTACTACTATAAGTGCACATTAAACAATTAAAGTGCACTTCTTTTTCATAAGGGGTATTAATCTTTATCAGGATTTTCAAACTAATATGAATATTTGATCCACTTATTACCAATATTAATATAAATCAATTAATTTTATCAGGCTCATTAACAACATTTAAATACTTTTCCTTACAAACCTTGTTCAAGTTTGCAATACTGTGCGTACCCAGTGCAATTTACAAATTACCCAAAGCAAATAAATACAAGCAAAAGCAATTAACTTGAAGGAGAAAACAATCAAAGAAGTGCTTCCATGGGACATTTCATTAGTACAACAATGGTACAACACTAGAGCAGAAGTACTTTAGGAATGAAGTATCCAGCCAGTATTGAGTCTCGACTTGTCAGACGGGGCGCTGTCAGAGGTAAGATGTTGCTCACTCTCTGAGTTTCATGAAGAACTGCGTCTGTGTAAGGCATACTGGCTCGGTCTACCAAACATGGCTGCCGCCACTTTCCAATTACACAGTCGATCTCATCTTGAACTTTATCTAGGAAAAATGGCGACAATCATACAATTTAGTGGCTATGTTAACAACCACATATAGTACAGGTTATTGTGACTCACATCATGAATTATATTAATATTCCCCCAAAAAAGAAAACAGTCTGAAGATGTACTCATCCTCAGGCCATCCAAAGATGAAGATGAATATTTTTCTTCATCAGAACAAATTTGGAAAAAAATTGCATTACATCACTTGCTCTCCAATGGATCCTCTGCAGTGAATGGGTACCGTCAGAATGGGCGTCACTTCACAAGATGTTAACTGATGGACTGTAGTTGTGTGGACTACTTGTGGATTGTTGTCACGTTTTAATCAGCTCTTTGGACTTTCTGTCTGATGACACCCATTCACTGCAGACGATCCATTGTTGTGAGCAAGAGATCTAACGCTAAATTTCTCCAAATCTGTTCTAAAGAAGAAACAAACTCATCTACATCTTGGATTTGACCTTTGAGCAAATTAAAATTTTCATTAAACCAGTGGTTCTCAATTCCAGTCCTCATGCCCCCCTGCTCTGACATTTTGTAAGTTTTTCTTATGCTTCAGACGTTTGTTCTATTCAAATGTTAGTGCCCTGCGAAATGGACATCACAGGATATTCCGCCATGATTCCAGTTCGAAGCAAACGTATATGTTCCATTCAAAGTGCATCGAAGTGTGCGAGACATGAATTTAAATTGTATTTATTTACAGAGGTATATGATGTCACACTTGTTCGTGTGTGAAGACGTTGCGCAGCGCAAGATTTCCCCTGCTCAGGGAGTAGGGTGCAAGAAACACTGTGTAGGGACCATGTCAATAGGAACACAATTCATGCACGGAGCTCACTTCTAACGAGCTGATTATCTGAATCAAGTGTTAACAAAGATACATGCAAAATATGCAGAGCTGGGGGGCGTGAGGACTGTAATTGAGAACCGCTGCGAATAAACTATTCATTAAGTAAGTCTATTACTATAAATCTATATAGTGTTTTCACAGAATAGATGTTTTTAAGTTCACTTACTTTGGATGTTGGGGTACTTGATCATTAGAAGTAAAGCCCCTCGTAGGGTGTCAGTCATGGTTTGCGTTCCAGTCTTAAGCAGGTCCACAGTGATGCAGGCAAGGTTATCCCCAGTGAAAGCAGCCTCTGCATCCTTCCGTCTCTAAAACAAAACCATGATTCAGACACACTGGACCAGATTTAAAACTCATTCTGTCAAAGCATAGCAGAGGTCATGATTGATATTCACACTAATTTTAAGTCAACATGAAATCAAATTTTTCTATCTTAATGCATGTTCCTGTTTTCATTGCGTACAAAAGTTTGTCTTATAAAAAATCTAACCTATATAACTTTTATATTGCAACATATAACTTTGTTTTACCTTTCTCTAATTTTTCAAGCCCTAAAATGGGTTGTGAATACCATTTTGTGTTGACTTTAGATGCAAAAAAATCTATGATATTATAATGCTTGTCACAGAGTACTTTAGGAATCAATAAATAATCAATGAAAGTCTTCACTGTCTTACCTTATCTATCTCTCCAATGTAGGCATCTATGAAATCACGATGATAAAAAGGATCCCAATCCTTCTTATGTTTCTCAATTTGTTTCTTAATGAAGGTTGATAGCTTTGAGTAGTTTAATAAAGCTGTCTTATGTGGTCCATAGAAACGTTTGACAATCCCAGGAAATGCATTGTAAAACTAAAAATATATTAAAACAGAAAATTTGCATTAACATCATCTTATTTCACATAATCTGGTAAAAAATGGTCAACGTTATAGCCTTCCGCATACCATGTCAACTCATTTATGAAAGATTAGCTTAAATAAGTGTATTAGGAAAAACAAAACCTTTATATTTCACCAAAGAAAAAGTACCTGAATTTGTGGAATATTTTCTATGAACATGGAGTCTGAATTGAGAAGTAGGTTCTGGAAGTCAGTGAAGTTGTCATCAAAACGCTTCCCAAACACAAAACATCCAATTACATTAACAGAGGCATTGTTTAGGATGTCATGAGGGTTGAAGGGGCTTCCTGTCAAGTAATATTATTGTTACTTTAAGCAAAAAATGGGGTTTGGAACAATATATGAGTGAGTCAGTAATGAAATTGAATTTAAAGTTTAAATTTGCAGCACTAAGTAGTGAATTTGGCAAACTACCAAAGACATGGCTAAATGCAGCACCGCACCTTGCTCTTCCTCAAAGCTCTGACACAGATTGATGCATTCTTGTTGAATGTGATGCTCCAAAGCATTTTTGCCCTCTGCAAAGGCCTTCAGGTGAAAGGCAGTAAAATGGCGCTGCTTCCTCCACTTGTATCCACTACTCAGTGAAATGCCTGCAAAAAAAAAGGTTAATTTAAACAATTTGCCAATACTTGTTCATGAAGTGACTGGGTTTTGATGTCAGAGATTCAGGTAAACTTTTTGTAGTTCTTATCAATAATTCTGACACACAAGAAAAACTAGGCTCACCATTTCCTTGAACTACTTCTTTAAAAGGAGGAGATATGATCCGGTCCAGAAAGTAGTCTCCTTGTGTCACCAAAACCTCCTTTACCCATTCATATCCAGACACTAGCACAATCTTGTCGTAACCCACTCTGAGGCTGAAAATGTTGCCAAATTTTGCAGCCACCTGCATGACCAGCAACTTACATACATTACATACATTTCTACATGTCATTTTAAAATAACTTCCATTAACTTCTATTGTTTTAAAATATGAATAAGCCTTTATGGTAAACTAAAATATAATTTATTATCTCTGACGTTAGTGGCTCTATTCGTTTCCTGTTAAATCATTTCATGTTTTACTTTGTTTTCATGATTTTTTATTTCACCACGTGTCTAGTTTAGTTATCATTATTCCTTGTATACATACTCTTTTGTTTCAAATTTGGTGTTGCGGTTTTGTGTTTGCTTTTTTTGGTGTTGTGGTTATGTTAGTCTAGACATCAAAATAAGTGTACTTTAAACAAAAGATTAAGACAATGATTCAAAATACTTTCATTTGACATACACTTTTTAAAAGTCTACTTAAACATGTCATGTTCTCTACACTTCTGTGGTCTTTTATTTCATATTATATTATTTTTATAGTTTAAGATTTTAAGTATATGCCTATATGATGACTTCAGTTATTAAGTAAACCTAACAAACTAACTGAAAGATATACATCAGTGTTTTCATCATTTATGTCTGTACACAATTGTTTCCAGCGCAACTGCAAGTGCTCGTGTTGAAATAAACACTATCCTGATAAAAGCGTTTCTGTTCCCACGGTCACATTTGCCAATCTATATATGGACATTAAGAATATAATATCATCACGGCTTCAGAAAGCATCTTTGTGAGCTCTTCTTTAACGTGTGTGAAAGAAATACGACTGAAACTTGTACCTCATCCATCACACGACAGTCGAAACCGATGAAAACGTTGCCAAGAAACGGAAAACTCCATGGTCCTGGTGGAAAGTTCGGCGCCTTCTTACTTTTCCAAAAATCAAAAATTAGTAACGCTATGAGAAGAAGTCCCAAACAACTCTTGACATCCAAGGCATTCAGTAATGACATCAAAAGCATGGTGCTGCTTTGCTCTGTGCAGAATTTGCTTCCAAAGTCCACTCGAGCTCACGTGTCACTAGATGCATTTCATCATCACAGACGTAGTCAAATAAATAAATTTTAAATTTTAAAATAGCCTTTTAAAATAGTACGTAAATTTTGATTTTTGATTTTGATTTTTTTTTTTTATCATGTGGAATAGAAAAGCAGTTACAACTTTGAAGAAAGAAACAAAGAAAGAAAGAAAAAGAAAGAAAGAAAGGTTCATATGAATTCTTAATAGTTTTTTTTTTTCATTTACATATTAAAGCATTTCAGGTTTTTATTTATTTTGTGTGTTGTCCCATCCTCATTCGTCACACTTACATAGGAATAAGAGAGGCATATATGACAGATATGTCATCTGATATGTTACAATATTTTTGAGGAACAAGACTGTATATGTACTACTTCAAGAATTTAGCATCAAGGATGAAATATGAGGGTGGAAAAAAGCAAAATGTCTTGCAGTGTCCTTGCATTTTAAACCAAAAATTTGGAAAGGTTCAAAGAATCTACCATTATGTTAGGGCTTGGCAAACCATAACATTATGAATAAATCTGAATAAAGAAAGATGTACTACTGAGATATCTGAAATATGGTTTATTTAAAATATAACAGTAAAACAGTTATGCTAGATGTGAAGGGTGATGAAAATTTGTGTTATGACAACTGACATGTAAACAATATACTTCAGATAACATGGTGTGTTTCCTCTCTCCTGGGAGCTTCCTTTCTGTCCTCACCTCCTCTTTTGGAGAATTGATATGTCTGTCATGACAGCACACTTTGATTGATTTCCAGGTTACAGCCTTGAGGAAATAGGGAAGCATCAATTTGAGTACTGAAATGCACCTAATGTCTTCCCATAGAGCTCTTCACCGGCTGAGAACTGCCACAATCAGCTATAAGCCACTACCTGCTACCCTGCTAAAACCTGACTGCAGTTTTCTGCTGATGGTGTAGTTCTCACACAAGGGGAAATCTCATTTGTTACTGGTACTAAAGGTAAACTTACATAACTTACATTATAATTAATTCTCAGAAAATAGAGCAATATTGTACTAGAGTATAATGTAAAGCATTAAATTTGGGGTTGTTGATACAGACCAGACTGCGCAGCCATAAGCAATACCAGGTGCAATATAAAAGAATTAGTATTAAATTGCCAAAACAGTAACATTTAAATATAAACATCAATTTACAGTTGTTAGATATGTTGTAGATTTTTTTACATTTTCCAGGTTCATTTAATATTTAAGGTTAGTTACACTACTGTTCAATAAAGATTGCATTAAATTAATTAGAAATTCTTGTAATATTAAAAATGATATCTCATTACAAGAATAAATTTCATTAAAATATAATACTGGTAATCTGGTCATTTCTGAAACATCATGTGAGTTACTATTTTACAGTATTTTTGAAAAACATACACATAAAAATACAACAATAAAATACAATAAAATATAATACATATAATACAAATAAAAAACCTTACTATTTTACAGTATTTTTGATCAACATACACATAAACAGCCTTTATGAGCATTATTTGTAGAAGTCTGCATTGTATTTGTTCAAATCTTGGAAGCTTTACCGATTTTAAAAACAATTAAGATACTTTACAAACATGATTCACTACATGTATTATTTATTATATTTCCTGAAATGTTATAACATTCCTTGAAAGATAATCAGTGTTAAAGACAACTTGAATTTTTAAACATATGCTCTATGAACAGTATTACTGTGGGATTTTACTCAGTGTGAAGAGAGTACATTTCAGATAGTTGCATCACAACCCTTTTGAGATCCTTTCATGTATCATGCATAAGTTAATGCGTTTAGATGGTCATAACATGAATTCAAAAAAAAAAAAAAAACTTGGTTAATGAAAAATTGACACGGTTTATGAATAAATAGAAGATGAATTGTCTTCCAGTGCTGCAATAATACACTTTAAGCTTCTTATTGTAAGTCCATATTTTCTGTTTGTTTGATAGTTCAGTTTCTTGTTTGTTCTGTTGTATTTCACAGGAATAGGATGCAAAACAATTGTAATGGCACCAAAAATATACAAATAATGTTCATTTATTTCCAATAAGACCATTTCATGTTTTAAAGATCCCAAACAAATTAGTCTCTGGTAACACACAGTATATAATTTAATGGAATTAAATACTTGCTAATGACCTGCTCTTATCATCTGATCATGGTTGTATCTCTATTAGTGCTACTGGATCTTAGCGCTGCGTTTAACACTATCGACCACAACATTCTTTTGAATAGGCTAGAAAACTTTGTTGGCATTAGTGGAAGAGCATTATAATGGTTCAAATCATACAGTACTTACTTACTTATCATACTTATCATAACATACATACTTATCTGACCACCATCAATTCGTAGCAGTGAATGAAGAGGTATCATGTCGATCACAAGTGCAGTATGGAGTACCTCAAGGCTCAGTACTAGGAACGTTGCTTTTCATGCATTACATGTTACCCTTGGGAGATATCATCAGGAAACATGGTGTTAGCTTTCACTGTTATGCGATGACACTCAGCTCTATATTTCTTCGTGGCCTGGCGAAACATACCAATTTTAAAAACTGACGGAATGCATAGTCGATATAAAAAACTGGATGACGAGTCATTTCTTACTGCTAAATTCTGAAAAAAACAGAGGTGTTAATTATTGGACCTAAAACCTCCACATGTAATAACCTAGAACACTGTCTTACACTTGATGACTGCTCTGTCAATTCTTTATCATCAGTTAGGATCTTAGGTGTGCTATTTGATAGCAATCTTTCCTTCGAGAGCCATGTTTCTAGCATTTGTAAAACTGCATTTTTCCATCTCAAAAATATATCTAAATTGCGACCTGTACTCTCAATGTCAAATGTAGAACCATTAATTAATGCGTTCATGACCTCAGGGTTAGATTATTGTAATGCTCTATTGGGTGGTTGTTCTGCACACCTAAAAAACAAACTCCAGTTGGTCCAAAATGCAGCAGCTAGAGTTCTTACAAGAACCAGGAAAAACCACCATATTAGACCAACTCTTACAACAATACACTTTACCCCTATTAAAAATTGTATAGATTTTAAAATCCTGATAATTACCTATAAAGCCCTGAATGGTTTAGCACCTCAGTACTTGATCAAGCTCTTATCGTATTATAGTCCTCCATGTCCACTGCGCTCTCAAAACTCTGGCAATTTGATAATGCCTAGAATATCAAAATCAACTGCGGGCGGCAGATCCTTTTCCTATTTAGCACCCAAACTCTGGAATAATCTACCTAACACTGTTTGGGAGGCAGACACACTCTGTCAGTTTAAATCTAGATTAAAGACCCATCTCTTTAACCTGGCTTACACATAACACACTTACACATTTCTATTACTCAATACACTCAGATCAGTCTGTATTCAGCCAAGATGGTGGATCAGCACCTAGAGACGACCTCTACAGCCCTGAATTTCAGCAGAGATCAGGACAACTAGATGAACCCCAGACATGGATCCCCAGTGAATACCTTGTCTCCTAGACGGCTATCGGGACAAGACCATGGAACCAGATGAGCCCTCTGCACAATTACACTTTGCTGCAGCATTGATCAGCCTGCTGGTTCATCTGGCCAGAGGAGAACTGGCACCCCAACTGAGCCTGGTTTCTCCCAAGGTTTTTTTCTCCATTCTATCACCGATGGAGTTTTGGTTCCTTGCCGCTGTCGCCTCTGGCTTGCTTAGTTGGGGACACTTAATTTATAGGGGTTTGTCGACTTGATTGCACAGATACTATTTAAACTGAACTAAGCAGGATGATGACATCACTGAATTCAATGATGAACTGCCTTTAACTGAAAATATTTTTTTTCTATTGTCCTTTTGCATCGACACTATTTTCCTATTTGATACTGTAAAGTTGCTTTGACACAATCGGTATTGTTAAAAGCGCTATATAAATAAAGGTGACTTGACTAACAATAAAAAAAAAATCTAGAACAAATACTCTGGAATGGATATTAATGATGAAAGATGATTTCTGAATGATAAGAAAGGATGCCTTTTGCTAGCTACTTGTGTAGTTACTGTATCTACCAGTAGGGGGTAAAGTGGCCATGCAATCTGTAAAACCTTTAACCCTTCCCTTGGTCCCAAGAATGAGCCAAAGAGCCACAGGGTTTGACCCTATTTGCACTGCCCTGTAGTAATCAGTGTACTCTGATTTTTGTGACAGTTACTTCTTTTTTTGCACAATTCATACAAAATTTTCATCACCCTTGTGCTTTCATCCTAAATAGTCCAGTGGAGTGACAATTTTAACAGTCCAAATATTCCACATTGTTCTTCAGTTAAAACAATTTTAAATGTAAAATATCAGTTTCAAATTAATTCTGATGGAACAATAACTTTTTTTAATAGGATTGTCTGTTCTTTGAGAATGTAAGTTTTGGTAAGTGGGTACGAAATTCCACTAAAAAGACATTGCTTTACGGCAAGAACAAATGCATGTGCAACAGCTATCCACTGTAGGACAGTGGTGTGTGTTTACGAGAGAATTACAATCACAAATGTAGGGGTTCCAATTTGCAAAAATACACAAAACTACATACAGTTGCTTTAATATGAGGCCATAAGAGCTTCATACATTATATTTATTTGAAAAAAAAAAATGAACAAAGTGCATTTTTTTTCTGAAAGTTCAGCATGTTACATTATTGAACATACCAACTATTTCATGTCAGCTATCTGTATATATGTTCAATATATACTGGACCTAAGAAAAACAAAGAAGGTGTAGATACAGTCAGATTTGTGGTTTTGCTTATATTAATTTACGTATTTAAGAGCGTAGAACATTTGGAAGGGGATGTGGGTCATTAAAGCCTCTTTTTGCTTGCATCAGCAAGACTACAGTAGGATAAGAGAGAGATGTAGAGCTATTTTATGGGAGAGAGAGTAAGGAATGAACAGCTGCAGGTTTTCCAGGATACACACTACAGATGCTCTCTGAAATTAAAAAACAAAAGAAGCTCCCTCCCCTCCCCACACAACTATCCCAAAGGAAACCTTTACACCTGCTTACAGCTCTGTGTATTGAGTCCTTCAACATGGTTTTGTTCCAATTCGGCACAAAATGTCTGTGTCTGCACACACATACACAAATCCTCCCTGTCCACATAGGCTCCACATGGTTCCTTCTCGCTGCATTATTGGATAAAGAGAAGGGGCAGGAATGAGAGAGTGTTCTTTGATGAGTGTGTCTTAAACATACTTTTTCTCCTTTATTTTGAGAGACTGGGGTGTGTGGAGAATAAGGTTGCTTCGATGTCTACAATATTAATCATGTCAGGTCTGTTTTGTTATTCAAAACACATATTGTTTCAAACTCAGAATAGTGCCTTAGAGCAAGCTGAAGGAGACTATGACAAGGAAAAACTGAAAATATTTAAGGAACCAGAATCAGCCGGGAAAATCCCATCCTCTTCTGGCAGGCAGTTATCAAAATAAATGTCCATAAGTCAAATGTTATTTAGTTACATAATATGCACCAAACTGATAGTGCAGTCTTAAAAATAATGGTTCTTTATTGGCATCTATGGTTCCATGAAGAATCTTTAACATCCATGAAACCTATCGATTGCACAAAAGATTCTTTATCCACCTTATTTTTAACGTAAGAACTTTTTTTAACGTAAGGTCATTTGTAACTAGAATGTACATGACTTCAGGTGTCATTCGCTTCCATTTATTGTAGCTGAACAAAACTCTCAGTTTTATGGCTTAATAATGCAAACTGGTATTTGTTATCATATTACTTATAATATCAAAAACAAAAACACACTTTTTTAAAACAAAAATATTTACACCTTTCTGCACCACTTTAATCTTAGTTTTATCTCTGAAGATTTTAGGATGGTAATGGATATAGATCGTAATAGATCTACAATGCTCCTGAATTGCTGCTGCTGTTGGTTACTGCTGTTGATGTAGCCAGGAACTTGCTACTGCCAATACATACACTATAATATGGTGCTCTGAGTATTTAAGACATACTGCTGCTGGAAAAATATATAAAATAACCCGTAGCAGATCTACTGTATACAGGTGGAGCTGGGGGAAAGGGAGGGTTCAGAGGAACTCTGAAAGTGAACTGTTAAATGCTCTAGTGAATGTTAACCAGCCATTTAAATGTAAAAAAAATAAAAATAAAGCTGCAAGCACATTGGCTGCGTATGCAACACGAACCAGTCAGCTTGTGCCAAGTAGTTTAACACTGTGAATATCATCAGTTTGCATTAGGAACCCATCAGCCTGCGCAATCTAGAGTGTCATGGCATTTATTTCCCTAACGCGGCTAATGAATTGGAAGTCTTGCACATTCATAGATAAAATAGCTTACTTCCGCTTTGCAAAATAAGGGTATAGAGGGGAAAATGTTCTTTAGATTATTAAAATGATCTTCACGTGAAGGAAAAATAGTTATTTTAAGAACTGTTCACTAAAAGGGGCTTTGAGGAACCAAAAACAAAGGGTTCTTCTCTCTTAGCATCACTGTGAAACATAATTTATTAAAAGTGTACAGTATGTAGGCCTATATGGGAAGAAAAAAAAAACATTAAATTAAGTTAGATTAAATTATGTATTCAGTTAATTTGTAAAAGTCCATCCCAAACCCACTAGAGTGAGTAACTAGCTGCTCCATGGGTGTCCCATGTTGCTGGTATAATGTCATATGGGTTTGCTGCTGTCAGAATTGATGTATGAATGTCCCAAAAATGGATGCAGCCCACCAGAAACCTTCTGTGTTTGTCGTTCTGTTTGTTTGTTAATTGCTGCAGATAGGACGCCAGAGAGAATATAACACAGAAGGTGCATGTAACGGGAAAAGGTTGAATTCCACAAGAGGAGTGGCGCGAGAGTGAGAGATCGACATAAAAAAGACACAAGAGAACATTAGCGCGAGAGCCAAAGAGAGAAAGAGAGAGAGGTGCGCAGTACTGCAGCAGTACCCCTCTCAATGAAGCCTTCTCAGATCTGTCTGCCTGACTAACTAGTGCTGCAGCGGAGGAGAGAGACAGAGAAGAGAGAGAGGGGGAGACGCGGCGCACACGCTCACTCCAGTGCTGCAGGACTGGATGAGAGGAACTGAGATAATATCCACAACACCAGCAACCATCACCGGAGCTACAGAGCCGTCTCAGCCCGTCACGGCGCTCGCCAGCTGGTAACGGCACTATGGCACAAGCCGCCAAACATCTGCGCAAGAATAAGGATTTAGAGGCGCTCGCCGAACAGGAGCGGAAGGAGAAAGAGGAGGAGAAGGCGAAGAAAAGGAGCCGCTCGCGGGATAAAAAGCGCAAGGTAGGGAAGAGAGATAAGTTGACAGCGGATGAAGGGAGGGGGACAGCACTTAGATATTAATGCTGGGATAGCAACAGAACACGCAGGGCCAGGCATCCGCTGCTGTTTACACGTGCATGTTCAGGTGAGGTGCTTCCCCTTGTGAGGGTCCGCTGGCACAAAACGGCCCAACACGAGAGTCTGCTGGAATTATCCCAGCAATGGTGTTTGTTTAATATTATTATAGTTTGTATATTTTCATATAAAAATTCTGTTAAATTGAAAGAAATTGAGAAGAAATCATTAAAAATGCATTTATTCTATACACACTGATGGGCATGAAGAAAAAAGAGAGAAGATGCAGACAGGGCCGAAGCTGGGGTTTGCGGGGCCCCAGTGCAGTTTCTACCAGTGGGCCCTGTTTGAAATTGTTTAATTTGTATATTCCTTCTATTTATTTATTTGTGCTATTTACACAATGTTTAATTATAATTTTTTTTTTCAAGTTTGTAGGTGTACAGGTACAGAAACCGAATAATCAAATGTAAAATAGCACTTCATAGTCTTAACTGTAAAAATGAAATATACAATCAAACTAAAATTTATTCAGACATCTTCAACATTTCTTACATTATCACAGTTTATTTGTTGTAGTTTGTAAAATATTAATAAAATATGACAAGACAAGTTAAACTGTGTTAGAACAAATTCATCTTGAAAATGTCAGATAACTTTGATAGAAAGATATGTATTACAATCAGTCAAAAAAACTGTTAGTATTACAATATTTACACAACTATCAATACTTTGTTGACCAATTACCAAGCAATGCTTAATTTTGTTCAGTCTGTAGTGTAAAAAGGTAGCATTAGCAATAAAAAAAAAAAAAAACACTTAAGGAAAACATGGTCAGGTCATAGTATCTAAATAATTTTTGGTCCCAATTTTTTTTAATCAATTTTACTGGTAGTCCACTGTATTAAGAAATTTTGGGTATAATATGTCACAGTTTACTTTATTTAGCTATACTCACTAACATAAACAAATGAACTATAGTGTCCTGCACCCACTAGTATAAAAAAATATCTGGTGTCTGAATAATTTTTGGTTTGACTGTAGATTAATTCTTATTAAAAGTAAAAAGTAATTCAGTCAAGAGCAGTGAGTGTTTTTCTTTCTTTTATTTTCTTGGATTAACATTACATCAGCTAGTAAATTAGGCGCGGTCACTTTAAGAGGCAATGCATCCATTATAATGATACACATCCAATTTCTTTCTCCACTGTTACTTTCACTTAAGACATAACCAACAGTTTTTTCGAGGATACTCTCTAAGACGGGTATTTCGACATAATTTTGTATGTATTTGTCGGTACAAGAGCAAGAAGAGGCAAATTGTGTTCAAGTGCTTTGAGACGCATCTCTCTGCGTGCGCACTGTGTTCACAGAACACTGCGTGCGGGTGCTGAATTGGGCTCTTTCACATCTTTTTCTGTTTGCATGTTTATTGCATGTTTGTTTGTATTGGTTCGTTCAGGTGCCGGAGGAGGCGAAGGAGAGATCGGTTCGGTGTTGCTGTCTGTGAGAAAGCTCTCTGCATGCACACCAAACACGGTGCGCGATTGCTCAGTTGAGTTTTTCCGTGTCTTGTGTTTGAATGTTTAAATTGGCAAGGCTTAAAAACACGTGCAAATGATAAGCTTTCGTCATGATGCGCAGCAGTGGCCCATCAACTGTCCTGAGCGTCTTTTTAGGCTGGCCCCAGCCAGTTGGTTGAGATCGTCGTGGGTCCCCCACATCTGTGGGCCCCTATAATTGTAACCACCTTTCACCCCAGTAGTGACGGCCCTAGATGCAGATCTGTAATGTACCTACGAATCAAACAAAGTGACCTTTTTTGACATCATTTACTAATCCTAAAGTTGTTCCAAACCAGTATTAGCATCATACAATTCATCAACCAAACAGTTGCTGGTCCCCATTGACTTCTGTGGTATATTTTTCCCATTCTATTAAAGTCAGTAGGGTCTGTTACATGTTTGGTTACACACATTCTTCAAAATATCTTCTTTTGTGTTTAGTAGAAGAAAGGAATTCATACAGAGTTGAAATAACTTGGAAATATCCCTTTAAGCATCACCCTTGCAAGAGTTTGAGATTTAGTACATACACAAATATTATATCAATCACTCAAAAAACTGTGGAGTCAGTTGTTATAATCACCTGTTTACAAAATATATTTTGTCTTATATTTACTTAAAAAAATATTATATTTTGTGCATAGAAAAAAATACAAAAACAATTAATTCAGTTAAATTAGAATCGGTTTAAACAAATTGTATAATATATAATTTAAATGATATTCAATCTTTTCAAACTATAATGTGTCAGAAAAGCAGGGGATGTGTAATAATGTATCACTAAAAAACAGTTTTGAGTTAAACAAATAGTACAATAGTGCATATATCCACATACAAGCAGTTTGTTTCACACAAAAAAGGGTATCCTGTAAGAATCTTATATGCATACAAAATGTTTTTGCATAAAATTATGGAATTGTTTTTATAGCTTTTATTTATTTAAAAATAGCATATGAAATTAAGTTAAATTGATTTAAATTAAATTAAGTGCTAAATGAAATAGATGTAAATATGGTTTTATTAAATGTAATGCACTAAATAAAATGCGCCACATATTAAAAGTAATGCACATACAACATTGGTAGTCTTGTTCACTCACACAGAAGAGCAAGAAACCAGTCTATCTAAACAAATTAGATGTGTATAGAAACAAAGGATTAAAGGTTTTCTCTCTTAAAATCAAACAGTGCTTCACTAGAAGCATTTTACACTGGTGTGGTACAGCAAAAGACATTTATGTCTGCAGAGTTTGTTGCACTTTCATTTTGCTTGTCTGCATGGAGATGCGCTGCTGTTTAGCTCTAACACTTAAACCATTTTCACTGCAGAGTTTTATATTACAGCACCGTGCTGAGGAGGGTGCTTATGTGCGTGGATCTGCGATGGGATATCAGTAACCCCTCTTTCTCCCTTGATTTCTCCATGTGTTCAATGTAGACATCACTTATTTAAGGCTGTCAGTTTCTTGATTGATTGTCAGTTTCATTATGAGTTGTATGCTAAAAATAAAAAAAATATATATAAGAATTTTGAGGAAAATATCTATAGGCTAAGTGATTTGTTCCTGATGAAAAAATGTTGTTCTTATTTTAATACATAATCTCTTAATAACAAGTAGTTAACATGCTGTCAACTTGTTTTCATGAATTCCAGCCATATACAAATGGCCAATCTGTACTTTATGGGATAGAATGCAAAGAGTGTAGAGTGTTTGATATAGTGAATGGATTCGTTTCTGCCGCACACATATTTCTTTTCCTTGCATCATTTTAATATTTATGGTTAGGCGTATTTCATTCCAGCTCAGAGCCTTGCAGGATGCATTAAAAGTCATTTTGAATAGCAGCAATCAAATGCAAGGTCTTCCAAAAGGTGTTAGTGGGATGCCTTCATCAAAATGAAGTCTCATCAAGGACTGTATTGCAGTGTCTGCATAGTTTTGAGGATACCTTGTGTTACTTATACATAATATTCTTCTTAAACAAGGCTATTGAAATACTCTCTCTCATACTCTCACACACACACACACACACACACACACACACACACACACACACACACACACACACACACACACTTAAAGTTCACACATCTTTCCTCCCTAGTGGATTGTCTTTCATTAATTGCACTTGTATACAGTCTCACACTCCCACTCTGGACAAAGCCACAATTCTTGCTTAAAATTGTGATTGACTTGAGAATCTATGTATTTAAAGCAGCTTGTACGCTGATGCAATATCTACAATGATACTGTAACTGGGAGAAACGGCTTCAAAAGGGCTTTTAAACGTCAATTTTCACAGTTTTCTTTGAATCTGAGTATAGTTGAGCCAAACCCCACAGTTAGGTGAGATCATAGTCTTCGAACCCAATTTCACTCATTATATATAGTACTGTTATTTGCAGTTCTATGCAGTTTGCTATAATATTGTGTTTTAAAAACCTAGAAACAATCTTGCAATGATACATTCACTCCCTTACACAAATACACATATATTATGCATTGTATTCAGTTATATTCAGAGCTTGTCTTGTCTTCAGTTTTCTTTTTTTCTTTTTAATTTTTTGATGATCCAGCACTTTTGTGATTTTTCTTTCCATGCTACTTAAGCATGATTTATATGCTAAGAGATGGAGAATTATTGCTTTGTGCTTCCCTTGGGCAAGACATTTTCACCATCTATTTGTCTTGTCTATCACTGTATACACTGTACCTCTTTAATCTTCCACCAACAGTGGTGCATATTTTATTGCAACATGTAATTCACACACAAAAAGAATCGAACATAATGCAATACTGTGAAATGCTCTAATGCAAACATGCATGTTTTTAATATGCTTTTTATTTTGATTTTTCTTTATGGTTTAGGATGATAAACATCCAAGTGTTGAAATCAAAAGTGTTATTTATTATGAATTTTTTGGATTGCATTTGTTGATGCAACTTCTTTATGAACCAGTGTGGTTGAGTCCAGCTAGCCAGCTGGCTTCTCACAGTACTGTTGATAACATTTCATTTTTGACAGTTGCCAGGTAACAATTAGCTTAATAGAACTTTAGGTTTGTAAATGATGTATGAAGTCGGATGTTGCAACAGGCTGTGCGTTGGAGCACATTGCTGTATATGCAGTGTTTCTCAGGTCTTTGCAGGCTGCTGTTTTCAATGTTACAAACATACAATGTCCTTTCAGCTTAGAGTGAACACTGGACAAAATTTGAAGCAAGTTTCTATTTTCCAAAAGAAATTAGCTTTGTGGTTTCTATTTGCAGCAGATTTGCCACAAATTAAGTGTATGTTTCCTTAAGTAATATTTTTTTGCAGGGGCAGCTCTTTGAAATTGAAGGCAGTTGTTTTTGGGACAGATCCAGCTTGAATAAATATACTGTTGTTTTCATGTACAGTGGTTGCTGCTTGCTGACACACAAAGTGTTTAATTTTTATGTCACAAGTGGCACCAAAATGAATGACTTTCAAGAGGTTTCTCAAAATCAGAGAAAAATAAATTATTCCAGAGATTTACATAAAACTTTACAGAACATCACACTGTTATGTTTATAATGACTTAATGCTTTAAGGGAGAAAATGTTAGGGCTGTATATGGCGATATACAAGAATTAAATAAATTATCCTCCAGATTTAGATTTAGCTATATTGTATTCATTATTTTGTGTAGCAGATAAATCTCTACAATGTCTCGGGAACACACCTGAGGTTTTGAATGTAATTAAAATATAATTAAAACTCTTCCAAACAATCTCAAACTCACACCATTAGAGTGGGAAGCCGTGGCCTAGTGGTTAGAGAGTTTGACTTCTAACCCTAAGATTGTCGGTTCGAGGCTGGGAATACCATGACTGAGGTGCCCTTGAGCAAGGGCCTGCCCCCCAAACTGCTCCCTGGGTGTCGCAGCATAAATGACTGCACACTGCTCCGGGTGTGTGTGTGTGTGTTCACTGCTGTGTGTGTGCACTTTGGATGGGTTAAATGCAGAGCACAAATTCTGAGTATGGGTCACCGTACTTGGCTGCATGTCACATCACTTTTTTTTTTTTTTTTTTTTTAATTAGTTGAGCAGACAAATTGGACAGCACAATTAAATAGAGCAATGCTTTGAAAGTGCCACACAGTTACAGTGCTCAGATTGTTCAAGAATCAACATACAGAAAAAATATATATAAAAGCTGTGTGAGTGGTACCTTTGTACCTTAATTTCCCTTAGAGGGTGCTTTTTGGTAATTTAAGTATACATTTTATTGCCTGCAGTGTACATATTACTACCCAAATGGTACATATTAGTATCTTTTGTAAGGTTACTGCCACAGTGACAGTACCTTTTTTTCTGTGTATCAATGGCATACTTACAGTTGCCGCTGCACATTAAAAATTGCAACTCAAGTGAAAGTCTAGTCCCTAGTGTTTTTATATTTGCCAGGCAAGTCACGTTTTACATCTTAAGAGATTTTTGACCTTTTGAATATTTTTACTGATTATTAACATTGCAGTGAACCTCACCTCGGTCTTCTCTGTGTTTATAGACAATTCCAGAAGACCTCGGTGCTGAGCTAAGCATCAAGATCATCAATTCTGAAGCAGATAATGCTTACTGAAGCTGATGGACTTGTCAGTAATATGTAGCTTAAATACTACATCATCTGCTGATTATTATATCTGGATAGATGGATGGATAGACAAGCAAACTGAATGATAGCATACAGTGCTGTAAAATAATTTATCTGGACAGTATTGATGGGTGAAGGTGATATGATTTAACAAATAACAATGACAAAAGAAAACAAAATACACTACATTTAGAAGCTGGTATTGCCCTCTTTGCAGAAATAACTTCTTTTAGGCATTTCTGATTATCTGTCAAGGTGCAAACTTCAAACTTCATGTAGTAATCTCTATGTACTACATTTGTCATGTTGACATTGTCATTGCTTTACTGCCCTCACTGACCTCATGGGATAGTAAAGTGTCCATCAGATGCACACTTCAGAGTCTTAACAGAAGCAGTAGGTCATCTGGATGCCTTTCACCTACTGTTTTATGAGTACTACAAATTTGGTTTACATACTACATACTAGGAACAAATCATGGTTCAAACGTGACTCTAATGGCCCATTCACCAAGAATGATAACTATGAAGATAACTATAATGATAACTATATTAGCATACACATTAATGCACAATAACATTCTGTTTATTATAATCACTCTGCAGTTTTATCATTTGCCACTTTACATGCTGGAGCTCTTCTAAGCAGGATGGATTCTGATTGGTCAACAACGTTTTCATTAACTGGAAAAAAATCGTTGTAAAAATTATTCCAACAGTATCGCTCCTCTGTGCTTTTATTGTTATAGTTGTGGTGTGGACTCTGCTATTCTTTAAATATAGAATGATTTTTAAAGCTAGATCTCTCTGCAAGCACACTGCACTTGCAACAAAATGGATAATCTATTTCATTAATATTAAACTGATTTAACATTATTAAAAATGTAAACTGAGTGACCAAAACTGTCTTAGTCATGTAATACTCTTAGTTGTTCTCACTGAGTTTACATTTACATTTAGTCTAGAACAGTGCACATAGCAAGGTGTTTTTTAATATAAATACATCAGACTGAATAGAATAGAATAGAATAGAATAGAATAGAATAGAATAGAATAGAATAGGTAAATGCTAATATTAATTGGTCAGGTGATGGCGAAAAAGATGTGTCTTTAGATGTTTTTTGAAAATGGTTAAAGACTCAGCTGCTCGGATCGAGATAGGGAGGCTGTTCCACCAGCTGGGAACAGTCCAGCAAAAGGTCCGTGAGAGTGATTTTGTGCCTCTGTGGGATGGCACCACGAGGCATCGTTCACTTGCAGAACGCAAGCTTCTGGAGGGCGCGTAGGTCTAAACTAGCGAGTTAAGGTATATTGGAGCAGTGCCAGTAGTTGTCTTGAAGGCAAGCATCAGTACCTTGAATTTGATGCAAACTGCTATTGGCAGCCAGTGCAAACTGATGAAGAGAGGACTGACGTGAGCTTTCTTCGGCTTGTTGAAGACCACTCTGGCTGCTGCATTCTGGATCAGTTGATAGTACATGCAGAAAGGCCCGCCAAGAGAGCATTACAACAGTCCAGTCTGGAGAGAACAAGAGCTTAGACAAGGAGTTGTGCAGTCTGCTCTGTTAGGAAGGGTCTAATCTTCCTAATGTTGTATATTACACGGCAAACCTGCAGGACTGGGCCGTTGTACCAGTATGGTCTGTGAAGCTTAACTGATCATCCATCACAACTCCAAGGTTCCTGGCTGTCCTGAAAGGAGTTATGGTTGACTAACCTAGCTGTATAGAGAAGTTGTGATGAAGTGCTGAGTTGGCTGAGACCACAAGCAGTTCTGTCTTAGCAAGGTTTAGTTGAAGGTGATGATCCTTCATCCAGCCAGAAATGTCTGTCAGACAGGCTGCAATGCGAACAGCTACTGTCAGATCATTTAGTTGGAATGAGAAGTACAGTAGAGTGTAATCAGCATAGCAATGATAGGAAAAGCCATGCTTCTAAATGACGGCTCGAAAAGATGACATGTAGATGGAGAAAATAAGTGGTCTAAGCACTGAGCCTTGAGGAACCCCAGTAGCAAGAAGTTGTGACTTAGAAACCTTACTCCTCCAAGACACCCTGAAGGACTTACCAGGGAGGTAAGACTTGAACCACTGGAGTGCAGTTCCTGCAGTCTCCCAAATAAAGGTACAAAAGCTGTCACTGGGGCGGTACCTTTTCAAAAGCTACACTTTTGTTCCTATTAGGTTCTAATATGTACACTTTAAGTACTAATATGTACTTTTAAGGTACCAAAATGGACCCTTTAGGTACAAACATGTACCTTTTGAAAAGGTACTGCCCCAGTGACAGCATTTGTACCTTTATTTCTGAGGGTGTGAGATGCCCATCTTCAGGAGGGTGGACACAGAGGATCTGGTGGTTAACTGTGTCAAAAGCAGCAGACAGATCCAGCAAGATGAGTACTGAGGATTTGGAAGCTGCTCTTGCCAGTCTCAGAACTTCATTAACCTAGAGCCGTGCAGTCTCAGTTGAGTGGCCGCTTTTGAAGCCAGATTGGTTGCTGTGCATGAGGTTGTTCAGTGCAAAAAACATAGAGAGTTGGTTGAACACAACTCACTCAGGTGTCTTTGCAATGAACAGAAGAAGGGATACCAGTCTGTAGTTTTCTAAAAGTGCTGGATTTAGAGAGGGTTTCTTAAGCAGTGGGTATACTCGAACCTGCTTGAATGCTGTGGGAAATGTACCAGAGTGAAGAGAGGTGTTGATAATGTGAGTGAGTGTGGGTATAACTGAAGAAGAAATGGCCTGAAGGAGGTGAGTGGGGATAGAATCAAGCAGACAGGTAGTAGGATGATTGGAAAGGATAAGTTTAGAAACATCTGCCTCCAAAAGTGGAGAGAAGGAGGAGAGATAATGAGTATTTATGGTTATGAAGTTTTTGTCAGTTTTTGGTGTGGAGAACTGGTCGCTGATGGTTCTTGTTTTATTTATGAAGAATATTGCAATGTCATCAGCACTATGAGTTGATGAAGGAGGGGGTGGAGAGGACAAAGAAGAGAAGAAAAGGTTTTGAAAAGCGTGCGAGAGTCAAAACAGTTGTTAATTTTGTTGTGGTAGTATGTTGTTTTAGCAGTGGAGACACTTGCAGAGAAGGAGGAGAGGAGTGACTGATATACACTAAGGTCAGTAGAGTTTTTTGATTTGCACCACTGCCTCTCTGCAGCCCTGAGTCTAGAGCAATGTTCCCGGAGAACATCAGACAGTCAGGGGGCAGAGGAGGTGGTGCATGCTGGTCTGGATGAAAGGGGGCAAAAGTTGTCTAAGCAAGATGTTAGAGTGGAGCAAAGAATGTCAGTAGCTGTGTTTGTGTCCAGTGCTGACAACTGAGAGGGTGGAGGAATTAAGGATGAAACCATAGAGGCGAGTGGGAGAGAGCGAGTGTAGGTTATGCCGAAAGGTGACCTGCTTAGGAGTGTGCATTGTGTCCGGAGTCAGTGTGAGATTAGAAGTGATGAGGAAGTGGTCTGAGGTTTGCAACAGCATAACTAAAGTGTTGTCAGTTGAGTAGTAGCATGTGTAGATAAGGTCCAATTGGTTACCTGATTTGTGAGTAGCTGTAGTAGACACGCGCTGTTGAAGTCAGTAGCCTGTGGATTATCTAGGTGGATGTTGAAGTCACCGAGTAGTACCAGAGGAGAACTGTCCTCAGGAATGTTTGAAAGTAACACATCCAACTCATAATAACAATAAATAACTACTAAATGGATTGTAACAGGGTGGGTAATAGTAATTGCGTGTGATTCAGATGAATCGGGCGCGGGGTGTGGGAAAAAGTGAAATTAGTGGAGAGGGCTGCAGGAGTGGCAGTGTCCTCAGGTTTGATCCAAGTCTCAGTTAGGGCCATGAGGTTGTGACTTGAATGAGTAGCAATAGATGAAAGAAAGTCGGCTTTAGGGTCTAGATAGATAGACAGACAAATAGATAGATAGATAGATAGATAGATAGATAGATAGATAGATAGATAGATAGATAGATAGATAGATAGATAGATAGTCATATTTTCTTAATGGAGCACAGCTTCTATATATCAGTGTTGATTGCAGGGTTCTGTCACTCTGTTAGTGGTCTAGTGGGATTTGTGCTCGGCCTGTAGACACATGATTCAGCACATTGTGAGCATCACTCACTCATATTTATAGCTGACTGTAGGCCTCTTTCAGACACCACCTTTACCAACCTTTCTAATTGAGTGAAGTGTATGTGTGGGTGGGGGTTGTGCGTATGTGTGTATTTATGAGAAAGAGAAAGCTGACTTTGAATAAATGTATTGGAAAGGACTTAGATAGAAAAGAGGTAACACTACAATAAGGTTTTAGGTCATACTTTATTTTAAGGTCTAATTCTCACTATTAACTATTATGACTTTTGCCTCAATAAACTCCTAATTTGCTGCTAATTAATAGTAGTTAAATAGTTGTTAAGTTTAGGTACTGGGTGGATTAAGTGTTCTAAAATATGTTATGCAAAACAAGGCATTCATTTGTGCTTTATAAGTACTAATATACAGCCAATATGCTAGTAGTGTGTATGCTAGTTATTAGTGAGAAATGGTCCCTAACATAGTGTTTTTCGACATTTCATTTGTTAATTGTGGTTAACTGCATTAGTTAACTTAAACTAATTATGAACAAAACTTCTGTAGCTTTTATTAATCTTAGTTAATCTCAACATTTACTAATACATTTTTAAAATCAAAAGTTGTATCTGTTAACATTCGTTAATACACTGTGAACTAACATGAACATGAAAAATTTTATTAATCAACAGTAACAAAGGGTAATAAATGCTGTAAAATATATATTAGTCATTGTTAGTTAATGCATTAATTAATGTTTTTTACATTAAGTGTTAATGTAAACAATATTAATTCATGCATTAACTAACAATGGCTAATATATATTTATATTTAATTTTTTATATTTATTTTAATATATTTTTTATATTTAATGTCCCATTAGTTAATGGGTAACACTTTACAATAAGGTGTCATTTGTTAATATTAGTAATTGTATAAACTAACATGAACGAACAATAAACAATACATTTATTACACTATTTATTAATCTTTGTTAATGTTAGTTAAAAATACAGCTGTTCACAATGTTTGTTCATGTAAGTTCAGAGTACATCATTCTTAGTTAAAGTACATTAAAAGGGTTAGTTGTTCACCCCCTGTGAAGTTTCTGTCTCCCGCATTAAAATTAAGTGTCATTAATGACTCACCCTCATCAGTCGTTCCAAACCCGTAAGACCTTCCGTTCATCTTCGGTTCACACGTGTTTAAGATATTTCTTTATTTGATTTAAAGATCCGAGAGCTTTCAGTCCCTCCAGTGGCACTAGCCGATGTATGTACGGTAAAATTGTACTGTCCACGTCCAAAAGGTTTGTAAATAAATACATCTTCAAACCGTAGTCCGAGCCCCATGTTGACACCAACTCAGAGGGTCCGTTATGACGTACCATCGCCCCGCAGAGCTCCCAGACACCACCAACCTCGGCTGTTTGGTGTCTGGAGAGCCTCGAAATCTGCCAGCAGCCCTGAAGTCTATTTCCCATGCCCGCCGCCGTCCGGGTCCAAAAATATCAAAAACTACGAACTTAATATTCAGCATTGACTTCTCTCCCGGGTCTGTTATGAGCGCGTTCACCTTCACATCCGGTTCGCGCGAATCACTCGATGTAACCACATCTTTTCTTGAACCAGAGAGCGCCTAGCCAGAGCAAGGTCCGAAAGGCATTACTGAATCCCGCTCACGTAAGCACGGTTTGCTCGCCAGCTGTCATCGTTGGCCCAAACGGTTTCCTCTCGATCCAGAAGAGCCTAGTCCCAACCCCAGTCAAGCCAATAAGGCCAGGATGGCTCAGTTCCCAATCCCCAACCAGGAGGGGCCCTGTTCCAAAGTATAGCCCATGGAATGAGCTCCCGATCGTTTGCCCAGGGTGGGCTCCTGTTCCAGAGTTAAGCCCTGGGTGGGCTCCTGATTCCTCGTTAAGCCCAGGGAGGGCTCCTGATTCCCCGTTAAGCCCAGGGAGGGCTCCTGATTCCCTGTTAAGCCCAGAGAGGGCTCCTGATTCCCCATTTAGCCCAGGGAGGGCTCCTGATTCCCCGTTTAGCCCAGAGAGGGCTCCAGATCCCCAGTTCCACCCAGGAAGGGCAACTTCTAGTTAGCTCCAGTGTCCACCCCAGTGTCGGATCCAGTCCCAGCGCTCACTCAAGTGCCCGCTCCATCAAGATGCCTAGTTTTCCCCAAGAATTTTTTTTGGAGGGGGGGCATATACCCGTGGCCGAGCTAGCCATAGAGGCTGAGGCGGGGGCTGGGGCTGAGGGCTCGGAGGCTGCTCCGCCATGGCCTCCTGAACTACCTGCTCCGCCATGGCCTCCGGGTCCCAATAAACCAATATCCCGGAGTAATCGGTCATGGTTACTCAAACAGTCTGTCCTGTATAGTTCCCTCTCCCCATTGTGATGTTGTGTGGCACGAGGTCCCTTCCTAGTTTCTTTCCATTTTGTGTTGTTTTTTTCCCTGTGACCCAGTTCTAACTCCCATACATCTGTTCCTCCCTGTTGTATATTTGTGTGTGTAACCAATCCCTGTTACGTGTGTGTCTTGCTCCTATGTCTCTTTATTTGGATGAATAAAGATGGTTCCATGTAGAAATGCTCTGACGTCTCCTCTATTCCCTGTTTCCTACACAGTGGCACTAGCCGAATCGTGACAATTACCAGTTAATGCATTAAATAAAATGAACTATTCAATTAATTTGTTTTTATTAGTCTTTTTAATTAATTAATTAATTAGTATTTATTAATATTTGTTAAAGTTAGGTAATAAATATAACTATTAGTTTTTCATTTAGATACAAGCTTTTTTAAATAATGTATTAGTGGGTATTGAAATTAACAATACGATTAATAAATGCTTTAGAATATTTACTTAAAAAGGCATGAACATAGCAAAATAGACATTAGAGCTGAAAAAAGTTTGTCATCTACTCATTCTCAATATGACTCCAAAGAGTCAGTGTTCCTCAAGTTTTATTAAGCCTTGAAATGAAGTTGGCATTGTCTTGCCTTGCTCTCTCAGTGCATTCAGCATACATTCACGACATACTAAAACTGTGGTTTGTATACAGAGATTGGCACACTTTTGCATATGGAGGTGGCATATAAGAAGAAAAAGGTGGAGGACTGCAACAAACTTCACTGATTGTTGTGGTTTTTCATAAATGCAACAAATCTGAATCTTTAAAAGATTTGTATCGAGAATTCAAGGAAAGGCAATATTATCAGTAAAAAACAACTCTGGTCTATTTCTCTTACTAAACTATCTTATGAAAGGATTGGTGACAGGTCTTCATGTTTAGTTGAACTATACCTTTAAGATATGCAGTTCCCTTGTTCAAAACACACATCATCATACTGAGTCAATTAAATATCAGAGTAATGTAATCAAAGCTCAGTATGACAGCTGTCAGGGGAAAATGGTTTCTCTGATTACTTGGATCTGATCTCGGCATCACATACGATTAATGGTTTTCTGGTGCCATACTTCACTCGGGAAGGCCTAAATGCACTTCAGAATGGATTTGAGAAAATATGATTCAGCTTTAATTTTAATTAACTTTTTATTGATATTATTATTTCACTACATTATATTTGTTCGAGCCCAGTCTTCTCATAATTAACCAAATGCAATATGTTGTGTATTTATATTGTATATATTGCTGATCTGATCGGGGAGTGATTTGGGAAATCTATTTACAACAGTTATTATTTTTTTGTTTATTATTTTTTGTTTATTTTGTGACACCAGTGGTGAAAAATACCATACTGTACCTTATCTTCAAACTGAAGTTAAGGTTAAATAAATAGTTATTAATTACTCACCCTTATGTCATTTTAAGCCCATAAGGTCATCTTTGGCTATTTAAACAAAAATGAAGATATTTCACTTTAATGAAACTTGATTGAAACTTGAAAGATTTCTGTACCTTCACTAAAAATCTTGTATACCAAACCTTTGTTGTTCATAAAGAGACTGTAAAGGAAACCCATATGAATCCATCAGTTTAATCTAACTCTTCTGAAGGGACACAATCACTTTATATGATGAACAGACACTTTCATTGTAAACATTGATCAGTGCAGATGTTGTACACAGAGAACATCAAACATGGTAAAGCAAAGATCATCCATACTTGTTTGACACAAGAGAATAAACCTATAAATAAATATAGCTGCAGGCAGCAATTACGGGGCCAAGCACTACAGAAGCAAGCCTCAGACCAACTGCAGGAATGAGTAATTAAAACCATGTTAAGATTATTTTACTCAAAATGGCTGAAAATCATAAATACAACCACTAGTAATATGATTTCTTGGCTTATAATTTTTGACCAATAGGTGGCGCTGTTACCAAATTAATGTGGTATGATTAGTGTGAGGTGACAATGGCACATACAGAGTTTGGTGTCAGTATGTCAAATATTTGCAGAGATACAGCCTCAGATGCAGTTTGGCACTATGCCTAAAATTTGTAGTGGCGCTATACAAAACTATTTTGTTTATCGACACAAAATCCATAATTTTTTGTCACCACAGTCTGAAGATCATCTGACTCGATTTTGGTGAAAATCTAACCCACGGTTGATGAGAAGTTAAAAAAAGTAGGTTTTCAACATAAATCAAAATGGCGGACAGGAAGTTCGCCTGACTATGGCAAAATTGGTATTTATGTTGTCGGCATATTTTCATACCAGTGTTGGCCCAGACCACATTCATTACAATAGGTTAATGCAATCAAAAGTAATTAACAGTTAATGAATGGTTTATTAGTCTTGACCAATAGGTGGCGCTGTTACCAAATTAATGTGGCATGGTCAGGGTGAGGTGTTAATGGCACATACAAAGTTTCATATCAATATGTCAAATATTTGCAGAGATACAGCCTCAGTTGCAGTTTGGCACTGTGCCTTAAGCAGCGCTGTATGAAAACATTTTCGCTTATCAACACAAAATCCATAACGTTTTGTCAGTTGGAAAATCATCTGACTCGATTTTGATGAAAATTGGACCAACGGTTGAGGAGGAGTTCAAAAAAGTACGTTTTAAACATACATCAAAATGGTGGACAGGGAGTTCGGAATGCCTAAGCGAAAATTTGTATCTTTGTTGTCGGCATGACCCAAGGAATATTTTGACACCAGTTTCATTACGATAGGCTAATGCAATCAAAAGTAATTAGCATTTTTGGAAATTTAATAATTAACAGTTAATGAATGGTTTATTACTCTTGACAAATAGGTGGCGCTGTTACCAAATTGATGTGGCATGATCAGTTTGAGGTGACAATGGCACATGTGTAGTTTGATGTAAATATGTCTAAGCGTTGCAGAGATACAGCCCTCAGATGCAGTTTGGCATCTTTCCAGCAAATTCGTTGATGTGCTAAACAAGAACCATTTCTTATATCGACACAAAATCCATAACTTTTTGCCAGCATGGTCTGAAGATGATCCGAGTCAAATTTATTGAAAATTGGACTGAGGGTCTAGGAGGAGTTCGAAAAAGTAGGTTTTCAACATAAATCAAAATGATTGACAGGAAGTTCAGTCAATTATGGCAAAAAGTGGTATCGCAGTTCTCTGCATGATCCAAGGAATCTATCAACATCAGTCCCATTACAATAGGCTAATGTAACCAAAAGTTATTAGCATTTTTATAAACGTCATTAGAACTTTTGACCACAAGGTGGCGCTGAACCCAAACTTTTTGAGTACTATCAGGGCATGGTGTCAAAGATGCTTACTGAGTTTCATAATGATACGTCAATGTGTTCATAAATTATAGCATTTTATGTCAAAATTCTAAATGGCCGACATGGGAAAATTGGATATCATTCGACTTGGCATGATGTATCGAATCTAAAGAGAGTTTTGTCATTTTTGGCCCAACCATTCAGAAGTTATAAGCAAAAATATGCATTTTCATATCTCCTGACCACTAGGTGGCACAGTGCCAAAACGTTGCAGGTAGTCTCAGGTCAAGCTTCTTATAACACACCAAGTTTGGTCACAAAACCATTGCGGAGGTATAGCCTCACATGCATTTTTGCATGCTTTTCATAGAATTCTTTTGCATGTTATTCAAGAACAGTTGGACAAATCAACTTGAATTCCATAACTTTTTGCCAGCATAGTCTGAAGATAATCTGGTTCAATTTTCGTGACAATCGGTGCAACGGCCTAGGATGATTTAGAAAAAGTAGGTTTTACAAACAATTAAAAATAGCGAAAAAACTAAACCCTGCGATTTTTAAATTTTGGAGTTCATTCAACTCGGCATGAGCCAAGGATTCAGAAGAAAAAAATAATTAACATTTTCTGGCTTATCGTTCAAAAGTTATTAGCATAAACATGAGTGCAACTGTGGACAAGTGGTGGTGCTAGAGAGTTTGAGTTACAGACACCAAATTTGTTATGGTGACTTTTCTCACTGTCCTCTATCAGTGTGCCAAATTTCACAAGTATCCCACAAGTGGTTCTATGGGCTGCCATAGGCTTGCGGCGGAAGAATAAGAAAATCCCGCTAACGGATACAATAGGTGCCTAAGAACCTTCGGTGCTTGGCCCCTAATAAATAAGAGAATATAAAGAGAATATTAGTTCTCAAGCACATTTGAGCATCTCAAAACTTTAAACTGCCCACATATGAATTATTATTAAAAGTCTAATGTTTTTATGAACTATTTAAAGCATGAAGCTTATTATTATCATGGAATTTCAATGGAGGGACACAAATATATTTTATTAAAAATATCTTCATTTGTGTTTCGACGATTAATGAAAATTTTATGGGTTTGGAACTTAATGAAGGTGAGAAAATTATGATAAAAGTTTAATTTTGGGGTGAACCAAGTACCTTTAGTGTACTAAGCTACTTGTCATTTAACTTTCAGCTTGTCATTTAAAATCTGTGTTTTTAAAAGAACAGCTACTTGAAATTATGAGTAGCTAGCTTGGCAAGGCCCATTTATAAAGTACATTCATTAACATTGTCTGGATCCACTTTTATATTGTACATCATGACAATTTCACCCATGTCGTCTTGTATCAGTCTCCCTCTCAGCCCCCTCTGACTCCATCTGCCAGGCAATGATAATCCCTCCTTAGAAATGGTTTTCTGATATGCCAGTCCTTTCATAAAGCTCTGCATTAAGAACACAGAGATTAGACTGACCAAAACAGATCGTCATAGATCTTACGCTAACAGGAGACAGGCATGGTGGAGGAAGGGAGTGGAGAATAATACTATGACTGGTGTGAAGAATTCATCATTTAGCACTTTCTTCAGCATCTGCTTTCATCTGACCATGTTTGTTCAAGGTCACAATGCTGTATTTACAGACATTTTTGTTAATATAATGAAATATTTTAGAAACATGATTAACATAAAATATTTATAAAACATTTAAACATTTGCTCTACTGTAAAACCCAAAGTATACTTCAGTTTTGATCTGAACACTTAGCACTTGCATACAGCTGAACTTGCGGAGTTTCAAAATATATTGCATTTGATAGTGTGCAGGAACCAGCTGCTGGGGAAGATTATTTAAATGAATCATGCAATGGGATTTACAAAGTTTTGCAGTAGTCAATTTATTAGTATTTGTGCCATTATTTAATACCAAAAAAAGTATGTTTTAGATTGTGTTGGTCATTAAATAATAGATTTGGCTGCATTTGTGTTCTTTAATTTGAGCTTTGTAAGTAATAACCAGCAGAACTTTACCCTCCTATCAACACTTTTATTTAATTGCACTCTCATGCTAATTTGCAATAAAATAGTAGATCTGTCCATTAATATAAAGTGGGTCCAAAAAACTTGAACATACATCAGTGTGAGAAGAACTACCTACAATGACAGAAACTATATTTGAGAAAAATGTTTTTGAAGTGTAATTTGATTTTTTTAAGTTGGTTTATGTCCCATTCATTTACATGCAAGGTTTATGACCTATTCTGTAGCCAGCCACCAGAGGGCGATCAAAATGTTTTAGCTTCACATTTCAGGACGTGTGAGGCACACTTGGTGTGAACAAAGGTGCTCGACATGTGCATTAGAAAGTTTCACCTTTATTCAGTGTCTGCAATATTTCTCTCCAGAAGATAAAGCTGATGAAAATATGTCTTTGTACTCGTTTTTCTCTTATTAAACCCCTCACACATGTATACGTCTACGTGGGTGTCTATTGTTGTTGTATCTCTAGTAGTTTATTTGTTTCTCCTTCTTATCAGTTTCTATTTCAACTGTGAAACAACGAACGGGGTCAGTGGTGCCACGTTGTTTGGGGTGCAAATGGGGCTTCTGCGAGCTGAGTGTAGGGCCAAAATACATTGAATGGAACGCATGAAATGACGTTAATGTGACAAATTGTACATCAGCCAATGAAACTGCTGTATTTGAGACACATATTTGCATATGTGACATGATGGTACTTTAGTATATATCAGTACAAACATCAGACGTCATGCTTATTCTTGAAGGTAATGATACAATAGTATGCATGTATGCAAACATCAGACATTTTTTGTTTGTTGGTGTCAGATTATACTATGTGTGGTGAAAAAAGATTTAACAAACGACAAAAGTAGACTGCATAAATAGCACATTTACACAATGCACAAGGAACTTAAAACAACATAATAAAACTATAGATATAAAATCATCTTCATATATATTGAGCGGTATAAAACTGTCTTTGTGTGACAGTGTCACAACGTGCTGAAAACTGAAACCTTAACATCATCAGAATGTACATGTCTACATAACAAAAGAAGCACGTACAAAATTGGCATTGTCAAATTTCAGACATTCCGTTTAAAGACTTTTGGCCCTATCAGCCTTCAACATTCATTAAAAATCAGACTGCACATGACATGTGCTATGCTAATGATGAAATTTGCATTTGGCTTTATTGATGTTTATTTTATTTTATTAATGTTTGCTTTTGGCTTTATTGAGTTAGGTATTATTATTACTATTGTGATTGTTGTGTCATTTCATTAATTCACCATTAGTCACTTCAACCCTGCTGAACAAGTCTTACCAGGGTAAGCTGGTTTATGGTATAATGCTTGCTGGTTTGTTGCTTGTCTGTCAGCTCTAACTAGATTGACTGACTGGTAATTTTTTCTAGCAATGATAACAAACATAATTTCTTATTTGTGGTTTCAATCAGTTTCATTTTTCAACTGAGATTCTCAATGTATTATTGTGTATGTATTGTGGTGAGAGATGGCGAGGATTAATCTGACAAATGCACAATCCTGACCTTCCACAGTAGCATTTGTTGTTGTATTAACCACAGCGCTGACACCACATGCAACTTAATCTGACCCCTGAAGACTGAAAAAAAGAGATTCTGCTGTATCATCTGCCCATTTCCTATAAAGTAATAAGATTAACAGCCTTCCTAACATCCATCTCACACCTGATTTTGCTTTCAGAGGGTAACTAAATTCATCATCCACAATTGTGTTGTGTTGTGATAGGCTACTGTATATGATGTTAATGTTTACTACTTTAATGCAGAATTTACCTTTTCATCTTCTGTTAATCTTGTGTCTTACCTTTAACATCCTAAAGGGTTAATGGTGAAGTGTTGGAGGTTACTTAGTTTTTGTTAACAGGAATGTGAGTCATTATCAGGTCAATTTCAAGTTATTGTTAGCCTAAATCATGAATATTAATTAAATGATGCAGTTGACATGTCACCAATTGAAAAGCAGGCACACTTTTTTTACAAGGATTATCACTTACTGCTTGTTCAATTGTTTGTTCAGATGTGGGTCTAAAAGTTGTAAATTAACTGCAAAGTTCAAGTTAAGCCCTATTCACACGGAATTAGTATTATCTGAGGACCTTGTGTGATTTTGAAATTACCCCTAACATCTGAATTTCCTGTGGTGCATTCGCACGGGATAAGCAAAGCTTGTGATTTTACTAGAATTTACTGAATTATCTCCTTGATACCCAGATGTCAAGGGTTTGAGAGTCCTGTTCTATGGTCCGGTTAGATGGATTTAAAAAAAAAGAAACTAATATAGTCGTGCGCTGTGTTATTTACATTTCACCAGGTTAAAATAATATCTCAAGCTTTATGCATGATTTATTTGTGACACATTATCCTCAAAACCTTTTCAGCTTTCTCTTTCTGCAAATTGTATGGTGTAGTGATATGACAGCACCCAAAATACTATCAAACACTCCAACACAGCTCCATTCTTCACGAAAGATGGATAAAAAGGCACACAGGAAACAAAAACCTCGAAAAATTATATACGATTTTGGCAAATGCTGGCCAAATCACAGAGATGCTGATTCGCACGGGACTAATATTATCACAGGACCTCAGTGTTCGGTGAAAAATGGTAGGACTTTTGCAGGGGAATTTTTACTTTACAAATTACAGACATGGCCGATTCGCACGGGATTAAGATCACAGACAACCTCCGCAATTATTGCAAATGACTGGAGGTCACCAAGTTATAATAATCCCGTGCGAATAGGGCTTTAGTATAACTTGCGATTTTGATTTTGTACTACATATGCATGTTAATTGCAATTTAGATGAAATACTGACAAATCTATTTCATGCAATTTGATTGCATAAACATAAATATTAAATCAGATATTTCACTGTTAACTGTTATCTAGCAATTGCAAACTTGTATGTGCTAATTGAAGTGCCAAAGAGACTATAAATGTAGATAAATGTAAACACTTAAACAGCATATGTAATCTTAAAGATTTGCATAAGAAAAACCCCTATAAATCTGAACACAAAAGAACATTAAACATTAACGCATCTTTCATTGTTGTTCTTGTGCAAAACACACACAAAAAGAACACTTAATTTCAACATTTCTTAATATACATCAGTTTAAGTTCAATATCTCCTCATTATATCTGATGGGGAACATCTCAGGTTATGCATGCAACCATGTTTACCTGAGAGGGAACGAGACACTGCGTCCTCTAGAGGTCACTACGGGGAATGTCGTCAGAGTGACCAGTAGCACGTCTAACACAACAATAACATTGTCATCCACTTCTTCATTTAAAGGAAACAAAGCAGGTATCCAAGAGGCATGGCGATGGGAAACAATGTCTTGTTCCCTCTCAGGGAACCATGGTTACATGCGTAACCTGAGATGTTCCCTTTCAAGGGAACTCACACTGCTAGTGCTATTGCTAGTGAAATGGCAATACCTTCCACCGTTAATAGAGACAGAGGTTTGCTAATCAAGAAGGCATCACAAAGAATCATTTAAGTTGATAGCATGGAGATAACACAAGGGGACTATTACACTCAACCTGCAATAAGACCTCAATAACAGTCTAACAACATCAAACTGCTGCCATGTCCAAGCTTCAGGAAGACAGGGAGGCTAAGTAAAGAGCCAGCAGCTTGTCCTCCACAAAGAAAGAGCTCCTAAGGGCTCTGGAGTAACCTTAGCACCATTCTGGATAGTGAAGTACTCACAAACAACCCCCAGGAGCAAGAAGGGAGTACAATCAAGCTCCTAGCACCAGGGAGTAGCACACCTAAGAGCAAAGAAGTACTAGCCAAATTCCCCGTAGGGCTCTCCAATAAGGAGGCTTACAAAGAGCCTTACAACTTAATGGAAAAAAGGGACCAAAATAGAGGATGCCAGTTGGCCTTACAACCTAGAAAAGAAGGGGAGGACTAGACTAGAGGGCCTACCCCAAAATGTTAAAATGGTGGAGAATTCACAAGAATCCTGACAGCTCAACACTGAAAGTCAGAATGGGCTAAACATAGAAAGTGGAGGCCTAATCAAACAACTCACAGACTGAGAGGAGGCCAAACAACACCTAACTGATTGCAAGGTTGACAGCGCTCAAGAAATTTTCCCTGAGGAGGCTCACAGAGAGCCTAAACAACTTGAAACTGCTATCCAGGTGGAGCTCTAAGCATTGGAGGCCTCATCAGAAAAACTAAAGCGAGTGAAATCCTAATGACACTCACATGTAACAGCAGCTAGCCAAGGAGGCTCACAGAGAGTCTAACAACTTGGTACCACTGCTGACCAAGTTTTAAGAATGGAGGCCTCAGCATGACAACTTTCTGAAGTGAGAGAAGGCCTAACTACACCCTATGCTCAAGACAGAGAAGAGGTCTATCTACACTTTATTCCATAATGTGGACAGCAGAGGAAGCAGACTATCAAAAATGGCCCTAAACAATTGGCTGGATGTTTCATAGTAGTCACATTCTTAGCATGTACACAAACAAAGACGACAAAGAAGAGGATGACGTGCTCTTCCAGTGCATACCTTTTATATTTTGGTCACACTGGTTGTAACATCATAATGTCCGATTAATGTTATTGTTGTGTGTAGACATGTGCCTCAGACACCGGTCATGCTGGCGGCATTCCCAATAGCAACTTCTAGAGGATGCAGTGCGAGTTCCCGTGAAAGGGAACTAGTGACTGCTGTTGCAACTTGTTCAGTTTAAGTTTAATTTAATATAATTAGTTATGAGTTTGTGCAACCAATTCTTTGAAGTATAATGAACTTTCAGTAATATTTTCGTTTAGTTCATTTTACTTTTTAAAATGTTATTTATTTATTTTTTACTTTTTAATAAGGCCAAGCAAAACAAAGCTAAAATAGATTGATTTCTAAAATATGAGCGCACACATCTGAAACACATAAAATATTAAACATAAAGCTTCACAGCAGCATCTGAGTACTGAACTGAGCTCTTTTTGGGGTTGAACTGTCAAATATACACACTTACTGTATGTGTCAAATTGCTGTCCCCTCATAAACACAAAGTCTTAAGTGAGCGTAAACAGTTCAGAAAGAAAGCACATGTGTATTAGTATATTAGATCTGTGCATTCAGTCTTAAAGTGACCGCAGCCTAATAAACTTGCTGCTATCTGTGTCATTAATGTTAATCAACATAAACAACAAAAGAGAGAAAATCTTGCTGCCCTCCAATGAATCACTTTTTAACTTTAATAGGAATAAATATATATTTAATTTACACAATGAACACTGTTTAAGTAGCATTTCTTTTTTTTAGTGCTTGGAGTTTTTCCACATTTATTTATTTATTTATTTATTTTGTCCGATTGTAAGCTTAAAGGGCTTAACCGGATGCAAAATTAACTTTTGTTGTTGTTTGAACATAAATGTGTGTTGGAAGTGTGTGTAAAGTGACGTGACATACAGCCAAGTATGGTGACCCATACTCGAAACTTGTGCTACGACACCAACACACCAACCACACTGCCGGCCCGAGACTCGAACTCGCAACCCTTGGGTTACGAGTCCAACACTCTGACCATTAGGCCACGACTTCCCCACATCCATCCAATAATGATAAAAATCCACCCAGTGTTTTTTTTTAAATCCCAAATATTAAATCAGTCTGTTCTTAGATTCCTGTCAGAATGATGTAGTTTTGCACAGGCCCCTCCCACGATAGTTGATAGACAAGGCCGTCTTACCTTAGACCTGCCCTGAGTGAGCTGAGAGCTGCCATTGTGTCGTCTCCAGTGCAGGGGAAGACAAGAATGTCTCAGATTACGCGATTGAGGTGTTTTGTGGTTTGATGTAATAATGAACATAGCAGTCATCATTTATTCCCAACATCTGAGGCGCTGAAGACATAGAGGATTAATTAAATTTTTGTTTTGAAGGTAATGCGCCAATCTCCGATCTGCCTTAATATGTTCATGCGAATCATTCGTGATCGAGCTTCATCTACAGTAGAAGTGTGTATAAGGTTTTTTTTTTATGAATCTCTGCAAATTGCCGTTCCTAATATGTGCTAGTGAGCAAGTTTTGCAGCTAAAGTAAACAGTACTGCTTGTCACCCCACAGAAGATTGGGGCGGGGTGAGCAGAGCTCATTAGCATTTAAAGCAACATGGACTAGAACAACGTGCTGAAAACAGAACAGATTTTGACAGGGTAAAAAAGTTTTTTTTTACACTACCATTGAGAAATTTTAACCAAAGTATGTTATAGACTTTTCATTAAGACCCTAAAGAATCATATCAACTTATCAAATGGGCATCCGTTGACCCCTCTAAGAGTTAAGTAAGCTTTTTTTTTTTAAACTTATGTTATTTAGGCCTCTATTAATTTTGTCAAATTGAAATTGATCTCAAGAATTCTGAAATTTTTAATTGTATCAATCATTTTGATAGCTTAAAAAGAATCGTAAATAAATCATGATATATTGCCTTGTGAATTGAAATTATTTATATCATGATATAAAATTTTGGGCATATTGCCTTTCTCCTTGATATCTCCCTGATATCTGATGCAAACTGTTTATAATTAAACAATTACATTTTGCCTCATTGTTTAATTTAATTTGCATAAAAGTGAAAGAACATCAATAACCATAACCATGATGGCACCATCCTATATGCTAATCTCAGAACAGTAAAGTTAGAAATTTTCAGGCCAAGTTGGAAGTGCATTATGAGTAGGAAGTTGGAAACTTTTCAAGTTAAATAAAACACAGCACACACAAAGACACACATACATTTTCCTTTTTGTTGAAGTTGCTGTAGACGAAATAGTGAAGCTCCTTCAATGTTCTCATCATCTCTGTCAAGAAGGCAGTATCTACCAAAAACATTATTACAAAAGGTTTTGATTCATGCTAGTGCTTCATTGAAATCTCTCAGATTTCTCCACCCTGCCTTATCCTAACATATGGTGCAGATAATGAGTTCCCTCAAGGTAAACGCAGTGCTTTCCTCTCCAGCTGCCGTGTCTGCAGTGAAATTGATCTGCTGCTTGTACATGAGGTTGACACTTAACAAATCTGCCTCCCGCTGAGTGTTAAAATATGAGATGAACTGGCAATGTGTCTTCCATATGACATCAATTTTCAACTTATGCACAGAAATAGGCTCAAAATGACTTTGACACAAAGCTTTAGATGTATTTAAGGCAGAATACTCTTAATTAACATAGAAATACACCAAACAGCAATATTCATGAACAAAATGTACTAGGTGGTTCAAAATGAAAGAAAATACAATAAGTAGGTTTTTGTGTGTTCTAAAGAAAATGTGTGCTTGCCTGTGCACAATGCCAGGGTATTCTGGGTGATTGCCAGGGCGTTAATATGCAGTTTGCTGTGGCGTTCTGAGCATTGCTTTTTACATGTTGTTATGTGATTCCCAGGGTGTACTGAATGGTTGCTGGGTTGGGCTTAATGGCCACTCACTAAGTCTCTGTACTTTTGATATGGCTTGGGTCCCCCATGATTGTATATGCTTTATTGTACAGCTGAAATGTCTGTTCACTTAGAAAAATAATCGCACCACTTGTCAACAAGCAATTTCTGTTTTAGCACAATTATTGCTGTTTTTGGCATATTAGTATTGCATGCATAAAAGTGACTCTTTCACTAATTATGCTTTGGGTATTTCAGTATATTCTGATTATCTCTCATATCTATTTCTTTGTACTTGAATAAATTACAGTGCTGTTCAAAAAGGTTGAGGTTGGTAAGATTTTTTAATGTTTTAAGTCTCTTCTGCTCACCAAGACTGCATTTATGTGATCAAAAATACAGTAAAACAATAATACTGTGAAATATCATTACATTTTTATATAATAGTTTTCTATTTGAACATGTTTTAAGGTTTAATTTATTTGTATGATGCAAAGGTGAATTTTTAGCATCATTACTCTAGTTATCAGTGTCACATAATCCTTCAGAAATCATGAAACATACTCAAGAAAAAAAAATTATAATCAGTGATGAAAATATTCATGAAAATGAATATTTTTGTTAAAACTGTGATAAAATAT
Source organism: Cyprinus carpio (assembly GCF_018340385.1). Lineage (NCBI taxonomy): Eukaryota > Metazoa > Chordata > Actinopteri > Cypriniformes > Cyprinidae > Cyprinus > Cyprinus carpio. Next base: position 27,692,214 of record NC_056601.1, read on the forward strand.
TATATATCAAGAACATACTGTGGTATTAGTTACAGTACATGCCAGATTTTTGTAATTTGGGTTAAATTTGGGTTAGTGATGGTTGCATTAACAAAAAACACTAATGATTAACAATGTGTACTAATACTAAGTTAATTTTCAGAACTGTCATTTTATTCCCTTTGGCAGTTCCAGGTTCTTATTTGTATGGCTATAGCCCCACATTCCTTGATTTTCTGCTGGCGTATTTTAGGGCATCTTGCCTTGGTAAATGAACCAGCTCCATCTCTACAAATCTTCTGTGTCCATTTTTAGGAGTAGTAGGTTTGTCTCCAGATGGTCCTGGTGATATCTCTGTGCCTCACACTGCTTTTGATCGGTCCAAGGCACTTGCTTACGTCAGGCGCGCTGCTGCCTCACAGGTGGATTCATGCTGGAGCTGGAGAGGAGATGCAACTTGATGGATCTGTTTCTGGTTGCATGCTTGTGCGTGTACAGTATGTGTGTTAACATTTAATCTATTGACTCGATCCCAGACCTGCTTGATATATTCTCAGTCTACACTGTGGCTCTTAAAGCCAATATTTTTATGAATTAGTATCTGTAAATGTCCTCCTGTGTCCTTGTACCATGACAAGCTGGCATTCACCCCCTCAGACTGAGCATCTGGCTCAGGATGAACATTAACCTGCATGAAGGTTAGATTATTTTTTTGATGGATATGTGTTGGTGCTTTTCCTATTAATTTTTGTTGTTGTTGTTATTGTTGTTGTTTTAAAGTGAAAACAAAATAGGATTAAAAAAAAAAAAAAGATTTTTCTGTGCAACTTTCTGATGCTGCTTGCAGAATTTAAGAAGGCTTTTCTATGCCACAATTAATTTGTTCTCTGCGTCTACAAGAGCCTGGCCTTAATCAGTCACTTTTTATATGAGATATTGTGAAATAATATGTGTTGAGTGCACTGAATTATTCTCCTCAAATGATTTTATCTAAGGACAATTATTTAAAATGGATGCTATTTGGTAATGTAAACTCACAACATAATATTCATCTTTCTTTTTAGAAGCAATGGAGAACACCTTTACTGATAAAACTGGCATTGTCCTAGGCAACATATATCCTACGTAAGTTTTATACTTAATGGTTATAGGCAAATAGTTTTTGGCTACTACACTTAAAAATGGTAACATTGAAACTAACTGCTTTTATTCAAAGCAAAAATATTATCTAACATCACTGAACTAACTTATATACATATGTTTATACCAACCAACTCATTTTTGTTGGTTAAATAACATAGAAATGACTCCTTTTATGGAGAAATGGCAGATTACCATTTTTTACAGTGTAGCTATAATTTTTTGCCTCTATGTTAGTTGATTCTTATGCTAGATATTGCCTAGAAATTTTCTTACTATTAAGCTGCTGTGATCACTGTGTGCTATTGTCTCACTGTGAACAAGCATATCTACGGATATTGAGAATTACATTTGATTCTAACTATAAACTGAACATTCCTCCGCTCATTATCTCTTTCAGCTGGTTTCCCTTTCGTTCCCTTCTCACCAGCTCCCCTCCCTACATCTTCATTTTTGCTGGCTCTATGAGATTCCATTTTCTGCTGAATTGCTGAAATGTGATCAACTTTCTCTCCGTCCTCTTCACTCTTTTTCTGCCCTCCTCTCTTAGTAACTTGTTCCTATTACAGGTTTAACTTATCAGTGCAGATTTTAAAGGGTGATGTCACATCACTAATCGAAAATTATTTTATCATCTCTATTGCTTGATCCATAGTTAACATATCTACACGAGTAAGTGGCTTGAAGCAACAAATAGGTTACTGCCATTAAGGGGGAAAAAGGTGAAAATGTGAAAATTTAGCAGAGTTAAAGGAACCTGTGCTGTGAATGGTGACTTTGGAGGTAAATAAAAGGGTTTGTGAAAGTGACAATTTAAGTCTAATTGGATTAAAATAAGGTTGAAGTACAAGCTCCAAATATATGATTTATTGGAAAACAATATATATATATATATTATTCCTTTTCCTATTCCTTTATTCTTTATTTCCTATCTGCATAGTTGCCTAATGTATAATGATAGTTTTGTACAATAAGAGGATGACACTGTTTAATTAATTTTGTTTTCATTTGAGAACAGTCCATTTAAATGTTTTACATTATATTAAATTAATATGTAAAATTACATGTAAATGTTGAAATTATATCACATAGGTCCTAAACAATGAATTCATGAGTCTAAAAGTGGCTGATCAGCATTGAGTATTACTGACTAATGTTAGATGCATGTGAAAAGACAACAGAAGAATAAAAACACCTGTTTTCAGAAATCTTTCTGTATGCATCTATTCTGAAAAAAAAAAACATAACTGAATCAACGTAACTACATTATTACACAAACAAAATTAAATTTATGGGGTTAGATGAGACAGAAAATAGCTCTGTATACTAAAATAAGGGTCTATTTACGCCACTTCATGCGTTTTCTTTGATTGGATAACTATCAGAAACGCCTTTGCAATGGATTGCAATCTGAATAAAAAAAATCTAGAGCATATCTGTTGCTTTTGGTGAAAAGAGATTTTGAATTTGCATGTAGCACAGGAACGTAAGATCAAATTTATATTTGTTTTGTGGAGACACATTTATATTATAAGTGTAAATGGAACAGTTATAGCTATTTGAGCTGAAAAAAAAATAAAATAATAAAATGTGTGGCAGGTGTAAATAGTATCAAAGGTTAAAAATAGTATTTTATTTACATCTATGAAGAACCGTTAACATTCATAGAACCTTTCCATTCTAGGAAAAGTTCTTTATGGTAGAAAAAAGTTGCTGAGATTTTTAAAAAGTTCTTTACATTAAGAAAAATTGGTTCTATGATCCATTTCACTGTATATTAAAAAGTTCTTTGGGGAACTATGGTTCCCTTTCGCTCGGTTACTCTTAATATCACGTCGGTGACCGATGAATTGGGATCATGCTTCGAGAGACCAATCTACTGTAAGTGTAAACTAAATGAGCCAATGCACATTGGCATGCAGTTATTGCATCCAGCTGCAGCTGATCACAGTGTGAGCCTAAAGAGGCAGCAGGTGCAATGCATTCCAGCTTTTCACTTCAGAGCCGAGCCACAACATCGTTCTGCTCCATCCAAGTGTCTTCAAGTGAGCGGTGAGTTCAACGTGCTCTTGGAAGCTTCTGGTGTTGGCGGTACAGCGCTTCAGCAGTGGTGGTTCTGTGTCGAGCGGGTTGCACACTTCAGGTTGCAGTACCCCTCTGTTGTGCTGCAAGCGGCCATTTCCCCTGTACACTAAAGAGCATTTCCCTGAAAGAGCAATTTTCTCTAAAAGAGAAAAGTCTTTTTAAAGATGCCGTTTCACCCGTGTGTTTCTGGATGCGGTTGTTACATGGCGCCAGGTGATAGTCACGATCGCTGCCTCACGTGTCTGGGCATTAAACACGTTGAGGTGGCTTTCATGGATGACTCATGTTCCCATTGCAGGAAGATGACCATCTCGGAGCTGCAGACCAGGCTTCGCTACCTCCAGGGGGCGGAGTTCCATTGCCTCTGGCGCGATTTAAGGATCGTCCTGGCAGCTGGCAGGCGAGATCTACTTCAGGCAGTAGCACGGACAGTTTGAGGGTCACAGTGGTGGCAAACCCCTCAAAGAACCAAGCCTCAGGGGCCCACCACCCCTCCAGCACCTCCGATCCAGTTGGGCAGCGAATGGAACGTGCTGGGCCCTCTTTAAAGAGCATACCAGCGGTACCCTTCGGGGCCCCTCCCGATGACCGGATGTCGATCACTGCATTGGAGGGAGAGCACTCTGATGAAGATTCAGCTGTGCTGCCGCCCTCCGGGATGGTGGCAATGCCTGAAGCGGATCCAGATATGACAGATGTGCTTTCCCGGGCCGCCAAGAAGGTAGGGCTCGAGTGGAAACCTCCACCGTGTCCTGAGCCTTCCAGGCTGGATGATTGGTTCTCAGCGCCCCATCCCGGTGCCTTTCTTCCTGGAAGTGCATGAGGAGCTCACCAGGTTGTGGCCAGCACCTTTTACTGGGTATTCTGCTATCCCCCCAGTGTAGCGGTCGGTAGCGATGCAATTGTGTCCTAAGTCCGCCTCCTGGTGGGGAGAGCTGTTGCTCCCTTCCCGGGCCTGTAGGCATTCGTCTGGTCTAACCAGAAGTGCCTATACGGCTTGCGGGGAAGCTGCTTCCGTCTTACACGCTATGGTGTTACTGCAGGTGCATCAGGCCAAGGCACTGAAGGACCTGCATGAGGGTGGTCATGATCCGCAAGATCTGAAAGAGCTCCGAACCGCCACTGACCTCTCGCTCCGAGTAGACCCCGAAGCCGCCGCCAGGCGCCGCCATTTGCGCCATTTGCGCCATTAGAATTTCAGCCGCCGCCAGCCAATAATTTCCTAAGGCAAATTGAGCCGCCATCTGATAAAGTTTGGCTGAGCCGGCTAGAATTATTTGCATCAAATAATAATTCTATCACATAGAGACATACACACACGAAATATATAAACAATACACGAGATCTATTTTCCCACTGGTTTCATAACAGCACAGTCTTGTGCTCATTGCTACAATACACAGACTCACAGTGAATTGACGACCAATTAAAATTGCTCGTTTTCCGTACAGAAGAAGCGATGCATTTTTTTCTCGCACTGAGGTGAAATGGCGGAAAGAAGCAAGCAAGGTAATTTTGATCTCACTTCTCACATACTTTCCTAATTCCTACTTACTTTTTTTTTAACTTAGGCCTACCCAGACTTTTGTTAAATCTTCAGGGCACGGTTGCACAAACACCTGAATCAAAGATTGATGTTATGAACCAAATATTCTGGAACGGAGAGATTTATAGCACTGAACGTGATATTACTTCAGGAACAAACCACCGTTTCCACATCGCTAATTCACGACGCATGCTTCAGTGTACATTGAAGTGAAATGTGTAAAACTTTGTCCAAAATAATACTGATAACAGTGTGTGTTTATATTAAGGCAAGACACGGCAGGCAAAAACATCGTTTTTTTTTTTCCTGGTCAATTTTGAGATTTTTGGATATTTATCTTCAATAACATGTCTTCTTTCAGACTTGTGGTGAAAAAAAAAGTACGAAATACACATTTAGGTCTTTATTTTACTACACTTCGTCTGTTTGCATTTTGTAGAAATATAGTGTAAGCCATGCATTGCTTGGAAAGATTGAGATCTAGTTAATCAGTATAACATAGACATCTGTAGACATGAAGTGGCAGCTTCAGCCATTTGCAGCCATGAAAAGTTTGGCGGCTGCAGCAGCCATTTAGGTTTTGGCTGAGCCAGCTAGGCAGCCAATAACTTCATCAGCCAGCCATTATTCTCAAAACAAATGGCTTCGGGCTCCACGAGTTCTCTCGGTTGTGCGATGTCCATGCTTGTGGTCCAGGAATGCCATCTATGGCTGTGTCTGGCTGACATGAGGGACACCGACAGTATGGTTCCTCAATGCCCCTGTGTCCCAGAACGGCCTCTTCGGCGACGCAGTAGAGAGCTTTGCCCAGCAGTTCTCGGCTGCACAGAAGCAGATGTAGGTGATCCGACAAATCCCACCCCAGCGGGCAGCTGCTACCACCACCTGTCTGCCGGCCACAGCACCCCATTCTGCTTTTCGCCGAGGGTGCCCCCCTGTGTCCACCCCAGCTCCTGCGCAGCAGCCTCCAGCAAAGCAGCATCATGGAGCCGGTGTAGGCAAGCTGCCCCATCTATCCAGGCCCCTGTCAAACTTGGCAGCAAGCAGAAGAGCAAGCGGCCCTGAGACAGGCGACCCAGAGATGGAGGGATCTGCTCTTCAGGAGATGGTGAATGCACCACTCCTTCCCCCGGAGGAGGATCGGGTGGAGAATCTTTAGTTTTGTTTTACCCCGCTGTTGGCCTCACGGTCGACGGTACCCAAATTCTCGATGAAAGAGCAGTTTGGGCACGGAGAGTTGCGGACAGCCCAACACCGGACCTCACTCATGCTCCTCCTTCACCAGCCGGCAGCAGTGGGCGGTTCAAGAGCACCAACAAAGGCCCTACTCACGCACCCGCTGCCAACCTGTGGAACCAGGTAAGCATTGCACCGCACACTCAGACCCCTCTCCGTTCCGTTAACAAGCCGCTCGAGTTGGGTCCCTGCGTTCCACCTCGCTGCCCCACTGCGGTTACAGCAGTAGTTCCGTTGGTCCCGCTTGCATGGTTTGTGGGTGTCTGGCTAGCTCTACACAGCCCTGGCTTCTGCGAATCATCAGCCTCGGCTATGCAATTCTGTTCACCCGGCATCCCCCCAAGTTCAACGGCATCCGCTTCATTACAGTGAAGGCAGCCAATGCTCCTGTCTTGTGTGCGGAGATCACAGTCCAACTTGCAAAAGGATGCGATAGAGCCGGTCCCTCCAGCTGATATGAGGATGGGGTTTTACAGCCCTTCATTTTACCCGAGAAAGGCGATGGATTACGGCCAATCTTGGACCTGCGTGTCTTGAACCAGGCCCTTCATCGGTTCCCGTTCAAGATGTTAACTAAGAAATACATCTTTGGGTGCATTTGTCCCCAAGACTGGTTTGCAGTGATTGACCTGAAGGACCTGGCGTTCGAATGACAGGCATATCAGTACAAGGTCCTACCCTTTGGGCTGTCCCTGTCTCCCCGTGTCTTCACGAAAGTCACGGAGGCGCCTTTTGTTCCCCTCAGAGAACAGGGTGTTCGCATTCTCAACTGTCTCAAAGATTGGCTTATACTAGCACAGTCTCAGGATCAGTTGTGCGAGCACAAGGACCTGGTGCTCCGGCACCTCAACCTGTTGGGTCTTCGAGTTAATTGGGAAAAGAGCAAACTCTCCCCGATGCAGAGGATCTCTTTTCTCTGTATGGAGTTGGATTCGGTCAAACAGACAGGACACCTCACAGAGGAATGTGCACGTTCAGTGCTGACCTGCTTGAATCCGTTCAAGGGCAGGACAGTGGCCCCACTGAAACTATTTCAGTGGCTTCTGGGGCATATGGCAGCTGCAGCGGCACTTACACTGCTAGGGCTTTTGGATATGAAACCGCTTCAGCATTGTCTTCATGGCCGAGTCCCAAGGTGGACGTGGAAGTGCAGTACTCACTGGGTTACACCGGCCTATCTCCAAACCTTCCCCCTGTGGTCAGATCTTACATTTCTCCGGGCAAGAGTGCCCCTGGAACAGGTCTCCAGGCATGCTGTGGTTTACACGGATGCCACTGCTGGCTGGGGACCAAGTACAACGGGCACGCAGTGTCGGGGGTATGGACGGGCCCCCATCTGCACTGGCATATCCATTGCCTAGAGTTGTTAGCAGTGCTCCTTGCCTTGAACCATCTCAAAGGGCACTTTTGAGGCAAGCACGTGCTGGTCCGAATGGACAAAACTCTGCTCCTGCTTGTACTGGCCTCCATCAAGAGGGTAGGGGACCTGCACACATTTTCAGTTGACGATTCGTGCCTAAAGTTTGGCAGCCGGCTATATGCTCAAGGTTGTCTAGTTCAATCAGTTTGACACACAGTAGAACCAACAGTGTGAAGAAAGCACTGAAAGTAACCAATTTCTATTAATTGAATAGAATCTGAATACTATACCATGCAATGACGTTCAAATATTGAACAAAAGATTCTGCAAAAAAAAGCCTTTCCTATAGGTACTGTTGAAAAAAAAGTGTAAAGCACAGAATATTTCAGATGTAACTTTATGGTGTAGCATTCAGCTTTATTGATATTACTGCAACCTCCAGACCGTATAATTATTACATACTTTTGGCTATATGCAGATGATTTGTGTTTTTGTTTTTTGTTTTGTTTGTTTTTTTATGAAGATCTGAAGCTAATTAAAAAGCAGTGTTTCTAGATCCTAAATATAGAGTTGCTAATGCCGTTAGTGAAAGTGCAATTCTTTGCAAAGTGCTGAACTTCTAAGAGGGTCCAAATGAACCTGAACTACAGGTACCGGGTTTGTACACTGAAAAAGTAAGCGAAGAAAACAAAAATAACGACTTTATTCAATAATTCCTTTGTCAACGGCCTCCTCGGTGTCACTCCATATCACCGTGCTGCGTATGCTTTTCTGTGTCCTCCGCGCCACAAGGATGCTTACAAAAAGTGGACTTACAAAAAGTGTTCCCGTCACTTCATATAACCCAGATTACACAAATAAATTAAAATGTACTACTAAGACGAACACTTTTTCATACCTTTTATGGACCTTTACACTGTTATCTACTTGGAAGTCTATGGGACAATCTCAAGCCTCCAGGTTTTCATCCAAAATATATTTAAATTGTTTTCCGAAGACGAACTGAGCTTTTACGGGTTTGTATATATTTAAACAAACAAGTGATTAATGACTAAATTTTCATTTTAGGGTGGAGTATCCCTTAAATCACTCTTTTCGTTTATTTTAGTTATCAAAACTGCAATCATCTTATGCGGTGCCATACATTATGTAGAGTTATGGATTTCTCTATTCATTTAGAGTGAAAACAGAGGAGGAGGGTTGAAGGCAAGGTGGAAAATGAGTTATATCTTTTTTTAGTTGCTTTTCATCTCATTTCCGTTTGAGCCAATGTATGCAAATAAATTAAATGCAAATGAAAAGATTGTGTTACTTGCTGTATTCTGCTATACTGTATTTTGAACCATGTTATAACAAAACACAGTAACATGGTAACACTTTAGAATACTGTTTTGTCATTAATAACAAATAAGGGACAAATAAGTAGCACAATATTAAAATATATTTTAGAAGCTATGAACTAATAAAAATATATTCTCCTAATTCTTGAAGGTAGCATTATTTAGCACCATGCATTCCATCAAATGTCAGGAGATTGTAGAACTAAAGAGGCTTATCTTTGACATGATCTCAAATGGAGTGTTGTAATGTAAAGATAAACCCTTAAAAATAGCACAAACAGATGGACAGTATTCTGCATGTGTCACAGAATATTGGCATCCCTCTATCATCCTGTATAAAGATCCATCCATGGCCCTTTCTTAGCTTCTGTACCTAAATGAGATATAAGATCTCTTATTGCTTGCAGTTCATGAAGTTCAAAAAAGTTTCCAGGGCCTAATCCAGGAAACTAGGTACAAAAATAGTTGTATTGTGGACCTTAAGGACAAAAGTGTTCCCACTGACATATCCAAGACTTAAATAAATAACAAATAAAAATAAGTGCATTTATTTTTTTAATTGTGTAGAATTAAGTATATAAAAATTATTAAAAAAAAAAATACTTTCCACATCCCATTTTTGACATTATTATTATTATTTATTTATTTATTTATTTTTTGTCTTCTAAGGACTTCTGTGTATTTTTATTAAATTGCTACACAATGGTTAAAAATTAACACTTTATTTGGATGTGTATTATTAACCCAACCCTATTTTATGATGATAGTTGGCAAAGTGCACCCAGAGATTTGGCAGAAATAGTAACCTCTAGCATATGACCATCACTCACACCAAGAGTGAAAAAGGTGGACCTTGGAAAGTATGTAATGATTTACAAAGCTATCATCCCCAAAGGCATAGGTGTATATTAATTAGAAAAAGCAGCAATGCATATGAAAGAACAGAAGAAGAAGCGAGGCAGATCTTTCTGTCATCTAGGCGCAGTGGCTCACAGTATTGGCAGCCATTCAATACACCATTAACAGCCCTGAATGTCGGCAAATGAGTAAGATGTTGACAGCACAAAATTCTCCGGGATTTTTTAGTCTATATCTGTGACATTAGATAGGCAGTGTACTTGCGTGACTGTTTACAAGTCCAGTGGGTCGTCAGGTAACAGTTTAGTTGGAGATTTTGGCAACAACCAACAATCAAAAATTTACTCATAGCTTACTCATAAATGGAGTGGTGACTCCAGAAACAATTAATCTTATCCATTTCAGTTCAAATTAACAGCTAGCATAGCAAATGAGGAACTTAATTACCATGGAAATTTAATGGACAATTAAGATATTACTAGTCATTGGCATTAAGCAGTCATCAGCTCAATGATAAAAACTTCAATATAACAGAAACTCTTTTAAATGTCACATGTAACAGCATTAAAACATAATCATTAAAATTAAAATAGACTTAATTTTAACATGTATTGTCCTCATCTGGTCCTATGCACTGTTAAAAAAAGAGAGTTGTTCGAAGTCTGTTCAAAATTTAATTTCATTGTAATTATTTGTGGTATTTACTATCAATTTCTGATTGAAAGATGATTTAAAGTAAATTAATTTCACTGTGCAAAGCATGAAATCTATTGCTCAATTTCTACAACACAAGTTACTACAACATAGTTAAAAAAAAATTATTAGTGTTTTTCTCAACATTATTCTGTTGTAGTTTTTCTTAAGCGATTTGACACATTTCTCCAAACTCAGGTCACTTTTCTCAAAACAGTTAACACAGTTCATTTATTTATTTTTTACAACTGAATATTAATCTAATTAATCTTAAATTAAAACTGTTGTTTTGATTTGAGAAATAACGGACTGTGACAGTCTTCAGTGTAAATCTGCAGTGTCTCACATAAGTGGACCTGACTGGTACATTAATTTTTAAGACATCATGTTTGAGAAGGAGGAAAAGGACAGTGATAGTGCTTATTTATTATTAATTCATAGCTAAACTCACTCACAGTGTACTTCCTCACTTACTTCACCTAGACTTCAACACTGTCAGCAGTTCCTCCTTTAAAGCTGACAGTGCTGGTCATCTGAACACTACAGTGTCATGAAGATAGTCTCATCTCTAAAAGTCTCTAAAATATCTCAACAATTTCCCCATGACACCAGTAAGATTAAATCAAGAGTGATTTGCGACTTTTTTTTTTAAGGGCACAATATGCCCTTAAAAAGAAGTGCACTTAACTGTATTGAATGTGCACTTTTAGTGTACTTTTCTTTAATTTTAACTTGCAGTTAATATTTATGATATATAGTGCCTTTTAAGTTTACTTAAAGAGAGTTCACTTTTGTGACTTTTAAGAAGTGCACTAATATAAGTAATAATGTTAAACTTGAAATTTTACTTACATACTGTAAATTTTTAAATATTGTGTTTTAATAATCTTTTGTCAAGCTTTAAAGGTGTACACTTATTTTGTTGACTTATGTACTAAAACACATCAAGTACTTGATTATTATTTTAACTGTAGTGTGTTTGATATAACACTCAAAGTGAATATATTTTTAATGTCCTAAATTGCAAATTCATAATTACAAATTAATAATTACAAGCACATTTTAATACATTTCAATAGAAATTACTTTTTTTGTTTACCACAAATGCTTGCATTTAAAGAATAATAATAATAAAAAAGTATGAAATTAAATACAAAGACATATTTAAGTCGTACTGTACATAAGTGGACCATAAAAAAGCACTCTAAAGTTCATCTGACATTTTCATTTAATTGTAGTTAACATTACCATTAAGCAAACACTGAAGTATATTCTTTAAAGTAACTTCCATAATAAATAGTGTATTTCTTTTTCACAAAGGATGTGTGAGATTTCAAAAGGAACCCAAACATTTCCCATCAAATTCTTCCTAGACCAAATTATATGAGCTACTGTATGCTATTACTTTATATGTGTATTTTAAAATATTTAATTCAGTAATCATCATCAATCAGCAGTCAATGTATTACAGTAATGAGAATTTGTCACAAGTGGAGACATGCAGACAAGAATGAGAAAAGATTAATTTATATACAAAAGAGTGCATAATAGAATGTTGTTGAAATTATTGATCACATTGCAGAAACAAATTTGTATAATTCCTTATTTCAAATCATTTATGGTTACTTGGATAAAAGGTGTTTGACCAATCAGGACTGCCTACTAAAAACAAGCTTGGTTTATACATTATCTATGGATCTGAAGTCACATTGGTAACTCGGGCAGAATTTTATCTGCAGTGTGTGTGTGTGTGGTGGGGGAGGTTGCTCACTGAAAGTTGCTGATTGTGTTTGTCAGCATGGTAATCAGATCCATCCCTCTGGCTGCATAAACTGTTCGATATATCAGGAAGTAAATATTCATCGGTACTGTCCTGTATTCAGGTGTGTAGAGTGTTTCAAACACGTGTGTGTGTGAGTATCTGAGTGATAATTGTCTCAGTGGTGATCAGAAAATGCTGATAAGCATGTATGTAGTTTGTGTTCACTGCAGAGGTCTAAAATAGCTGCAGCGCAGAGGACATTAATATGCATCAATATGCTGTATGTAACAAGAGAGTATGTCTGTGACTCCATGCCTATGCACTACTGTATCTGCTTCAGAACAGCTTCTAAATCCAGATTATTCCCATCTTCTACTTATTTATGAGTCTGCAGAATGCTGAATGCATTTAAACATGATAAATGCATTAAAAAGTGCATTAGTAGCGCAATTAAATTAGTCCAAATGTTTTATTTAGACATAAGGGGCTTTCGCACCGCTTTCCTGGTTGTATTCACACCGGCAGCAGGAACTTTGAAGTGGCCGACAGCGGCGTCTTTATTCGTGGCTATAACTGGTAGTTCCTATAGAACTGTTTTAGACCCTACTCTGAAGTAGGAGCTAATTAAGTTCCTCCAAATGGAGTTCCTAGAATTTAAACCGTTCCTAGTTCCTGCGGTGCGAACACGCCAAAAAGCAGGTACTTCCGCCAATAGTTCTAGGAACTATGAAAGGTTCTTCCGGTGCGAAAGCCCCTATATATGCAACATACACTTTTAAAAATGAAGGTGCTTAAAAGGTTCTTCACAGCAATGCCATAGAAGAACCATTTTAGGTTACACAATCAACCACTTAGTCAAAGGTTCTTTAAATAACCATCTCTTTCTTACCTTTTTATAATCTGAAGAACCTTCTTTCACTACAAAAAATCTTTTGTGAAACAGAAATGTTCTTCAGATGATAAAGATTCTTTATGGAACCATTTAGACAAAGAGGTTCTACTATTGCATTATGAAGCACCTTTATTTTTAAGAGTGTAGGCTCATATTTTTACAAAACTCCAAAAATGTACCTTTAAATACAATTCACTGCAGTTGAAATGAACATTAGAGGCAGTAAAACGCCAACAAACTTTTTTTCCCCTTTTCCTTTAGTAGAAACACATTAAATGTCGGCACAGGAATGTATTTCCAATGAGCCTGAGTTGCATACAGTATATGACATAATGAGGACTTAAAAATGTGCTGCATAGAATGTATGATGGCAGTAACAACAGATCTTTTTTCTGCATTGTGCTGTAAGTCGGATTCCAGGAGTAAAATGCCATTCATTCATTTTCACAAAATTTCAATGGCCCCCAGAATAATTTGTTGTATGAATATCTGAACATGCAATATTTCAAAAGAAAGAGCAGAGCCTCTGCTTTTAAACAAAACAAAAACATTTTATTCTACCTTCATACACTGAGAAAATCACGTTTTTGTCAAAGACTATGTCCGGATCAGATTCTGATCAATGATCAAAAACAAAGAGGGAGTTTGTTTCCATCAACACTCCCAAAGCTTCATAGTCCTAAACTACTCCCTGGGTCGACTTTCCATTTGGTAATGTTGGGCAGTTTTGATCTATATGCTGTTTTTCACTAGGATTCTGATTCCAATTGTTTCTGCTTCTTCTTCGCTGTGTTTTGTTCCAGACATTGTTTTTTTGAATGTCTGTTTCATTCATACTCATAGCAAGAGGGCATCTTCACACAGAAACTACACAAGCCTTCACGAGACTCACAGAAATAATATAATGTTCGACGTTCCATGAAATCCCTTATATTGACAAAGGCATCCAGTTATCCCTGTAGCTGTTAACCCACACCTGGACGCCAGTGCACTGAACACTCTTTGTTTGCACGTGTCAATGTTTACGAATAGATTAGATGAAAAGGACAAAATTTATCTTTACAAACTATATATCATTATGAAGGTCTAAGCCTCAAGCATTGACGACAGATCGCTGTTTTTCAATCGAAAGCTTATAAGAATGTATTTGCTAAATTTGTATAAGCAGTACACATCAAATCATGCATAATCAAAATGCAGTACATACCAGATTCGTTGTAATAACGAGTCATAAACACATCCAAAGCTGTAAATCCCGGTTTAGTTAGAAATGTAAGGGTCCACTGAACGACATCCCAAAGAGCACTTGGGCCTAAACATAGTCTCAGAAAAATGGTTGCAGGAATCTTATTTTCATGGTATCTTCTTCAGATTTGAAATAGAAACTCGTGAGACATGTGACTTTCAAACCATTACTTTTCTGGATTGCTCCAGGACTGATTTCATGTATTTTTATATGAAAAAAAATTATATATATTTGCATTTTCAAAATTGCACTTTTAGCATTATCAAATCTGGATGATGGATAGTAAAGCCCAAAGGGTCTTCTTTCCAAAGACACCAAAATTGTGTATGTAGCACACTGAAGTCAGGAACTGTTGCAATTTTAAGTTAGGTAGGGCATTTTCAGCTGTGAGTCCCATAATAGGGGGTGCAGGTAAACAGGTTAACTAAGCCCAAAAACTGCTATACAACTTATTTTTTAAAAAGGTAAGCTATTGCATTAAAATAGTTTATCTAACAAGGCATTAATCAGAGTCACTTATTCAATGCAAAACCAATCTTTTATATTCAGTAAGAAATTTTTAAACATCTCAAATCACATCCAAAAAAAAAAACCACACTTAAAGGTAGAGTCCATGGATGACGAGTTAAGAATGAGAGAGTGAATAAAGTCTTATCTGAATTCCATTCCTTGTGCCAAAAATTCCAGCACAGCTGCCAACTTTAATCCATGTGCCTGTTGTAATCAATACCAAAGTTCATGGCAAATTGGAAGTACAAGGACGATGGGTAAACGATGAAATGATGAGCTTTGTGAACAAAAGGAAATTATAAACTTTAATATTAGACACCACATTCCTCCAGAGAAAAAAAAGTAATTTTTCATTTGAGCATAAAACACAAGTTCCCTTTCAGTCGGTCACTCTCGACATCATGTCGGATGACCAAAGAAATTGGGATCTTGCTTAGAGAGACCATTCCATTTCGAGTGTGAACTAAACGAGCCAATGCACATAGGCATGTGATTATTGCATCCAGCTGCCGCTGATCACAGCGTGAGTATAAGTAGGCAGCAGGTGCAGAGCATATTCAGTTTTTCACTTCGGAGCCGATTGATCACATTGTTCTGCTCCTGACTACTCTACTGAGAGAAGCTCTTCATGTTGGTGATACGGTGGTGGTGGTGGTGATTTCCCATGTCGAGTGGGTTGCACACATCAGGCTGCACTGCCCCCTGTTTGTGTTGCAGGCGGCCATCTCCCCTTTGCGTTTCAGCATGATAAAAGAGCTTTTCCCCTAAAAGAGCATTCAAGGGTGTGTCTTTGTAAAGACGACATTGCGTGGTAAACTGACTGGCAAAAGTTGAATCTTTGTAAAGACGATGTGGGTCTTGCTATCGTCAAAGTATCACCTGGGCGTTTCTGGATGGAGTCGTGGTGATGGTCAGGATCACTGCTTCACGTGCCTGGGCATTTAGCATGATGAGGTGGCGTTTGTGGATGAGTCATCTTCTCATTTTGGGAAGATGATCATCTCAGAGTTGCGGGCCAAGCTCCATTTCCTCAAAGTGTCGGTGCTCCGTTTCCTCTGCCACAATCTAGTTCTCGTTATGGTGGTAGTCAGGCGGGGGCTACTTCAGGGTGGTCTGAGGGTAACAGTAATGGCAAACTCTCCAGGGAACCAACCGCTGGGGGACCATCGCCCCTCTTGCACTCCACAACCAGTTGAGCTGCCAATGGTACATGCTGGAGTGTACCAGCAGTATCCTTTGGCGCTCCTCCTGATGACCAGATGTCTATCGCTGCATCGGAGGGTGAGCCGGAGCTTTCTGGAGAGGAAGATTCGGCTGTGCTGTTGTCTCTAGCATGCACACGTGCCATATGCGGGAAAAAGCCAAGCTCAGATTTAAAAATAAAGAGTGTGTTTTTAATACTCGCGTGACAAGCGCATATGCGAATGACATCATTAGGCTATAATCGATTATGGTCTATTACTGCATCGATGCAGAATCGTACACATCCGCATCGTGATGCATCAATGCAATGATTCATTTCGACACTCCAAGATGGCCGATGCATCGATGCGTCTTGGAGCCATCGAGTGTGGCATTTACCTATACATATCTATGTAAACCATAATGTTACATATTCTTTTTGCTCTTTTCTGTCTTGCTCCTTTGTCTTTGGTGCTTGGGGGGTCATGTTTTCTGTATTACATTATGTTGAAAAAGGCATGCAATGAGCCTGGTTTAAAAATGTAAGTAAAAAGAAAACCAAGTAACATAAAACAAACTATGCATACAAACAATCCAAATTTAACACACACAAACACAACACAAACACACACACTGGGTATTAACTTCTGTACTACGGTGGATTCGGTGCTTTGCTCAAGGGCACCTCAGTCATGGTATTGCCGGCCCAAGACTCGAACCCACAACCTTAGGGTTAAGAGTCACCTCGCTAACCACTAAGCCATGACTTCCCCATGTAGTAGAAAGTACTACGGTGGCTGAGAGAGCTCAGCGCGCTGCGACTTCAGAAAACACATGCAAATAGAAAAAGCACCAGCAAATCAAGAAAACAGTTTGACAGCAGGTGCTGCAAATGCTCACAACGCAAACAAATAAAGAAACATGGTGCAAATGCTCACAACACAAGCAAATAAAGAATTTTATTTGCAGCGCATTTCTTTGTTTGGTTGTGTTGTAAGTATTTGCAGGGCGTTTGTTGTCAAATTGATGAGGTTGTTTTCTTAATTTGCAGGTGTTTTTTTTCTATTTGCATCGCGTTTCTTTATTTGGTTGTGTTGTAAGCATTTGTAGCGCGTGTGTTGTCAAATTGATGAAGTTGTATTCTTAATTTGCAGGTGCTTTTTTTCTATTTGCATCGCGTTTCTTTATTTGGTTGTGTTGTAAGCATTTGCAGCACATGTGTTGTCAAATTGATGAAGTTGTTTTCTTAATTTGCAGGTGTTTTTTTCTATTTGCATCGCATTTCTTTGGTTGTGTTGTGAGCATTTGCAGCGCGTGTGTTGTCAAATTGATGAAGTTGTCTTCTTAATTTTCAGGTGTTTTTTTCTTTTTGCAGTGTGTTTTGTTATTTGGTTGTGTTGTGAGCATTTGTAGCTCATGTGTTATCAAATGCATTAAGTTGTTTTCTTAATTTGCACGTTTTTTTTCTATTTGCATTGCGTTTTTTTATTTGGTTGTGTTGTGAGCATTTGCAGTGTGTGTGTTTTCAAATTGATGAAGTTGTTTTCTTAATTTGCATGTGAGCTCTCTCGGCCACCGTAAAGTACAGATATTTGTGTAAAAATGTAAGGAGTAAAAAAAAAATGTTACACTGTAAAAAATGAGTGCAATTTTAACTGTAAAATATACTGCATAAAAATGAGAGAATAGCACTTAAAAAGAGAATAGCACTACATTCTCCACAATCCTATAATATGCTTGTGACTTTTATAGCTGAATAAAATGCAGATAAAAATGTTTTACCTGAAGAAACATCAATACAGTAAACATGCAATTGGGACAATATATTGTTACAACCAGAGGCTGTGAAATGTTGTGGGATTGAGTTTTATTGTGAGTGACGACACATTATCCTTTCCAAGTAGGAACTACGTAGTCAGTGGCAGCTTTAATAGGCTGCATTCACACTAATGCACAGATCTATTTTGACAGTACTGATAACAGAAAAATCTATTTACAGTAAGTACAGTGCTTAAAGAGATAGTTCACCTATAAATGACAATTTTTTCATTGTTTACCCACCCACAAGTTGTTCCAAACCTGTAATAATTTCTTTCTTCTGTTGAACATAAAAGAAAATACTTTGAAGAATGTGGGTAACCGCACAGTTTCTGGTCCCCAATGACTTTCAAAAATTAACCGTGTTTTTATTATAGTAAAACTGTAGTAACCATGGTTTTTGGCGAAAAGACTACCATTTGTATAACCTTTTGTTTTACTACAAATACCATGGTTAAACTATGGTTAGTGTTGCAAAACCATGGTTAATCTGTGGTTGTCGTGGTTTAACTATAAAAAACATGTTGTTGTTTTTTTTATTATTATTTATACTGTAGTTCTTCAAAAGAAGAATTAACTTTATGCAGGTTTAGAACAACCTGAGTAAATTATTGACAGAATCTTTATTTTTGGGTGAACCATACCATCATTTATATTAATCATAAAAATATACATAATGAATAATCATATACGTCACATACAATTTGGCATTGAAAAAAATATTTTTTTTAAATGCTACATTATTTTGAAAAAAAAAAATTATAACATAAAGTAGTCTTAATTTAAGCAAATTAATTAAAAAAATAAAAATACATAAATAATACAAATTAATTCCATCCAGGTAACAGCTGCAGAACTGTCAAAAAAAGACTAATAATAATTAATAATTATAAATAATCAAATGTAAATAACAATATTGATGTGTTCTGTTGCAAGTTTACATACTTGAGCATGTTTTATTATGGTTTATTGTTGAGCTATGAGTTCCTCATGGATTATTTTATTTCATTTTTAGGGTATGATTATGCTATGGGATGTTAATGTGTGTCCCTTATTGTGTCTCAGTATAGGTGGCAACCGTAGTGTGTGTGTGTGTGTGTGTGTGTGTGTGTGTGTGTGTGTGTGTGTGTGTGTGTGTGTGTGTTGAGGGACCGCACTGCTCACCTCAAGTTGAGGAAGGGTCTAGAAAAGGTGGCCTAAAAAATGCCCACTCAACTCATACCTGGACAGGATACCGCACCTGTCGGGTCATTCCACTTCTGCGGTCGAAACAGAAGAAATAAATCCTATAACCTAAAACTGGCAACATGGAACATAAGAACTCTCCTGGACTCCTATGGCAGGTCTGAAAGACCCCCTGGAAGAACAGCCCTGGTTGCAGCCGTGCTGCGCCGCTATGATATTGACATTGCTGCCCTGAGTGAAACCAGGCTCCTTGATGAGGGGTCTCTAACAGAGGAGGGCATGGGCTACACCTTCTACTGGAAAGGCTATCCCACAGGTGGACAACATCTGCATGGTGGGGGGTCTGGCAATTAAGAACACACCTACTGCCAAGACTCACTGAAACTCCTGTGGGCATCAGTGAAAGACTGATGACCCTCCGTATCCCCCTGGTGAAGAACCGCTATGCCACACTTCTAAGTGTGTATGCTCCAACTCTACCATCTGACAGTGAGTCTAAAGACCCTTTTTACCAAACACTGGATGAGGCTCTCCACCAGATCCCCAAGAATGACAAGATCCTCCTGCTTGGGGACTTCAATGCTCGTGTTGGGCAGAACAGTGGGATATGGAAAGGAGTGCTTGGCAGGCATGGGATTGGTCAGGCCAACTCAAATATGGCATGAGGTTACTTACCCTCTGCTCTGAGCACAACCTGACCATAACCAACACCATCTTCCAGCAAAGGACCAAATACAAAACATCATGGATGCACCCACGTTCCAAACATTGGCACCTGATTGATTATGTCATCTTGAGACGTTGTGATCTCAGAGACATTCTCATAACCCGGGCCATGAGAGGTGCGGAATGCTGGACAGATCATCGCATCATCATCACCAAGGTCCTCATGAAAGTGCGCCCCCCCATGCGAAAACGTGGATCCAGTAGGAGGCGACTAGACTGTGTCCGCCTGGAAGTTACCACTGCAAGGAATGAGTTTCGTCGCTCCCTGGCTGAGAAACTAGGGGAGCTAGAACTCCTCCTGAGGGATGGTAATGCCACAGAACAGCAGTGGACCTCTATTACTACAGCCCTTCATGAAGCAGCAGCCCAAACAATCGGCTATAAGAGCAAAAACCATCAAGACTGGTTTGACAACAACTCAGAGTCCATCCATAACTTACTAAGCAACATGCACAAAGCACATCAGGAAACCCTAAGAAAACCCTTATCCAGCACCGCCAAACAGCATTGGCAAAAAGCTCGTCGGGAAGTCCAGAGAACTCTGCGGACCCTACAGAACAAGTGGTGGATGGAGAAGGCTTATGAAATTCAGTCATTCGCTGACAGAAATGACATGCACAACTTTTATAATGCAGTCAAATCTATTTACGGCCCAATAAGTCACCACATCACTCCCCTGAAAACAGCAGATGGGCTCAAAGTCCTGAAAGACCAGAATAGCATCCTGGAGAGGTGGGCTGAACATTTTAACACCTTACTAAATCAGGACTCTGATGCAGACTATACCATCCTGAATGAATTGCCTGAATTTTCCCCTATTGACAACCTTAGCCAACCTCCAACCTTCCTGGAGGTTCTGTCAGCTGTCCGCTCCCTGAAGGACAACAAGTCTCCTGGCTCTGACAATATTCCTGCAGAACTGCATAAAACAGGGAGGGTATCTCTGCACAAGAACACTACATCATTACATCACCAAGGCCTGGGCTGATGAAAGCATCCCACAGCAATGGAGAGATGCTAGTATTGTCACCATATATTAGAGCAAAGGGGATAGGGCCATTTGTGACAACCATAGGGGCATATCGCTTCTTGCTGTGGCAGGCAAGGTCCTGGCCAAGGTGATGTTACAAAGACTGATTAACAACATCACAGAGTCTATGCTACCCGAGTCACAGTGCGGGTTTAGAAAGAACAGAAGTACAGTCGACATGGTCTTTACAACCCGGCAACTTCAGGAAAAGTGCAGGGAGCAACATAAAGACCTGTTTATGGCTTTTGTCGACCTCTCTAAAGCCTTTGACACTGTGCAGAGAGATCTCTTGTGGGAAGTCCTGCTCCGGTTTGGATGCCCCACTAAGTTTGTCAACATCCTCCGTCAGTTTCATGATGGAATGACTGCTAGGGTGACAATAGGAGGTCAACAGTCTAGCCCTTTCCCTGTGCGCACAGGGGTAAGGCAGGGGTGTGTACTGGCACCAGTACTTTTTAACATCTTCCTCATATGTGTCACCCAGCTTCTCCACAAAGAAATTCAAGACAACAGTGGAGTGAGAGTAGCGTACAGGCTGGATGGTAACCTCTTTAATATCAGGAGACTGCAAGCAACCACCAAACTGCACAGAGTGAGGATACTTGAGCTGCAGTATGCAGATGACTATGCTCTCGTATCTCACTCTCCACAAGACCTCCAGTCTGTCCTAGATGCAGCAGTGAGGGCATATAGTAGGATGGGGCTGACCATCAATACCGCCAAAAACAGTGGTAATCTGCCAGTGGAGTGCCAACATCCCACCCGCACCACCCATCTTCTATGTTGTGGATGAAAAACTATCAATTGTGCCATCATTCAAATACCTGGGGAGTATTATCTCTGAAGACAATAGCATTGACAATGAGGTCCAGAACAGAATCAAACACGCATCAGCTGCCTTTGGGAGACTCCGGCGGCGGGTTTTTCAGAACAAAAACCTTCATCTCAACACAAAAATATGTGTCTACTAAGCAGTCTGCATCACCACCCTCCTCTACAGCTGTGAAGCATGGGTTACTTACAGCCGCCACATCAAGTCCCTGGAACACTTCCACATCTGCTGTCTCCAGCGCATCCTGGGAATCACTTTGGTGTGACAGAGTGCCTCACACTGAGATCCTGAGGAGAACAGGCTGCAAGAGTATTGAGGCCACAATCACCCAGCACCAACTGCGCTGGCTGGGGCATGTCATAAGAATGCCCTACAACCGTCTGCCCCGCAGAGTGCTATATGGCCAGCTACAACTAGGCCAGCGCTCTGCTGGAGGCCAGAAGAAACGCTTTAAAGACCAAATGAAAACAGTGCTTAAGAGGTGCAAAATAAAACCTGGGGACTTGGAGAACATGGCTGCTGACCGTAACACCTGGCGGCAACTGTGTCTAGATGGGACCCAAGCACTGGAGGAGGAAAGGACAGTTAGGAGACAACAACGAAGGCTCAGGAGAAACCACCCGTAAATACCAGTAACAACAATAACATGTATATATGCCCCACCTGCAATAGAACCTGTGGATTCAGGATCTGATTTATTCAGCCATCAGAAAACTCTCACCGTTAAAAAAGACAGAAATGGACGTCATCATCGGATTCGATGGACAACCGCAAGCAAGTGTGTGTGTGTGTGTGTGTGTGTAATCCGTGGAGGGAATAACTAAGAGGAGAGCATCTGATGGATGGGCTTTAGGATGGCTAGAAATGCGCATCATATACATGCAGGCCATGTCAGCAAGGTCAAAAGAACTGCGGGAAATGCTTAGATAGAGATGTGTTTGGCTGAACAGTGTTATTTAGAGAAAAGTAATTTGCATTATTATACCTAATATGCAAGTATTTCTGTCTGTGTTGCTTTTTATCTTGAATACAAAATGTGTATACTATGGTGTAATAAAAAAGGAGAACTATGCTATTAAGCGCTCAGAATTTACACTTTGTGTGAGACAAAATTTCATAATATAAAATCTCATAAATGTGCACTGAAGGAGGGATATGATACCTATAGATCAGAGTATCACTGAGATTGGAATGGGTATTTTGGTTTTAAACCAATTAACAGCCATCTGGAACACCTAGCAACCACATATCATATTTAATAACTATGCATTTCATATGAACTTCTGCATTCTTCTGCTTTTAGTAAGTTAATGGTGTACATGTTTGAGTTACAGTAGTCCAAGCATATTTTGTTAGATCAACTCAAAGTACCTCAAAATCTTTTTTTTTCTTTACTTTGTCAGTGTCATTGTGGGATTTGGTTATTTTGCTGTTGTAGGGACTTTTGAAATAACTGAAATCATTTGGCAAAGTGATATGGGCATGTAATGTGGTTAAGACCTGCCTGGAACTACTTTAGCCATGCATTTCCCTCAAAATAATTGCACACCTTAGAACGTTCATCAACCAATCCCACTGAAGCATTCAACAGCCCTGTAGTATAAAATAAAAGAACACACTACTGTTAAATCATAATCCAGTGCTTTACATATAGTATGTTAGTCAATACATCAAAATAAGTGTACTTTTTAAAGCATGGCAAATTAATATTAAATATTATTAAAGGATTATTAAAACATAACTATTTGAAGTGTCTGTTAAGGTAAAACTTTTGATTTGACATTATTAAGAAATGCACTTTTTGAAATGTGTTAAGAAACTTAGTAACGAAAGTGTCTTTTTTCATTAATATTATATAAAATGCGAGTACAGTTTTTTAAAAAACACTTGTAAGATTTGAAGTACACAACAAGTGCACATTCGATACAATTAAACGCACTTCTTTTTCAGACCTACTAAAATGCAAGTCACATCAACCACTCAACCATACTATTTTTAAAAAATGTTTTTATGGAGTTCATAAAAATTTTTATAAAATATGTGTGTGTGTGTGTGTGTGTGTGTGTGTGTGTGTGTGTGTGTGTGTGTGTGTGTGTACTACATGTGTATATGTGAATATAAAAGAAAGAGAGTGAGTGTGTGTGTGTGTGTGTGTGTGTGTGTGTGTGTGTGTGTGTGTGTGTGTGTGTGTGTGTGTGTGTGTGTGTGAGTGAGAGAGAGAGAGAGAAAAGAGAGAAGGAGAGAGAGAGAGAGAGAGAGAGAGAGAGAGAGACTGAAAAGGCATTTGCTAAGGCTCAAGAGCGAGCACAAAAGAGGTGGTCTGAAAGGCAATTATGATGCTCTGACATGAATAATACCCAGGCCTCTCATGCAAAATGGGAAGGAAAGATGAAAATAGGCTCTGAAATTCTGTGCATTGATTCTTTGTTACT
Source organism: Cyprinus carpio (assembly GCF_018340385.1). Taxonomy (NCBI): domain Eukaryota; kingdom Metazoa; phylum Chordata; class Actinopteri; order Cypriniformes; family Cyprinidae; genus Cyprinus; species Cyprinus carpio. The sequence continues at coordinate 27,716,066 of NC_056601.1, forward strand.
GTCTATTCTTCTGCCAATGTTTTATCATGCTAATGCCCTGCCTGATAAAAATAGTTTGGGAAAGACTGGCTTCCCTCATGTAAAAAATAAAAAATATATTAAAAAAGAGCATGAGAGCTCGATTAGAGTGTCAGGGAGGGTAAGCGCGCCTCTGTAAGTCACTGATAAACCATAAACAACTGCTGTAGGAAATTCCTCTCATCCTCTGTCAGCAACTCTTTTTTTCTTCTAACAGAGCCATCTGCTCTGTTTGGATTATACAGCTAATTCTGTGTAAAAACTTTCTTTTTATAGGAGTGTATGTATGTATGTATGTATTTTGCTCATACCTGTATATTGTTATTGTTTGTCAATGAAAGTCAGCATTAACTTAAATAACATGATAATTTGTGGTGCTTAATTGCAGGGTTAACCCTAATCCCTACATAAATACTTACATGCATACATACATACATATACCTATATATATACAAATACATAGAGAGAAATTGTAAAATATATAATTAAAGTGATGTACACTCACAGGAGGCAGACCCCAAGGTTATTATTGCTTTTCATTTTCAGTTTTACTTTGTAATTCAGTTTAAACTTGAACTGTTACATTATTTATTTTATTTTATCTTATTTTATTTTTTAATTAATTTGATAATGGATAATGAATTTTCAGTTGGCACCATTATATATGTCTTTACTGTCACGTCTGTTCAATTTAATTTATGCTTTAACTTGCTAAATAAAAGTATTAATTTATTTCAACAACAACAACAAAATTATTAATTACCCCAAACTTTTGAACTGTTTGTAGTTTATATATTTATATTTGTGTTACTAATTGTAGGATTAATAAAAGGACTGAGTTAAAAACATTGCTGACATTGTATAAAAAGAAAGGCTTAGACCAGCATAACAGTTCCCTTTGGAACGTTCACTCTCGATGTGTATGGGAAAACTCCTTTTTTCCTTTCTGCTGAAGCCTGATTTGTTCACGTTTGTGTAGCTGCAAAAACCAATGGCACTTCAGCCCGCCAGAAGGGGGGGGGCCGACCGCTATATAAGTCGGCCTGTAGCGCCATTCATCAGATCATTTCTCCTTCAGCGATGAGGATCATCTCTTCGCTGACTCTTCTGCAAGAAGAAACTGTGGAAGAAGCTCCAGCTCTGCTCACCACAGTGGGAGAAGCCAAGGCAGCGATGTAAGTGATTTCTGTAGGCATCCGGCATCCGGAGCAAAAGAGCAAATTTCTAAGATCAAATTTCAGCACGCGTTGTTGCAAATGTCGCGCTGCGAGTGTGGTTCATGCAAGGAGCCCTTGCACAATGAAGACGGACACAGCAATTGCTCCACCTCCCTTTGGCCATGCAAATGCAGAGGCTGTGCTCACTGATGGCTCATGCTCTTTTTTTAAAGAGCAAATTTCCTCATCCTCTCTTAATCACAAACACTTATATGAATGCAGACTCCCCGCTTTTTCAAGTTGAGTTCTCGTTTGAGAAAATAAAACCTCTCGCCTCCCATTACACGGCCTGGGCAGCCATTCCGGGAATCTCGAGATTGGTTTTGGGAACAATTCGACGAGGCAACTCGCTACAGTTTGCTCGCAGAACGCCCCGCTTCAGAGGCGTTGTTCAAACCTCTATTCCAGACAAGGAAACTATTGTTCTCTGGCAGGAGCTGCAAACACTGCTTGCAAAAGGTGCTGTGGAAATAGTGCCCCCAGCTAACAGCGAGTCAGGCTTTTTCAGCTGCTATTTCCTCGTCCCAAAGAAAGACAGCGGGCTCAGACCCATTCTAGATCTCAGACTTCTGAACAGCTCGCTTATGCGGCCACACTTGGCGGTTGAAGAGTTTTTGGTCAGGGTGGACCCACCGCTGTATCGAAGCTGTGGCCCCCTGGAAGACCTGTTCAGACAGGAGTGAGGATGGGCGTGGTCTCCAGAAGTAAGGTGACTCTGGGTGGGGCACGCTTTTGAAGGGCAATCCGGCATTCGGCTCCTGGACAGCTCAGCAGCGATGCCTACATATAAACTGCCTGGAAATGTTGGCAGTCTCTTTAGCCCTGAAATACTTCCTTCCAGCCTTCAAGGGCCACCACGTCCTAATCCGTTCGGACAGCATTACAGTGGTGTATTATATCAGTCACAAGGCGGCCTCAGGTCTCACGCCTTATACAGATTGGTTCGTCAGCTCCTTCTTTGGGCACAGAAGGAACTCCTCTCGCTAAAGGCGGTTCATGTGCTGGGCAAGCTGAACCTGGGAGCGGACATGCTGTCCAGAGGCAAAGTAGCCCCGGGCGATTGGGCACTACATCATTCTTGAGACAAGAGCGCCATCTACGAGAAGGCTGTATGGTCAGTATTCCTCAATTGGTGCTCTGCACGGCAATTGGGCCCGTTTTCATGTGACATGTCCTGCGTGCTGACCTTTCTGCAAGAGTTGCTGGATAAGGGGCATGCCCCATCCACACTCAAAGTATATGTGACAGCCATTGCGACGAATCATTCTCTCTCGAGGCCGGCCATTCAATAGGCAGAAACGACTTGGTCATTACATTTCTGAATGGTGCGAGGAGACTGAATCCTCCTCGCCCTCATACTGTGCCGTTTTGGGACTTATCCATGGTCCTAGGGGACCTAAAAAGGCCCCCATTTGAACCGCTCAGTTTATCGCTTAAAACAGCCCTTCTCCTTGCTTTGGCGTCAGTTAAGTGTGGGAGTCACTTACAAGCGCTGTCAGTCAGCGCTTCGTGTCTTGAGTTTGGGCTCAATGACTGCAAGGTCATTTTGAAACTGAGACACAGCTATGTTCCTAAAGTGCTCTATACTCCCTTTAGAGCACAAGTAATATCCCTATTAGCGCTCCCCGCTGCAGACGGCGAGCAGGGTCCGAATACTCTCTGCACTGTTAGGGCTCTGAGAGTCTATGTGAAACTTTCTAAACTGTTCAGGCAGTCTGAACAAATGTTTGTTTGATTTGGAGGCCGCCAGAAGGGTCTGCCGGTTACCAAGCAAAGACTGTCTCGCTGGATTGTTAATGCAATAGCTCTGGCTTACGCATCGGAAGGACTGGAATGCCCTATTGGTGTGAGAGCCCACTCCACAAGGGGAATGGCCTCCTCATGGGCGTGGTCCAGCGTCATATCTATCAGTGAGATCTGTGCAGCTGCCGGCCGGTCTTCGCCGCCCACTTTTGCCAGATTCTGTAACTTAGACATCTCCGCCCTGCAGGCACGGATTCTATCTGTCTAACCTCCCATGTGGGTAGTGGTTTCTCATGCCCTCAGCTAAGCTTGGGTTGAGATAATGCCCAAGTCCCTTAGGGCCCTTATTAGGGCTCTAACACTGGGCTCGCAGAGCAGCATGTGATTGTTGGTTTTAGTGCGGCGTGATTGGATCCATTCCCATACATAACGAGAGTGAATGTTCGAAAGGGAATGCTTTCGGTTACTTAATGTTACCTCGGTTCCCAGAGATAAAGGAACGAGCGTTATGTCACTTGCCGCACTACAAGCAGCACGAATCGATCACTGAACGTCGCTTCAGTCGAATGATCTGATGAATGTCGCTACGGGCCGACTTATATAGCAGTTGGCCCCCCCACCTTTACAAACGTAAACAAATCAGGCTTCAGAAAGGAAAAAAGGAGTTTTCCCATACATAACGCTCGTTCCCTTATCTCAGGGAACCGAGGTTACGTTAAGTAACTGAAAGAGTTATATCCACAGTGGAAGTGACCAAACTCAAGTTCTGTTTTCAGCAATCCTGTTTGTCCATGGGGCAAAAGAAAGTCCACATCCATTCATTTAGGTTTCATTACATGAATGGTTTTAGCACATTCATCTTTAAGAAAGCAATAAAGATAAAAAAAAGTAACATATGACTTTGCTATATTCCAAGTCTTATGAAGCCACACAATTGTTTGTTTGATAGCTTTGTCCACTGATAATCTTTCCTCCAGTAAGCCGTTGGTCAGTGAGTTGGATCAATCTGATTTGTGTACGAATCATTCTTTTGTGACAGATCTTTCCAATGAACCACTCAGGAATCAACTGCAGACTCTAAGGACAGTTTTATTAACAGCTTGCACCAGCACAAACTGTTAAAATAGTACTGTCAGGTTTTACTAAAGACATGCAGTGAAAAATTAGCGTTAAGAAGGTGTGGACACAGTTAGTTTTGCACCTGACCTTAATGAATAAGCATTTCTAGGAGTTTCCTTTTCAGATGCCAAATTTATGGGAGGAGAGTATTGAAATGAATCATGCAACGCGTTTTACTAACTTTACGCTCATCAAATTACTGGTAATTGCGCCATTATTTAATGCCCCAAAAAAGCATGTCTTAAAACTATTTTGCACTTGAAATGTCTGCACTTTGTTGCTATGAGGAGGCACCACAGAGATGAAAGAGAAGGGAGAGGATTTTTTTCCACACGTAATTTATTTGGAATGCAAGAACAACATGCCAATATCGTTTGCCAAGCCATGTTATTTTTAATTTACTTCAGAAAATAAAAGACAACTTGGAACCCTCAACTAGGAGTCACGCAATACCAGGTATATCAAAACTTCTTGCAACTTCTAGCAATTTTTGGCCTCCGGTTCTTTTCAACATACTATGGCTTCTTTATTTCTTTATTCTTTATTTGCAACTGCTCTAATTCGTGCTGGACTTGGTATATTGCATTGGTCGATATGTAAATGAGATGTTGCATCTTTGTTCTTTAATTTGCATGTGGTTAGTAAATCACCCTCAGAAATTTCCATGTCCATTGGCGCTCTTTTGGAATTGCACTCTCACGCTAATTTGCCCTGTTTAGTAAAACTGGCCCTAAAAGAAAAGGCCAACAGCAAGAATTAGCGTTATTCTCTACTTGAAAACAGTGCAATGTCATCTGATGTTGGCCAATAGCCATGAAATAATCTCCTGAATATCTGATGTACAGTATACAGTAGCCTACTATATTTTGTTTTTGGATGTTAAACACACGTGTAGTACTGAAGTTTATAGACAGTTTATTTAAATGTGGACATGATGATTTACACAGTATAAACTCCATTAGCCCCTCTTCACACTAAAGACTAAAATGGCTTTTCACGAAGATACTGTACCTCCTTCAATGCATGATAACATAATTTTAAAGGAAATCAAGCATTGAATGAATAAATGCCTTCATTTAGTTTACAGTCCTATAAACAGTGGTAACTTGCAACTGTTACTTCAAAGAGATATTTCTACCCAATATATCACATAAAAACTGTGGTTACACTTCAGATTAGGAAACACTTTTCACTACTAAATAGTTGCTTATTATCATGCATATTAGCATATTGGCTGTTTATTAGTACTTATAAAGCACATGTCAATGCCTTATTAAATGTCAATGCCGACCCTTAATTCTGCATGACCATTATTATTAGGAATGTGTTGAGGGAAAATTAATTGTTAATAGTTAACCACCTTACAACTAACTTACTATAAACAAGCAGCAAATTAGGAATGTGTTGAGGGAAAATTAATTGTTAATAGTGAATATGTGTTCCCTAATCTAAAGTGTTACGAAATTAGTTTTGTTGGCATACATCACTGTATTTAGGTGGATTCAGTGATGTCAAATAATATTTTTTGACTTAAGAACCTCTTGTCAGATGGGGCTCTACTTGAAGTCTTTTGTAAGTTTGAATATATAAAGGCAGACTTATATTAGCTCTCCCTTCTTCTCTCTCTGCTTTCTCCTCCGCTGTCTGTTTGTGAGCTCACTGTACCTCTGAACTGTGGTTACACTGATGCAGCAAGTCTTTGCTTAGCATGCATATTGCATGGGCTGGCATAAGCTTCTGCTACTGAATTAGATCCCAACATTACAACTAGGGAGAAAAGCTGTGGAGCCCCTCCCCCTATCATGTTTACTTATTATAAACCTTATTTAGCATCTTCATTAAAGAACTCTTTCACTAGTATGAAGTGTAAGTTTTTGAATATATATATATCCCTATATATATATATATATATATATATATATATGTGTGTGTGCAAGTGTGTGCTGTGTGTATGTGGAGCCCCGTCCCCATCATCTTATTATAAACCGTTTGTATATTACTCTATATATATATATATATATATATATATATATATATATATATATATATATATATATATATATATATGTATATATATATATATATATATATATACACACAGAAGGCGTCTGTACTGTACTTTCTTTTAAACACATATATGTATATATGATAGGACGAACTTCAAAATACTAGGTACTATACATATTTTTTTTGCAGTGGTAAATTATGAGGTTTAAATAAAGTGGTGAACCCTACCCAAAAATTAATATGTACGATCAATGACAATTTAAAGTGTAATTGAAATAAAAGTTTAGTTAGAAAGTTAGCATAGGGGTAGGTTCGGGGTTAGAACCTAGTTATTACCCAGTTATTGTAATTGCTAAAACAAGTACATAGTATACACACATGGAACAAGGCCCTTAATAAAGTGCTATTGATATTTCTGAAGACCTGGAACAATGCACAAGTCATATGGACCACTTTAATGATAACTTTATGGTGCTTTTGCATCCTTTTTGAAGGCTCTAGTAGTCCATCATTGTAACTGCAAGTAAAAGCAAGACCATATCAGAATGTCTCATTCTGTCTCCCACCGTTGAACAAACCATATCGGGTAAATAATGATTTAGCTTTTTTCGGCGAAATAACGATAAAGATCTGTAATGAGCGCAGCAGTTCTTAATTCTAATGGAACAGTGAAGTAGGCAAAATTTTGATTAATCAAATAGTTGATTTTGATTAATTAGAGATTTATAGTATGTACCATCACACCACACTAGTGATTTCCAGTATGGGAACAAAATGTTCTTTTAAAGTGGTTCACCAAATCAAGTGGTTCAACTGTCTGAAACAGTTTGCGGCTCAAGCAGCAAAGATCTACAAGTCACTCAATCAAAACTCACTTTCAGACATGCTTGACAGTCACTCCAGCTCAAACTAAACCAAAATACTAGCATTTATGATCTTATGATGCTGGTTGTCGCCAACTCATTCAGTGCTCCAGTTTCTCCAACAGTCACTGAACTGAGGAAATAGTTCCGACTCAGACCAAAGAACTGAGGAGTCATTGATATGCTGAATGAACCTGAAAGAACTTGAATGAAAGGACAAAATTAATGTTTTTTTTTTAAATATATTTTCTGATGGTTTATTAGTTTATTCACTTTATATGCTGTAGAAATGTAAAACATCAATGTTTCCATCATTACTGAGTGCTTTAATAATATAACTACATAAACATGATATCAATGCATGATTACATGAATCATAAGTGAATCAAATTCAGTGGAAGCACTGTCTGAAAGAACCAGTTCACAGAAAGGAATCAGAGTTCTCATCACTACACAACACTATACACATAGCACATAGCAGGTGAACTGCATTAACTTGGAGAAATAATTTATGAAGTCTATGTTACAGTGCTAATTGTAGTCAGAGGGCTTTTGGTATTGTTCTCTGCGGAACAGATGTTGCTGACTCTGTGTTTTTTTTTTTCTTCGTCTTCTGAAATTACTCATATAATAGTTATAGAGTCTAGACACTAAAATTTTGTGTTATTTTTAAACATTTGTTTTGCTTTTCTTGTCTTTTTACAAAAAGTGCTAATTTGGAGTGGTTCAACTTTTGTAGAGCAGCAGGTAAGACTGAATGAATGAAAAGGTAATTAAGTTAAGAAATTAAAGAGAGAATTACGATCATCAGATTTGTGGATTGTGCTTGCCTTTCATAAGGGGTCCTATAAGGAAAGGGAACATTAAAAAATCAACAGAAAAGAAAAAAAAATAATATAAAGAAGAGTTGAAATAATGCATATTTTTGAAAAATTACAGTCAATGCACACCACCTGACTGAACTTGAAAAATATTAAAGCTGTACTCTGTACATTTTTATGCTGTCATTTTACCTAGATGAAATAATTGAATTAAACATTAAAAAGTGTACAGTATCAGAAGAAACTTATTTTTTTTCAGTGTTTTCAGTCAAGTGCTTTCTTCTGTTACAGCGGAGACAACTATAAGTAGGACATTTGTTGAATTTAAGACTGTTTAAACAGTCTGACGTCAACTTCTGGCTCAACCAATGGTATAATTTGGGGATACCAGGATTTTGAGATATTTAAACTATTACTTATATTTAGAGCTATTGTTTTTGTACTCTATAGATAATATTTGAATGAGAAACTGCCACCGTCCTTTATTGCAGCTGTTTCAGCTATCCCTTCCCCATGTTCTGTTCTCTCGTTGACCTTATTGGCTGACTGTGACTGTCCTTTGCTAAAGTCTGCAGTGTAAGAGAATTTTGGTATTTTGAGTAACTTTCGGTTGAGGAATGTATTGTGTGTGAGTGTGTTGCATATCATGAACATAATGTCCCTAAATGTTACGAAAGTGTTTTGTGGAGCCTTCATTAGGCTAAGCAGAAACTAAATATGCACTTTTCGAGTTATTTAAAGGCATTAGAAACATCTCATTTTCAAAAGAAAAAAAATGTCACTCTGCCTACTTTTATTCACACATCCCATAATGTCACTCTGGTGCTGTTACCATCTCCTTTAAGAGGTTTGCATTTAAATGTTAAGGCTTCTTCCGTGTTTTTCATATCTCAAACATTAATTAACCCAACTTTTGACAAAATCTCCAAAAACTACCGTTAAAACAGCAACATTTGCTGGTGCAAAAAATTTTAAAAAATTAAAAAAAGTAGTCATTACTTTACAATTTCTGTTCACACAAATATTTACACTTTTATTAATTACCCTGGCACCATCTTGCTGGTGCAAAAAATGTTAAAATTTATTTAATACTCATCACACAAAAATTTACACTCACACAACAAATTACCCTGGCACCATCTTCTAGTATGTACTGTACAGTATGTTCTATGGTTTTCTTAATTTAAGGGTTAACATTACAACTAAAAAGAAAATACTTCTTATAAAACAGTCAGTCTGATCTCATTGCTTATACACAGGTATGTAACATTTGAAGGTAAAAAGAAGTACTTTTTTGTACATTTGGGTACATTCTGAAATTCTGAAAACTGTACATTGTAAATGTACTGGTAGCATCTAACAGTAATATTATAACTATAGAACTGTAAAATATTATTTTTATCATAAATATCTTTTATATTTTTATAGTTTTACATTTTTACAACTTTATATATGTATTTTACATAAAATACATGCAAATATTCACATGAGATCATATTGGGGTCAGTGAATGTGGTGTGAATGTGTTATCTGTTAGTTTTCATAGCAAAAATCTTTATAATCCTATCCAGTTTGCACAATAGTAGGAAGATAACTATAGTATATATATCCCTATAGCAGAAAAAAAACACAATTGAGATCTCAACTCTTTCTCATAGAATTTATTCCTTCTATGGAATATTTTGTGATATAAACAGTTTATATTTCACCGACAGCAACCAGAGAATCTGAAATGTCCTTTATGATATCAATTTCCCCCGGGTTTGTTTGTGTCCCTTTGTTCTCCTGCACTTTCCTCTCATTCTGCCTCTCTTTTTCATGTTTGTCTGCCTTCTCTCATTATATGACCTGACTAATTCAAGCGTAGGCTCTTTCATTCATGTTAAGCAATAGATGGGACTCTTTTCTCTTCCAGCTCTGTCTCTCTCTCTCTGTTGCTCCGTCTGTATCTGTATCTGTCTCTCACTCTCTCTTTTTACCTCAAGAGTGTGAAGATTTAATGGCTTCTTGTGTTTATGTCGTGTGTCCTTTTAGGCCCACGTCGTTCATCGCTGGCTAATCGATCAGGACAATAGTGTGAGCTCTGAGCTGCTGGATGGCCAGGGAGTGTGGCACTATGATGAAACAGTAAATATCTGCAACATATATCTAAATTCTTTTCTCATATATATCTATATACATATACATATTGTATATGGACATTATCTGTCACTAGATATGCTTCTGTCATTGTTGTAAGTGTTTTTGGTGTAGTGGTTCTAATTTCATCCGCATTTTTTTCTTGTGAATTTGATTTTGGCACCATAACGTTTTTATGTAAGATTCAGTTTAACAAAACTGTGGTTTTATTTGAGAGTTTCGTATTACTGTTTGGTGTTGAGATGGCTTTATTTTTTATTTTTTAAGTAACGGTTGATGTGGTAGTGGTCCAGGCTGGACAAGTTTTTTGTTGTTGTTGTTGGTTTCTTTGTTTATTATTTGTTTCACCCGGTCGTTTTCTGAGATTTTTTGGTTGCGTTCAGATTTTGAGTTCCGTTTTGTGATGTTTGGATTATTTTTGCGTTTATCAGTGTACTCACAGCATAAAAGAGTCCACGGGCAAAAAAATAATAATAATAATTACCAACACATCACCTTAACATAACATAAATTACATGCACAGTATGGGTAGGATACAATAAGGCTGAAGTCAAACAAAGCTATTTTACCTGTGGGTTCTTAAGTGTACTTTTCACATTTGTTACTCACAAACACTTTATCATGTGAACACATTTGTATTCAGACACCTCTGCATGCACTGACATGTTTTGATGTTTATACACTATCCACGTCTGTCCGTGTTGTGCCGTGAGAGCTGAATCTGAGTGGTGAGTGAGGTTTAGTTTGTTTCATCTGTGCTTCTGTGTTTGTGCTGTACTTGTTCTTGTGTTGTGATAGTGCTCATTTCATAGTGTGTGTGCTGTGTTGTGGATTTGATGTTTAGTGTAGTGTTAGTGTTTCTATTTAAAGAATGCTTTGACTATCTGGGAGTCAGGTAAGTCTCCAGTTTTTCTATATATTTCTCTGAATGAAAGGAAGATTGAGACAGATTTCCAAGACATCTTCTTATCGTAAATTTTAAACCATGGTGAGATTTTAGAATAGTTTATTTTTTTTTGTTGTGATCATGAGCTCAAGGCTGTTGAGAGTGGGGTAAGATGTGCCATTTGCTGAAATGAAAATGGAGAACAGATGCACAATTTTTGTCCAATCAAAGCACATTTAGAAATAATCCATTTACAGCTGCCTGGAAATGTATCTCATTTTTTTTTTTTTTAATTACCTTGTCCTCTCAGGGTCTCCATAGCCTCTAAATGCAGTACTAGAAATAGATTTAGAATTAATAATATAAATACTAAATACATTTATATGACTCTATTAAAATATTCTGACTGATTCTGACAGGAAATGTGAATAATGTCCAGAAAAAGAAGACAAGGATGTGTATTATTTATTTATTATTATTATTATTTTTTTTTATTAAAACCAACTAACCCCCTTGACATGTCAAATTTAACTAGTTTATAAGCATGCCTATTATTAACATACAATATTTGCTGTTTATTAGTACTTATTCATATTAGTACATATTCTGCATGACCATATTCTACATCCCTAATCCTACCCAATACCAAAAAACCAAACAAAATATTAATAAGCAAAAAATCATAATTAAAATTATGCAAAAATCAAATATAATACCCTAAAAAAAACAATCACATTACACCAAAAAAAACTGTACCCAACTATACTTCATATTAATCTTAAACTATAAATCCAAACAAGAAATTTGCCAAAAAGTGGCACATCTTACCCAACTCTTCTCAATATTAGTCTTAAATTATCTATCCAAACAAGCACAATACACAAAATGCAGAACAGTGTGACACGTTTTTAGAGTCTGGAAAATGTCTACACTGGAAGGGAGAGATACGACAAAATAAAACCATGTCCATTATTATCAACAAAGCCTTTTACACTGCAAGTGACATGGTGTGATGCACCTGGATATTTGATGCATAACATCTCTGTGGACTTTTTTCTAAGTCAACATCAAGATTATTGGATAAGAGTTATATGAATGTATGATGGGAAGTGTGTATCTTCCTGCAACTGGTCAGGTTTTTCCACTATTCACATCTGACATGGTTCTGCAGTATGAATTTTCAAATATTCCATGCAGTCTGTGAATTAATATATTGATAATCATAGAAGATGCATATATAATAATTATAAAATAATTAGCAATAAACTGTTTAAACTAGTTTTAGATGCATAACATGGAATGTGTCGACTTCTCAAAAGTGTGTCAGCTACCTGAATTGCAGTTGATGGACAACATTTTTGTTAAAAAATAATAATAATTGTTATATAAATAAATAAATTCACCCATTTTATTGTTATCGAGTTTATTCTTAAGCTCACAGCTAGTCTCTGGTTAGTGACTGAAGTGGTGTACAGCCTCCCAAGATGTTTCATTGCAACATGCTCAAATGTTGGTCACTTCCAGTGTAGACATGGTTCTGTACAAATATGAATCTGCCCTCTGTCTTCCTGTGTATGTGTTTCTTTGTTAGGTGTTTTCTAACACAAGTATAAGGAAGATTAATCAAAGTCAGTGTTAAATTTCAAGTTCTTTGATAGTTATGTATTATGAGCACTGATTGACTCATGTCGCATTTATCAATCAATGTCATGTTTTCTTGCACATGTGTATCAAAAAATTATTTTGCTGTGGTACAGTAATTGACCCTCAGTGAATAATTATGCTTTGTGTGCAATGTGAGATGTTTGGATGTTTTTATGCTTGTGTTCATTTGTCTAAGAGATGTTCTTTTAGCATGTAACGCACTGTTGAAATACACCTGAAAGTGAGCATAGAAACAGGGAAAGTGATAGATGGTGCTCTCTCCAAATCCCTTGTATTGGTATTTAGCCAAGATATCAAACAGATAAGTCCAGGTATAACCTGATATACCCTGCTAAAGTACCATTTAGAAATGTACAAATCTCTCCAACTAGAGCTGAATTTTAAATTACAAAATGTGTGATTGAGTCCTCTTGTGAAAAACAATTATACTTAATTCTAAATTTGTGTGTAATGTATTTAAATGCATTAGTGATTGCACATTTGTTAAAAGTTGCTGTTTGGTGCATTTAAATTAATATGAACGTTAAATCAAATCAAGTGCTTTACATTTGCTTTCGTATGCTAGTTGACATATCAAAATAAGTGTACTACTGTACATTCAAGTACTCAAAGGATAATTAATACATAATTAATTCAAATGTACTTTGAAGTAAAACATCTAATTTTACGTTATTGCAAAGTGCGCTTTTTGAAGTGTTCTCAATCTCAAGTTAGTACATTACAAGTGCGCATTCAAGTGTACTTCTTTTTCACAAGGGTCTTAACCAAAAATCAAAAACCTCACTGCGGAATTAGTTTTTTGACATTTAAAGAATATTGTGCTCAGCATTCCTCTCTAGAATAACTAAAACTCCTTATTCATTTGAAGATTAGTCTGAATGAGAAATATAGGCAATAGAAATGGCAAAATTTGCATTTTTAGAATCTAAGGACTGTTATAAAATGCACAGATACTGTGATAGGTAGACGATAGATGGACAGACAGGAAATCAGGCAGCCAGATGAATTAATGGATGAGCAAATCCATGGATGGATTTTACAAGGACACATGAGGACGGACAGAAAGATAAAATACATGGAAGATTCAGGGGAGACACTAGGTTTGGCAAGTGATATTTGTATCACACTAACTGCTAAGAAAAAGGCCTCTTATATTCATTTTGTTTAATTTAGCTCTAGTGATGAACACAGAATGCATCAACTGACAAATACTATATTGTGTGGTCTAGGCCAAACATAAGTATTTCTACATTCCACAAGACGGCTATTAGATTTCAGGGTTAAGATATGTGTTGAGGTTAGTGGCTTGAACATAATATTTTTCTCAGATTTTAGAGGTTGTTTATGGTTTTTTATTGAGTAAAAGGGCTAAGTAACAAAGAAGGCTGATCCAGGATCCATGTCCTACTTAAAATCCAACATCAAGGGATCCAGATTAAGGAAGTCAACCATGATCAAGAAGACAATGCTGCAGTCTTTAACATCCCATTAATTAATCCTGGTTTGGAATAGGCCCCATTTACCTTCCATGGACTGGATGTTAACTAGCAGGATACTTGGAAGGGGTGGTTGCTATGCATGAAACTCCCATGATATTTGTTTGTGCATTGGTTACTTTTACTGCTCTTATTCTGCAGAATCTCTCCTGGAGTAAACTAGGTAATAAAGTTGTTGCTGTAGTTCAATGTTAAGGAGTATTTGATGGTGGTTGTATGTCATGGCAGCATGTGGTAAAATGTCGAAACAAAGTAAATAAAGGATGAGATGACAGCAGGACCAAGGAGGATTTCATGCCTTTCTTGAATTTTTCACTTTTAGCCTTGTTTAAACTTCAGGCTGGTTCCTCATCTGAAGCCTTTATTCTCTTGGAATGGAAGACCATGTTCAGAACATGTCGCCTCGTACGCTCTGAAGAGATGGATCAAGATGTCCTCAGAGTACCTGAAAGGAGCAAGTGCACTACATTTCCAACATTCTTGTCAACTCAAACCTTTCATGACTCCAAGTGGGCTCGAAGCCTGGAATAGATTCCGCTGTATACTTGTGTCCCAAGGATGGAAATCCCACTCATTTAAGAGACAGTGTATGAACATTGAATGGGGAGGACAGGTGGTGAAAGACACGTAGAAGAGGCCATCTACAGTATGCCAAAAAAAAAAAAAAAAACTTCTCAAGAGGGGTTGCCAGTTCCTGCTTTTGTTCTGCAAAGTTTAGCTCCAAACGCAAGTACACACACCTGAACCAAGGTAATCAAGGTCTTCAGGATTACTAGAAACTTCAAAGCAGGTATGTTGGGACCAGAAACTCCAGGACCAGGTATGGAAACCCCTGGGTTAGACGACCAACAGCTGATTGTGACACTCAACTGAAGAAAGTGGAATATAGGAAACAAAAATGGTGTTCTAAAAGCTGAAAACATGAAGGTAGGGTGTTTTTGAAGACATTAACTACAAATTTGTCTGTTTTTTGCAACTTTGAAGACACCAGACAATTCCAAGGAGGATTAAACTGATCAAATGTTGTATTCTGGATGTTTCCACCAAGCAAACTCCACTTAAGCTCTTTTGTATGATCTTCCTGGTGTAAGGATGAACATGGAGGAAGTCTTATTAACCGCTATTAACTCCTTACCAGAACCTTATGTATGTTGACATAATGGCTGATTATTTCTATTCTTTAGTTTCATACTGTCTGTAAGATAATCATGCTTAACAGCTATTCAGAAAATTATCTTAAAGGAAAAGAGATAGCACTTTAGACTAGGGCTTAGCAGTAGTGTCTATAAAGTTCTGACTCTGTGCTGAGTGCACACTCCCAGAAACAAATTGTGCAAAAATTGTACCTTTAGAGGTAAAACAGCTTGTCACTGGGGTAGGACCCTTAAAATTATAACTTTGTACCTTATCTGCCCCTAAAATCTGCATG
This sequence comes from Cyprinus carpio, assembly GCF_018340385.1. NCBI lineage: Eukaryota > Metazoa > Chordata > Actinopteri > Cypriniformes > Cyprinidae > Cyprinus > Cyprinus carpio. The sequence continues at coordinate 27,731,469 of NC_056601.1, forward strand.
TAAAATATATTCTTACGGTACTGCTATGAACCTTTTAGTGGTAAATAAAGGTGCTTTCGCACTGGAGGAACCTTTCCATAGTTCCTTGAACTACTGGTGTAAGTTCCTGCTTTTTGACGTGTTTAGGGGAACTAAATTAGCTCATACTTCAGAGTAGGGTCTTAAACAGTTCAGTAGGAACTATCAGTGATATGGTGTACAAAGGAATAAAGATGTTGCTGTAGGCCACTTCTGAGTTCCTGCTGCCAGTGCGAATGCAACCAGGAAAATGTCCGAGGGAGAAATTGGTTCTCTAGGAACAACCCTGCTGACAAGTTCCTAGAACTACACGTGTGAAAGCGTATTATGTAATCCTTTTGAGGGTACTGCCCCAGTGACTAGATGTTGTTCCCTGTTGTTTTTGCACACTGAATGTGGATAGTATGTGGGATGCATATGACAGACCGTTGTCCAGTGTGGTGCCGAGGTTCTTGGCTTTATGTGGGGAAATGACTTTGTTGTCTATGACGGGGTCTTGGCTAGGATGACAGGCAATGTGGTTTTCAGTAAGTTCCACTTCAGATGATGGGCATTTATCCATGCACAAATACATTTCCAGGAGATAACTTCACTAAGAGATTTGGTGTGAAGACATAGGACATTTGATCCAAGAACTGATCCTGGTGGAACACAAAGTTGGTGTGGACATGAAGCAAATACTTTCATGGTATCTGGTTAGTTCTGTTCTGAGCCTGTAATGTTTACTTCATTGGTATTAAAAAGGAGGATTCACAGTGTTCAATCCTGCTGATAGATCTAGTAGAATGCACGACTGATGAGAGGCTTGTTTTAGCTGTATTAAGTACTTTATTCAGTGAGATTACTGCAAGCTTTAATTAAATTTCCCAAATAAGGTTAAAATTAATTACTTAAATATGGATAAAGATGATGCAGGTGACAATTCAATTTTCTACAAAAGTCACTTTTATAGAAGTAGGATACTTTCACGATCTGGGGACTGAATGCTACAGCCTTCCATAAATTACTTTGCAAACTTTGCAACTGGATTGCTGTCATTTCTGATATGCAAATGTGAGGGGGTGAAATAATTCAATTTTTATTTATCATATTTTCATAATTATGTAACAATTTCTAATTGATGTGTTTATAAGTGATGCTTATTAAGACATAATGGATAAGACAACAGAAAAAGCAGTGAGATCAAAGATTATTATTTACACATTAATATGTATGTATCTAGCATTGCAGTCAATTACCTGACAGGTATGATTTTAGATGAAACTGAAACAAAACATGAGGACAATGCTTCATCTATGCACAACAGTAGCACAAAATACTCATCGAGTTCTGCTTGCTCTAGTCACGCATAACAAATGCGGCGCCCTCTAGTGACTGATACTACTAAGTCTTTATTTTATTTATTTATTTATTTATTTTGACCAATGATATGCTGCGTGTCCTTTTGCCATTGTATTAACATGCAATTTAAGTCGGAACAGTCTATTGAAAAGATAGTTTACATTTCTAAACCTTTGCACATGGTTTTCATGGTTTTGAGCTTTTTACAGAATTATTTTATTTGTTTTTCTAACTGTAACTATCAAAGGGTTACTCAAAATGAAAAATTATTTTTCACTCACCAATTTTCATGTTGTCCCAAACCTATATGACTTTTTTTCTGGAATTGTTTGCATTTCCTTTGTGCTAACAGTGAAAGTCAAATGGGTTTGAAACAATATGGACAACATCTCTGGTGTTCCAAATAAATGCATACACGTTTGGAACTACATAAATGTGATTAAATTACACATTTTTTTTTTATTATGGAATGAACTAGTTCTTTAAGTTTAACATTTATTGTGAAATAAAATCTGGGGTTTCAGGGCATTGCAGGTGAACAGGTTAGAAAGTACTTACATCAGAACAGTAGGCTGTGTAGTGCACTTGCATTACCAAATTTTATTTATTTGTTTATTTATTTATTTTTACAATATTCCCATAATTGCGTGACAAATTAATTCAGCAATTTAGAATTAACTGCTTATTCCAAAACAGCATAATTATGTGTCAGGCACAAAGAGTAGATATATTTCAACCAATTCAATTAGTTTTAACACTAATAAAACACAAAGACATGTTTACAAACTTACATTAATTTATTGGGATAGTTAAATGTGCTTGATTAAAATAGTTGTTATCCTAAAAACCCTAATGAAGGCAGTCTGATTCCATTCCTGTATAGCTCATTTCTGGTTGGTTAACTTTGTTGGTCTTTTCTATATAAATAAATAAGTATAACATTATATGTTTGGAGCACTTTATTAATTATAATTAGATTATTTTCAAAATTACAAGAAAATGAATAGGATGCAAGGAAAGGATGGGGCCTAAAAATAGTTAGCCACTGCTCAGTGGGGATTGCGACTGAACTAACTTCCTAGTATATATGTAAAATGTTACATTACAGTACATGATTCATTTTGAAATTGGTGAAATTAAAAAAATAATAATAATTTAAACTTTAAATGATCTAAGCAATTGACTTTTTTTAACAAAAAGTGATTGAAAGTGATATCAAATATATTTCAGTGTAGGGAAAAAAATGATAGGGAAAATGATTTTGTTGGAAACATTTCAACTTGAGAAAATAACATACGACAACAAACTCTTAAACGAAAGCAGTACAGTTATAAAATTGACCCCTAAATTGTAATATTTATAGTTGGAAGTTGAAATTTTGCAGTATTGTCTGTTGTCAATAGCATTGCAATCGATTGCAATGTATAAAGCACAGCACTCACTGAATTCGTTTTCAAACCAAGCAGCTTTCTGTTGGTCAGGACAGCAAATTCAAGTGACTAAGTTGATCCAAATGGAAAATCTGGAGAAATATTTTGCTCTCATGTGAAACTGTATCGATTACTATTAAAATGACTGGATTTCAAAGGCAACTGCAACTAAATATCATTAATATTATGCTATTTGTGGTAACACTTTATTTTAAGGTGTCCTTGTTACACGTTTTATAATAACAATATTATAATAACAATTAATTATGCATAATTACATACCCTATTTTCCCCTTAGTAACCATAAACTGAACCCTAATCCTAACCCTAACCATATAGTTAGTAGTTAATTAATATTACTTAGTACTTAAATGTATAATTACACTGTAACAAGGACACCTTAAAATAATGTGTATCCCAGTTTTTACTACTAAGAAGAAGAAAAAAATGATATAAACAGTTTTTACTCAGAAATGAAATGTGAAATTTTGAATTTGAAAGACTTGGGTAGTATTTTCTTGTAAAACATTTTTTATTATTATTATTTACATTTACTTGTTTTATTTAATTAGATTAGAAAAAAAACAGTCTATTAATGGGTCATAAAAATGTACTGCAGAGCAGGAGTAGCTCTTGTTATTTCTTTGAAAGAATCAAAGACGATGCATCACCTCTTGATTCCTGAGTTCCCTCAAAGGGCCGTGTGATTCACTGCCACTGCAATAAATCCCCTAGAGAGGGAATCACCATAGTAATCCCAGTTCCTCCATATCAAGCTGCCCACCAGAAAACTCTCCCATTTTATTGATAACCTGAGCTCTAGATGTAGTTTTGCTCCATCCACTTCTGCAACTCACATTTTTTTGGGTGCATACCATTGGCGTAGATGTGCTTTTCCCAGCATGGACCTAGGAGAGAGAAAACGGAGAGGCCTTTTCAGGCTGGGAGTGACAGATCTTTTATTGAAAGAGACTGGGCCCCCCTCACACACACCATGCCCTCCCCATCCGTGTCTGGGCCATTGTCACTAGGCTTGGTACTCCTGAAGTACCCCCCACCCCACCCCTCCAAGGGTCTTTGTCACTGTAAGTCCTTCTGCAGACTGAAACAGTGCCAAACCTCACATACACACACACATAATGTGTCCTTTTCCCAAGGGCTCATTCAGAAGGGCCCTTTGCTTGTCAGAATGCATCAAACAGGTCTGCGCAGATCGAGAACGCTCGGCGGAATGGAAAAATGGGGAGAGAGACTTATGCCATTATCTAGTTTTGGGTAGAAGTGTGTGTGTGTCGATATTGACAGCATTCCTCTGGAGATAAACCCCTCTGGCCTCAAAGCCCCCAGCCCCACCCAGCTCCTCACAAGTGTGTATGTGTGCGTGCAGGGGGAAAGGGGCAGTGCCCGGACCCCTACACCCAGATAGTGTAACACTGGAAAGCAGTGAGGCAAAAGAACTAGAGAGAGAGAAAGAGAAAAGGTGTACCGGGATGCCAACCAAGACCATCATTTGTGGAGTAAGTAGAACTTTCCTGAAGATTCCTTCAACTTTTTTGTTGTTTTTGTTAGATGTTGCAAAATTTAAACATTGTGGTAACTTGCTCATGTTTCCAGTTAATTTTTTTGCTTCAAAATACTCTATGCAAACAAGTTTTGGGGCCACTAAATATATTCTTAATACTATTTTGGGTACACTCTATTTTATGGTGTTACATGTATTTACTAGTAATAGCAATAAATGATGCATAATAACAAGCAACTACAACTAAACAAAACCCTAATTACTAAACCTAACCATATACAGTAGTAAATACATGTAGTTAATTCATATTACTCATTACTTGTTACAAATGTATCACTCATTACAAATGTATAATTACTTTGTAACAAGGACACTAAAATAAAGTGTAACAATTATTTAAATGTGTCCTTGTTACACTGTAATTTCACACAAAAAAAACTACTTAGTAATATTAATTAGGGTTAGAGTTTGCTTTAGTGTTAGTTGGGTCACATTTTATTTTAAGGTCTAATTCTCGCTATTAACATAACATTAACTATAACTTTTGCCTCAATAAACTCCTAATTTGCTGATTATTAATAGTTAGTAAGGTAGTTGTTAAATTTAGATATTGGGTAGGATTAGGGATGTAGAATGCAGAATATGTGCTTACTAATAAGCAGCCAATATGTTCATAATAGTTATGCTAATAACCAACTAGTTAATAGTGAGAATTGGTCCCTATACTATAGCATTACCATTAGTTGCTTGAAATTATGCATAATTTACTGTTATTACTATAGTAAATACATGCAACCTGTGTAACAAGACACATTAAAATAGGCACCTTTTTTACAAAAATGTGACTACATTTATAAAGCAGCCTTCCAAACAAATGCTTTTTTTTCTGAGACATTTTGCAATTACTTTTTATTCAGCTGATATCAAGGTGATTTTAGAGGATGTATAAGATTCCCCTCAGGTTCCCTACAGCTACAGTATACTTCACCACACTATGAACACAAATGTTTGACAACAACAACATGTCCATTTGTCTATTTTTTATATTTAAAAATGTGCAGCCTTTTTATTTTGTGAAATGTTTTCTTTGTAAAGTTTGTTTGTAATATTAATCTTTAAAACAAATGTTACTTGGTTTGATATTTTATCTAAAATTTATCTGATACTGTATCTAATGCAATGTGACTTACAGATTAGCTGAGGTTTAGATATATGTTTTGGGAACGCTGTTATTTTATTGTGTCCTTCTCACACTGAAATTACACAAAAAAGTACTGAGTAACTGTAATTAACAACATGGACTTAGCATATGTTTAGGGTTAGGATTTGCTTTAGTGTTTAGTTTCTTGAAATGATGCAGAGTTTACTGTTATTAAAATGTAACGTGTGGAACAAAACACATTCAAATAATTACAAGTATTGCCAAAAATGTGACTACAGCTAACTGTATTTTAAAATGAAAAGGACCTTGGTTATTTTTGCAGCAGATTATAATTCTTTTTAACATTCAGTTGCAAACATCTCCACAAGCATACTTTTTTTATATATATATATATAAAATTTGCACTTTTTATGTGTTCACCATTTTATATAATGCAGGAATAGTCAGTGAAACCTGTCTTTGTGTGTCCCATGCATGCATGGAAATAGTTATGCATTTAGCAAATATCTTAGTCACAATATGAATATTTATAAGGAGTAATAGGTTTCCTCTCCTCTCCCGCAATGCATGCTCTTTAAATCAGTCCAAAACACAACAACATCACACACATTTGTTCATTTATGATCCCGAGCCCCAAATGCATCCAGTGCATCATCTGAACTTCTGATGTGGAGAAGGAAATGGCCACACAGGATTTAAGTATATATTCATAATATATGGTGTAAATGAACATAGCAACGCATTAATGTGCATGAGCTGGATTTTATGGTGTTGTGAGGTATAATCCCATTCACTTTCCCTTCGTGGGAATTATGCATCACCACCTGGTCTCGTATGAGCAGCTGTTGTTTGCTGTGCAAGCACAGTTATTGTGATGGATTGCATTCTCTCTGTGTGTTTGCCTTTGTCTGTGTGTGTTTCTCAGTAGAGGTGAATTTAAAGACTCCTTCGTCTCTCTCGGATGCAGTCATAAACACACACACTGCAGTGTTGCTTCTCAGTGATGATGTCATCCTGTCTGCTGCAGTACTTCTGCTCTTAGAGAGGGGAGGAAAGCTGGGGCTGGGTGCTGACGTGGTTATTTATATTTTTTCATATCATTATATGAGGGTTTTTTAACTGTTGCTTTAAATGTCATTTGCATTTTGCAAGATTATTCATTGAAAGCCTTATAATTCACAATGAGGAATCAACAGGACTGCATTACTCTATTAAATTAGAATGTTAATTTTGTTTCTAAAGTACTTCTTTCCTGATGTTAGGATGTAATTTCCAAGAAAGCCTATCAGTTCTGGCAGTCTGGCTTATGAATCATGCAATATTAATAATTTGTGTATGAGGAGGTTTATTTTATGTGTCATTCTTTATTTATGCTTTATTTTACCATGGCAGTTTTCTTTTTGAACTGAAGGGGTCAAAACAGCATCTTTTGCCATGTTTTGTTTGTTCTCTTGACATATAATGGTACACTGCATAGAGGTGTGGAGAATTTAGCAAGCCAGAGGCTAAGAATTAGGTGTGGTCTACATGATCGCCTCCACCGCCTTATCTGCTGTAAACACATGCTCATGTACAGTGACCTCACATTTTACGCATGCAGGGGACTCCAGAAATGGTTAGTGTGTGTGTGTGTGTGTGTGTGTGTGTGTGTGTGTGTGCAAAAAAATGCCAAAAAAAAACAATCCTGAAACCATTACACACTCTTCACACTATAATGACATAGAGTGTTCCATGTCCAGCAAAATAAATGCTTTTATATTATAGTATACATTAATGGCTTAAAAGTTTGGGGTTGCTAAGATTTTTTATATTTTTAACACTATCGTATGCTCACCAAGGCTTCTAATAAGCTGATTTGTTTCTTAAAAACATTCCTGTTTATTATCAATGTTGAAAACAGTTGTTTTGCTTTTTTTTTTTTCTGAAACTGATACAGTTTGCTTTTCAGGATTCTTTGATAAATGAAAAGTTCAAAAGAACAGCATTTATTGGAAATAGAAATCTTGTGACATTATAAATGTTTTAATGTCACTTTTTTATCAATTTAATTTATCCTTGCTAAATAAAAATATAAATTTTTATTAAAAAAATAAATAAATGAAAAACATTTTGCTGACCCCAAACCCCTTAAGTGTAGTATGTGAATTCTGACACAACCAAAGAGATGGGGAGAAAAATTGTGCTCCTAATTCTTAAGAGGTCATAAGTCATCCCCATGCCAACTCGCACTTTGTGTGTGCCCATGTCTCCATGTACTTGTCAAATATATTTGATCAGTGAACCAGCCCTGCTGCTCGTGAAGGTACACACTCTCACACTCCCACACATTCCCACTGCCTCCACCACAGCAACAACACAACAGATACAATAAACTTACACTGATTCAAAGCAACATCTCAGTCTCAAGGATGTGAAAATCTGTGGAAATCTGTTACAATGCACTTAAGCCACAGAATCAATTGAATCCAAATGTGGGATTGAAATCTAAGGGAGCTGCTCTGGAATGATTTAAATGTGCATGTATTGTATATAAATGAGCTTTTTGAAAATAATGTGATGTTTGGCTAAAAGGGTGAAAACTTCTCTCTACACTGAGTGTGTTTTTCAGAAACCACTGTATGGTTCAATTCTCACTGAGTGAAGCTTCTTATCTCAGGACTGGGATGACTAAACCCCTATTACCAGCATGTTTTGTTGACATTTTTGAGAATGTGCTTTTTTGCAGCCTGTGTTACTGTAATTGTGATTAAGTATAACAAAGCTTGTCTGTACATACAATAATGTGTTAAATTGAGTCTTTATGCAAAAATGTTTTTAACATGATTTTGAAGGTGCACTGCCGAAAAGAGAAAAAAAAAACACTGCTTTTTAGTAAAAGTGTGCATGCTGTAAATATTTATGTATTGTATATATTTAATGTTGAAAAGCTTGTCCTTTAATTTTTTTTAATTTTCAGTGTTTTCAGGTTTTGCCCCATTTTGTTGTTGTTGCTGTTGTTGTTTTACTTCAATGTCAGTCTTTAAAAAAAAAAATGCATACTGCTATTAACCAAATGTTTTATCACATTTGTTATCTTTTTTAACACTCTTCACGTGTAATATTCTATGAAGTTACAAGTCTATGAAATACAGATGGCTGGCAAAAAAAAAAAAAAAAAAAAGTTTTCACGATGTAATTAAGTCATGAAAAATTCTAACTCTTATTTTTAAAATTCTATCCTCCTGTATTACTTCCTGTATTTTTTCTCAGGCTGATGCTGCCACCAGTTTCCTCCGTGCAGCTCGCTCAGGTAATCTGGAAAAGGCTCTAGACCACATCAAGAATGGCATTGACATCAACACTGCCAATCAGGTAAGACTTCCTCAACTCCCTGTATTCCTTCGAGAGGAATAAACATGTCTGATTGAGTCACAGCCAGGCTTTATTCAGATGTGAAATGTCTGTTTGTAGAAGTCAGTCTTTTTATAGATATATCTTGAGAGGTGCTCTAGAAGACAAAATGTGCTCTCAGAGCTCTAGAAAGATGTTTTATTTCTAGTTGATAGATCTAGAGCACACAGGGCCTGATCATTATTTCTGTGATGCAACAACAATCTTTAAACACATAAAAATAAAGCGTCCAAAAGAGGATTTTCTCAGAAATGCCATTGAACAACAATTTGTGGTTCCCCAAAGGACATTTCCACTTTTTTAGTGTGGAAAACATTTTTATTAACCTGAAGAACCAATTTTTCACTATAAAGAACCTTTTGGAATGTTTCAAAAGTTTGGTTCCTTTTGAAACATTTATTTGAATCAGTTGCTTTGAATCAGTGTTTCATCACTGATTCAGTGATGTTGCAAGATCTGCTGAGCGGAAGGACCACCTATAATGGGAAGAAGATCCATGTTTTCCTGGAAAGCGCTGGGCAGAGAGCAACTGCAGGACAAGCCATGGGTTTGGTATTGAACGCTATTCCCAGCCAACCTACGAGTGCTTTTCAACGCCACAAAAACAATTGATGCCATCAGTGCTATTCGTGGGTGATGAAGATCAGGGGCCATATTCACAAAGATTTTTTTAAGAGTTCTCCTAAATAGCAGTAGAATTTAACAATTTAACAATCCTTAACTTTTCACAGATTTAGGAGCTTCCTACATCCGTATTTCCGTGCCTGAACTGTGCACAGACTTTATTGTGTGTGTGCAGTACTGTAGATGCAATCAAGTCCACTTCTTTTCCCTTTAGCCTAGTTTGTACACTGACATTTTCTGTTGTGTGGTGGGCCTGCATGCATCAGAACAGCAGCAGTAATTGAAATGATAATGCCCTCTGATTAATGACTGCATGTGTTGTGAGTGATGATTTCAGCACTTTACTCCATTTAGTCGTCATACTGAAGCAAACATGTGAGCAGGTCCACAGAGCTCTCTAGAGAGTGACCATGTCTGCATGCACTGCTGAGCTCTTTCAAAAACCTGCTACAAAACCCTTGAGCTAGGACACGTGTAGGCTATACTGCAAAAACTATATTTTCTTAGTATTATTGTCTTGGCTTAAATTAAAATATCTAAACTTTCTTAAAACAAGATATACTTACTTGACAAACAAAATTGTGTGAGAAATAAAGTGAATATATCAGTCTCATGTAATGTTGTCTTATTTTTAGCAAAAATCTTTAAAAAAATTTTTTTTTTTTTTTTTCTATTTTCTATTTGTCAATGCGGTGGATAAACAAACAAACAGTACATTGATATGTATACCTATACTTTCTATATTCTCTGCCTTAATATATTGTCCATTAAATTAAAGATGCATTTATCTTTTTATATACTAATTAAGAAAATATTTTTGTTTGGATATTTGCATTTGTTTGTATTAGAACACTAGCATTCTGCTTAGAACTACTGTATTCTTGCTTTTTTAATATTATATAATGCAGTATTCAAGACACTCTACAGCTGTTACTTAAGTATTATTCTTGGTATTTCAATAGTATACTTTTATCGTTTTTATTAATATTTTGAATTAGCTTTTGTTTTTATATTTTCAGTTTTCAATTTAAATATTAAATTTTAGAAATTTTATTTGCTTATTTCATTATTATTATTATTATTATAATAACAATTACTAAAATAAAAAAAAAAAAAAAAATAATAAAAAAAAAATATTTAGGCTTTTTTATTAAAATTTTATTTCTAGTTCAGTTTACTTTTTTTTTTTTTCAATTAGCAATGTTAGTGCGATTTTAGTTTCTAATTTTCATTTGGCTTTAGTTTTTCATCTAATATTTATATTTTATTTTATTTCAGCTGTATGTACCTACCAAGAGACCAGAAGCTGTTCTGTCAGTATTCAATATATTGATTTACATCACAGGAAACTACAGCAGCAAGTGAAATATACTGTAAATGTCTATTAACATTTACTGACTAATATAAAACACAGTTTTCAATGACATCAGTGTCTTTATGTATATGACTGGCCGTATAAGGTATGCAAGTAGATCGATCATCACACCTTTTCCAATGACAGAAACCGAGAGTTTGACATCTCCTCATGATGCAATATTTGTTGTATGATATTCTGATGACACTTTATAACTGTTTGGAATTTCATCATCCATCCATTCTTTTTCTTTTGTTCCTTCGTTTCTTTCTTTGAGTCACATTGAGATGGGGTGAGTGGTCTCTACACTCAGAGGGGATAATATCAGCAATGTGAGAAAGGTCCAACCTCACATGTCCTGTGAGGCTGAAGGAAGGCTGTGTGAGGTTAGACCTATCCCACATGGCCCGTATTCTTCCCAGCAGAGAGACCACCGGCCTGTCATCCACCTAAATCACCACCACCACCATTATCATCATCATCATTGGTTGATGTTATTTGATGATGCTTCTGTGAGAGGCAGAGTGATCTACAGACCCCTCACATCCCCTTTTAAGTCTCTTTGCGACATAACAAGACTGTACTGACCATTTGATTTGAGATCAGATCACCTTCAGAGTGAGTTTGCTCTGATGTCTCTTTACCTTCACAGAATGGACTCAACGGGCTGCACTTGGCCTCGAAAGAAGGCCATGTTAAAATGGTGCTGGAACTACTGCACCATGGTATTGTTCTTGAGACGCCCACAAAGGTAAGAGTTAGAGCTATACAGTGGCCATGAAAACTACTGTATTTGAACTTTAACAAAAGTATAGATGTCACTGCGTTAGAAGCTAGAGCTTCTAGAAATAACTCTTCTGAATTGTTTCACATTTACATTTAACTGATCTGAAGGTGGCTTTACAATGATTTGTTAACATTAGTTAACTACATTAGTTACCATACACTGACTGGACTAAAGAACTAAATAAAAATACCTTTAAAGCATTTATTAATTTTAATGTTAGTTTCAGCATGTACTAATATGTTTTTAAAATTAAATGTTGTAATTGTTAATAACTGCTAACGGGAACAATTGTATTTTTATTAACCAACATTACAAAAGATTAATAAATACTGTAACATATGTATTTCTCATTGTTAGTTAATTTTAGTAAATCTAATGTTATCTAATAAGATCTTGTTGGAAAGATTTGCCAATTTTATTTGATCTAATACAATGATATCCATAGATTTTAAGTGTGACGTATGGTGTTCAAGTATTTTTTTTTTTCACATTCATGAAGCAGTTAAGAAGTTACAAGAACTTAATTTTATCACATGTACCTTAAAAAAAACATTATGTAAAAGAGAATGATATAATATACTTTAAGTGTGAATGGAATGGAATGTTGTTGACCACTTACTGTAACTGCATGTTATTTGTGATTAATTAAAGTTATATTATAGTTTAAATTCATACAATTAGCTGAAATTTAGCGTGCTTTTTGGACCCACTTAAGTAGGACTTGTGTATATCTTTTTATGTAATTTCATAATTACTTCTATTGTCTTTGAAATATGTTTGTACAGACAAGCATATGATGAACTAGAATATAATTTGATGTCATTTCAGTTAAACACATTCTTTTTCACCAGGAAATGATTTATTTTCAAAAAATGCATATGATTAAAAAAAATGGTCTGTGTCATTAAATAAATATTTCTCTTATAGAAAGGAAATACTGCTCTTCACATCGCTGCATTAGCTGGACAGGAACAGGTGGTCACAGAACTGGTTAACTATGGAGCTAATGTCAATGTTCAGTCTCAGGTGGGCAAACATGGGGTTGGTTACTGTGTTCTAATATTCATCTGTCTGCAAGAATTGTTGACCTAAAGCACGATACATAATGGGGTTTATATGTTTTCTTCTCCCCAGTTGGATGTTTTCATTTGAACAGTACAGTGATACAGTATACAATTTGGATGTATATAGTGTAGCTCTCTGAACTAAAATCTGTCTGCTTGTATTATCATCTTTATATTTGTGTGCTTGTGTTAGTTTGGTATTGTATCTGCATATGGGTGTTTATGTCTGTGTGCAACAGAAGGGCTTCACTCCTCTCTACATGGCTGCACAAGAGAATCACCTGGAGGTTGTGAAGTTTCTCCTGGATAACGGAGCCAATCAGACCATTCCAACTGAGGTAATTCTGCCCTTAAAGCATACTTTTAAAAAGTACTTAGAAGTGCAACCTGAAAGTAATGTTTTTAGACACTTAACTGCAGTTTAAACTTATCTTAAAGTCTTGTGTTTGCAGGATGGCTTTACCCCTCTTGCTGTGGCTCTTCAGCAGGGCCATGAGAATGTGGTGGCCCTGCTCATCAACCACGGTACTAAGGGCAAGGTCCGCCTTCCTGCACTGCATATCGCTGCCCGAAACGATGACACCCGAACTGCCGCTGTGCTTTTACAGAATGACCCAAATCCTGATGTCTTAAGCAAGGTTCGTGAAAACTGATGGAAAACCTTTTTACTGTTCTTTTCATATTATACAATGTATGGTTCTGCCTCTAATACCTGATTAAATTAACCAGGTCTTTATTATTTTATTTAAATTTATTTTAATAAATAATAACCTTTATTCAGCAAGTATGCATCAAAGGAACTGTGAGACGTTTTGTGTATATTAGCAATTTTGGAGCATAAGTGAGTGGAATTATCTGTAGTATGTCTGTCATAAATACAGTTGATAGCTGTACACATGTGTTTGTTTTCTGCCGTAAAGCAATCTTCCCATTTCATTTAAAAGAGTAGGGGAGCTATGACGTCACTTTGTAGGTGGATCAGATGTTAGCATCACACTGGTTCCCTTGACAAAAAGCCATTAGGATTTTTCCATATATTATCACAAAAAATAAGCTCTGTGTTCAGCCATAGTTCATGAAACTTACACATTTTTTTCCATCAAGATAGTCTTCACAAAACAATATAACTTTTATGACTTTTGAAGCCTAAATAAAAGTGCCAGAACTTAAAAGCTACACTTGTCAGTGCCAATAGCCCTGTGATCAGTGCGGCATCATATAGCGCAACTGCACTCACAGCGACCCGAGTTCGAATCCTGTTTTGAGGCCTTTTGCCAATCCCGCTCCCCTCTCTCCTCTCAGTAATTTCCTGTCATTTCTCTACTGTCCTATATGAATAAAAAGGCATAAAAATAACTTTAAAAAACTAAACTTAGGCTATAACCAAATGCTAGCCTTCAACATCACCACCACTGTGCTTCTGACAACTTTTTCAAACTTATTTTTAAAATGTTCAATGAAAAGGATTCACACTGTATATGAATTTTAATCCATGCTACATGAAACTTTTCATATAAATATGAATAAATAAAAAACTAGAGCAAAACTAAAACTGAAGTGAGATATTAGTAATAAATAGCACATAATAAAAAGCACGTATTTATGTACATTTCGAAATAAGGTGTAGGCCTATTAAAAGTAAATAAATGATTAATATGAATATTTTAACTAAAAACATGTCTCCACGTACTATTCAGTAAAATTCTAGTGCATTTAATCTATTAAATAGCAGCAGAGCGAGCGAGGTTTTGGATATGGTGAGATGAAACTTATTTTAGTGAATAAAGTACCACAACTGTTTTCAGGATTGCATTTTTTTTTTTTTTAGCATATCAGAATGATTTCTGAAAGATCATGTGACGAGTAATGATACTGAAAATTCAGCTTTGTGTCACAGGAATAAATTACATTTTAAAATATATTAAAATAGAAAGTAGCTATTCCAAATGGTCATAATATTTCATAATATTATTGTTTTTACTGTATTTTTAATAAAATAAATGCAATCTAAGTGTGCAGAAACTCTTTTCAAAAACATGAGCAAACTTTTGAACAGTAGTGCATACAGTTGATGGATTTCTGCAACGATAAAGCAATCAGAGTAACAACTGTATTTTACAAGGAAAAGTGTGCTAGTTACTTACTCAGTTTCCCATGATCCTCTGCAGACAGGCTTCACACCACTCCATATCGCAGCCCACTATGAAAACCTGAATGTTGCCCAGTTACTTCTAAACAGAGGAGCTGATGTGAACTTTACGCCCAAGGTCTGTCTTTTAAATATTTTTACACTGAACCTCTGCCTGTTTACAGTTAAATACAAACCAGTGTGGCTTTCTTTCAGAATGGGATCACACCTCTACATATTGCATCCAGGAGAGGAAATGTTATCATGGTCAGACTTCTGTTGGACCGAGGAGCAACGATTGATGCCAAGACGAAAGTATGTTTTAAAGCTATAATTCTAAACTTTAATGACAGAGAATTTGTATACACATTTGTTGTTCTTTAATTCTTATCACAGGATGAGTTGACACCTCTTCACTGTGCTGCCAGAAATGGCCATGTGAGAATAATCGAGATCCTTCTGGACCAAGGAGCCCCAATACAGGCCAAGACCAAAGTAGGCATACACCCAAATTACATATAGCCACAATAAAGAAAGAAAGACCCTCAGCAACTAACCAACTTTTGAATAATTTGAAGAAGAATTTGGTAGTGTATTAACCTCTGTGATTTGGTTCATGTGGGTCAATTACATAAAGTTTAAGCTATTGTTCTTATGAGGCTTTTATTTTGTAATAATTTCTCTATAAACCTGAAAACTCAAATTAACTTTATAAAACTCAATTGACTGAAATTATTATTGCCACTGCTTCAAACATAATATTTAGGCCTAAGCAAATTAATTAAAAACAACATAAAACATAATATTTAAACAAAATGTCAAGAATTAATCACAAGAATTGCATATAAAATATCCATCTTTTTGGACTACACAGCTTTAACCTAAACAAACGAATAAATTCAATGTGATGCATATTTGTCAGTTTATAGTCAAAATGTGCATTAATGAAACAGGTAAGAAATCTTTTAATATTAATAATCATATTTTTGAAATGCTTTTTTTTTTTCAATTTACTTGAATCAGTGGAAATGTGTTTATTGTGAAAACAACTAAATCTATATAGTTAGAAAAGTATGAAGGTGGTTAAAATATAGCTAGCTATGAAACAATCAATATTCAGTTACTGTAGTTCAAATATGATATTGAAAATTAATTTATTGACAATAAATATATAAACCTGGTTACTGTGAATTTAAAACACATGCAATTATTTAGTAATAATAATTGTTTTCTGTTTTATTGCCAAATATACATTACATTAAGTTATTAGTTTGCTTATGTTCAACTGTAGAATCTAAATGGATGGATATTTTATATTATATGTAATTCAAATAAAATAATGCATAAATCTTAAATGAAATAATAATATTCAACAACCTTAAAACACATCTAAAAGGTTATGTAAGACAGAACAAGTAATACGAATGAAAAAACCCTACCTGACTGCCATAAATTTGAAAGAAAATACCACTGGCAGCTCTAAATGTTCCCATATGTTCACTGCACAGAATGGCCTTTCTCCAATACATATGGCAGCCCAGGGCGATCATTTGGACTGTATCAGACAGCTCTTACAGTACAATGCCGAGATTGATGACATCACTCTAGACCACCTGACCCCACTGCATGTGGCAGCACACTGTGGACATCATCGCATGGCCAAGGTGCTCCTGGATAAAGGAGCCAAACCAAACACCCGTGCTTTGGTTAGTACACATTTAAAAGACACACATGGCACAACTAATGTACATGATAATATTGTTGTTTTGAAATATCTAGAAGCTGTTCGCTTACATATAAATATCTCATGACCTGTTTAGAATGGCTTCACGCCACTCCATATTGCCTGTAAGAAGAACCACATGCGTGTAATGGACCTACTGTTAAAGCATTCTGCATCCCTGGAGGCTGTAACCGAGGTGAGCAACAGGATAATTTCACAGTAAAAAATAAATTTAGACAGAAAACAAGGATTAAAATTGGCCCAAAACATAAAAACACATACACATGCATTTTAATTCAAGAACAATAAAAACACACATTTATATTGAATATTTCACTTCAAAATGAAAAGATGCGTTTGTTTCTTCATGGGAACAGATTTGGAGAAATGTAGCATTATATCATATACTCACCAGTAGATCCATTTCAGGGAAAGGGTGCCGTCAGGAAGAGAGTCCAAACAGCTGATAAAAATGTCAATAAGTAATCCACATGATTTAGCAAATGCTCTTTTTCTGAGTGAAATATTCCCTTAAGTTGCATTTACTGAGCAAGGTCTAGTATAGAGATCTATGTAAACATTTCATGCAGCCATAAGTTCAAGCTGTGACATGTTCAGTTCTCTCTGTCTCTGTCAACAGTCAGGACTGACCCCACTGCATGTGTCCTCCTTCATGGGTCATCTGAATATAGTGAAGATACTGATGCAAAAAGGAGCTTCACCACATGCCTCAAATGTGGTAAGCAATATCAACAGTTAAAGGTGCACACTGAAGTATGTCACAATGAGGCCACATACAGTAAACACTGAATTTCATGTTTTGAAAGCAACATTTTCTTTTATTTCTGATTGAGTATATGTTTTTGCTGCAAGCTGTGCTTGTATTGTAATCTTACTGTATGTGATCATGTACCTGTATGTTAATGTGTATTTGTAGAAAGTTGAAACACCTCTGCACATGGCATCTCGAGCTGGTCACTGTGAAGTTGCTGAGTTCCTGTTGCAGAATGCAGCTCCAGTGGACGCCAAAGCCAAGGTGCATTTCATGTTTGTTTTTTTTGTTTTTTTTGTATTTTAGTTTGACATTTAATTAAATGTTGGTTTGTTTTTACTGTATAACTGGGGTTTAATTAAAGCTTAGCCAAGCAAAATGAGAAAAACAATGCTGTTTAAATAATTCAATAGTACACAGAAAACAGCTAAATAACATGTCACTTATTTAAAGTGCATTTTAATTATACTCTATTTGAAAATCATGGTTTCCATGTCTAAAAGCTAATATCGCTCCCCATAGAACAGAATAAAATAAACAATTTCATTTAAATAGTATTTTCAGTTGACACCATGGTGTTGATTTGCAAAACACACTGGCTAGCTTTACTAAACTTAGAAATTATTGTGTAGTATTCTTCTGCTTCTCTTTACATAAGCTTTATAAGTTTTTTTCTTTATTTATAGTAAGTAAAAAATTTTATTTTTTTTTTTTTTTTTTTTACTTTTACCTTCAGTGTAAATTCTATTTTCATATTATAGCTATAAGTTAGCTGTAGGTTATCGTGAAATTAAGTTGTAAATAGCCCAAAACTGTTGCACTGATCTACATTAAGAAACATTTTGGCTTATGACTAAAGAAAATATATCAATATATATTTCTTTATAATAAATAAATACCATATAGTAAGTTTATACAAATGTTTTTGTCTTTAGGAAAGTAAATATTTTGATTAACCCTATGGTATGCAATATGATATCAATGAGGGAAAAAAAATTATGATGTTTTTCCTGCTTAAAATTGGACACTATAACAATATCAATAACATTTTCATAATTTTTTTATTAATTTATTTATTTTTTAATTGTTGTTGTACCACAATGGACAAATTTAAACATTTGACATTTTAAACAGAAATATATATATATATATCTATTGAAAACATAAATTTCTTGAACAAACAGATTTATAAATTTTTTAATTTACTGCATATCTCATATTTAATAAAAAAGTAACATTTCATATCCAGCTGTTGCTCTTAGGCAACATTGTACCATCGTGAATCACAAATGACCAAACTATCATATCTGTTATCATACCAAAGCATTATAATCAGTGTTGTTTCAAAGTAAAAAAAAAAAAAAACATCAGAATCTTATCCTAATATGCACCTTATCCTTACAGGCATGCACATACACACACAATCACATGCATGTAAAATCTGCTTCTTCACTAATGACACCTCAAATGCTTGTGAAAGCTGAGGAAACAATTCCTCTCAGCAGAAAAATCATAATATGTACAGATTTAGTATGTGAATTACTGTTCTTACAAATGCATTACAAAATCATGCACAAATACAAATACATTCAGATAATCTTAATTATTTTCCTTACAAATATCATATACTTTCATTCTAACCTAGTTTTCAATACGGTACAATGTTGCTCTGAGGCAACATGCAGTTTTTTGTAATTTCCTGAAAAATTTGATCATATATCATGTAAAGTTTTTGAAAATACTTCTTTACTTTTCAATGAAGGTGATTCCAGTTTTTGTAGGCAAATATATGTATGGAAATTGATAAATTGTCCTGAAAGTGGAAACAAAATAGACCCCTGTGGATCATGTGACTATTTTTTTGTATTTTCATTTATTAGTATTTGACTTCTCCTTCCCTAATATAGTACTGATCAATTAAATGGGTGTCTCATTATATTAAAAAAAAAATAATAATAATACACCAACAACACGGTACCTATTACATCAAAACTTTAAGGTTCAAACCAAATTTAATATAATGTGAGAAAAACAAATAAATTTGGCTGTATTTAATTTAAAGTTGGTCCAAAGTATTATTTGTTTCAGTATTAGTGTTATTTGTTTAAAATGCATCACGAAAACGTGATATCAAGCTGTACTTCCTTCAGGATGACCAGACGCCGCTACACTGTGCCGCCCGCATGGGCCACAACGAGATGGTGAAGCTGCTGTTGGAGCACAAGGCAAACCCCAACTCCACCACAACAGCAGGACACACTCCACTGCACATCACTTCTCGTGAGGGACACACACAGACAGCCAGCATCCTACTAGACATGAACGCCCAGCTCACCAAAATGACCAAGGTACAGTGCTGCCCAAAGCCAAGATCGCCTGCTTATTGTATTAAAATTGTTGAAACTCTCTCTTGAAACCATAATGCTGTTTGATTGGTGCCATGCAGAAAGGCTTCACTCCCCTTCATGTAGCAGCCAAATATGGAAAGGTGGATGTAGCAGAGCTGCTTTTAGAGAGAGGAGCCAACCCAAATGCTGCAGGAAAAGTATGAATCAGCTGCACGCATGCATGTGTTTATATGTATTTATAAAATGTTATTCTGTCTAATGAGACGTTATTAGCATTAGTGGATGACCAAATGAGTAAACAGACACAACCAAGTAATTAAAATGAAGTCAGCAACTATAATCTAATTACAATATTTTACACGTATATTACTGACTAAATATTAGTGAATATTAGTTCTATCTCTGTCCATTGACGAGGCTGTTGGTCGATTTTGAAACCAATGATTTTAAAATGTCACCACCCTTGTGAAGAAGTAAACTTTAGCATACTTTTAAAAAGAGTACTTAATATGGGAATAATGAGTGAAATTAATGTAATGTTTTTAGACACTTAATTGAATGTTAATTGCAATAAAAAGAAAATATATTAAAGTTTAAATTTATATTACATGCAGTTAGCTGACCTTTTGTTTAGCCGAGTGCTTTTTAAACTCAAGTACATATTTATATGCAATTTAGTAATAACTTCTATTGTCACTGGAATAAAGGTAAAGTGTACTGATGAATGTACTGACAAGCATTTATGGTACATTAAAAAATGCTTTAATATCAGTTTTGTTGAAACTGCTATGTATTAAATATTGCTATCATATTATTAATAGTATATTAGTATATATTAAATATTACAAAATATAATTATAAAATGTAAAAATACAAATATAATATCAATTGTAATAATGAAATTGCAAATAAGTACATTTCAAATATATTAAAGTAATATTAACACAATACAGTTCGAATTTTAATCAATACTTTACATCTGCTTTAGTGTGTTAGTCAATACATCAAAATAAGTGTACTTCTTTAAAACACAATTAAATTAAGATAATTAAAACCTACCTTAAAATTACAAAGTTTACTTTCTAAAGTGTGTTAAGAAACATCGTCATGAAAGTATATCTCTCTGTAATTACACTTAAGTGGCCTTTATATTTCATTAATATTATATTATCTGCAAGTATGTTTTTTTAAATGTACTTTAATAATTTGAAGTACAATACAAATTAAATTAAATACAATTAAATGCATCTTTTTTACAAAGGGTGTGGTATTGTTTTATCATTCATACTGTATCTATTGCATTTTCATTTGGTACTATTGATGTTAGTGAAGTAAGACGTCTTCTCCTTTATAGGTTGGACTCACACCGTTGCACGTGGCTGTCCATCATAACAACCTCGATGTAGTCAATCTTTTGCTCAACAAAGGCGGCTCACCACACAGTGCCGCTCGGGTATGACACTATTTATCACCCTGCTTAACACACTTAAAACACTCTCAGTCTTAATCATTATTTTGAAGTATTTTTTCTAGCCACAAAGTGCATTAACCTGTTGCCTCTTTTTTTTCTCCTCAGAATGGCTACACTCCGCTCCACATTGCTTCCAAACAGAACCAGGTGGAGGTAGCAAGCAGTTTACTGCAGCATGGAGCTTCTGCCAATGCTGAGTCATTGCAAGGGGTCACACCATTACACCTAGCCTCCCAAGAGGGCCAACCAGATATGGTGTTGCTGCTTATCTCAAAGCAGGCAAAAAAAAAAAAATCTAAAAAATAAAATAATACTACACTACAACAATTTCATCCATCCAAAAAAAAAAAAATGTAAAAAAAATTAACCCCCTTCCAAAAGCAATTTAATTGATGAAAAGAGCAGAAACAAAAGAAATTTACATTTCCTTGAAAGCAAGTATTTGCATGCCAGCAAAAAGATGTTAAAGAAGTCAAATCATGAGGATTCACATTTTTTTATTTGATCATTTGAAATAAAAGAACTTAAATATGCACCTATCTAAGAGAGCTTAAAAAAGAAAAAGGCAATTCATTAAAAAATCTGAACACTTTTGTACCTTATTTAGTGATTCATGCACTGCCTACTGATAAATAGAAGGCAAAATGAAATGGCTTAATTTGCTGCTCTTAGTTTTTGAAAGATTGGTAAAATAAAATAAAAAATAAATAAAAAGGAAATAATTGTGCTTCTGTGTCAGATTGTAAAATATGCACCTATCTAAGAGAGCTTAAAAAAGAAAATGGCAATTCATTAAAACATCACACATCTACGGAGCCCCACACATGGCATGCAGGAAAAAATAGTAGGCTAACTCTTGCGCCAATTTACTAATTTGTTCCCTCAATGTACTAAAACGTGCACACGATTACTATTGCATTCCCTCGATTTAATATTTTGTTCACTCGATTTATAAATTGTGCGCACGATTTACTAATTTGTTCCCTCGACGATTTAGCTAAATCGTGCGCAAATAGAAAATCGAGGGAACGCAATAGTAATCGTGTGCACGTTTTAGTACATTGAGGGAACGAATTAGTAAATCGTGCGCACAATTTATTTATTTTTTCTTGCATGTTATGTGCAGGGCTCCATACACATCAGTTTGCAAATATTGCAGTGACATCAAAATTGTATTTGTTAACATTAGTTCATGCATTTGTTAACATTAATGAACAAGATATTCATATAAAAGTAATTAATGTTAATATGTAAATATACTAATGCATTTTTTAACATTAATATCTTCAAGTAGTTAATGCATTATCTACCACAAACTAACAATAAACAAGATCTGTTTAGAGTTAATATTTGTTATTATTAACTTTTAAATATATTAATGTCTTTCTTAACATTTATAGCTTAATTTTTACATTTGTTAATGCATTAGTTAATGTGAACAAACGTGCACACCTCTTTTTAAGTTGAACCTCTCTCAACATTATAAACACACATGCACGCAATATCTTGCTTTCTGTCCATATATTGACACGTCTCTTGTCTCTCCTCAGAGTGGTCTGACTCCTCTTCACCTCGTGGCTCAGGAGGGTCATGTTGGCATTGCTGAAATACTAGTGAAACATGAGGCGTCTGTCTACGCTGCCACACGGGTAAAAACTTGCATCTCTTACAATGAAATACATAATTATACATAATTATTCACATTAATATTGATAATAATAATCACTGTTGATTTCTCTTCAGATGGGTTACACTCCACTTCATGTGGCTTGTCATTATGGCAATGTCAAGATGGTTAAGTTCCTCTTACAGCAACAGGCCAATGTAAACTGCAAGACCAGGGTAAATGAAAGATCGGTTTTGCTTTGTTCAGCTTTGTAAATTGTTTCATTTTTAAATGACTGTAGGGGTTTGCTATTCCTTGGAATAAGAGTAGAATGAATTTGTTTATTTTCAAACACAATAAGACAATATTAGGATCTGAAACTCTGCAGGAGACACATTTGAGGAGCCAGAGAAGAGATTTCTCTTTCTTATGAAATCTGACTGTGAGTCTGTCCTCTTTTTGGGGCTGTTAGATGGGATATACGCCGCTACATCAGGCTGCTCAGCAGGGCCATACGGACATTGTGACGCTTCTCCTGAAACATGGCGCACAACCAAATGAAATTACGTCTGTAAGAGCCCAACCTCTTTTAACTGATTACCATCATTTTAAAATATGTTGGATGCTGACAAATGCCCATGAAAACATTTCCGTTTCCTACAGAATGGCACGTCAGCTCTTGCCATCGCGAAGCGCCTTGGATACATCTCAGTCATTGATGTGCTCAAACTGGTCACTGAAGAGACAGTTACCATGGTGAGATGCAGATTTTACAAAATTAATCTCATACAATGGATACTGTAAAATGAATTTAAAAAGACTAAGTAGAAAGTCATGTGTTGTAATGAACATTTTCCTTTGAGCACCACAGAAAAGCACCGCATGAGTTTCCCTGAGACAGTTGACGAGATCTTGGATGTGTCTGAAGATGAAGGTACAGCTCTCTGTTTAATGTCATGCTTGGTTTAAGAGTTGTTAGCATAATAATGTCTTTAAATGAGTGGCCATTTAAGGAGCATCCTGCTCTTGGTTTTTCTAGGAATTTCACAGCTTTCATTAGGTATGAATTTCCCTCTTTCTTCTTTGTGCAGTGACCATTGTCAGTGACTTCATTTCAGGCACACACACACACACACAACAAACACTGTCATTCTCTGGTACACTTTGAAAATTATAATGGATGTGTCATTAGCATGTGTGCATTGATGTTAATAAGCCTGCATTTATTCCTGAAGGTATCTAACTGATCCAGAACACTTAACTGTCCCACTAACCTGCTACATCTCCTTTTTCATTTTTTTCTGAAGAAGCACTGATTTAGTTCTCTCAGTAAAACAGTTATCATGCACTGTGGTATAAATGAGTGGTGGTTCATGGTCGATATTGGGGAAAAATTACGTATTTTTATATATTATTTTAAATGTGTGGTATTTTTGTCTTTTTGTCTAGTGACAAATTTATTTATAAAGTTATTTGAGAAGCAAAACTGCCTAAGAACAAATTTAATTAGAGATGTAGTAAATAAATTTACAAGACAGAAATACTGATTAAGTAATAATAAATATAACATTACCACATTATATTCATGCATTTGGTTTCTTCAGAATTCCAATTTGCAAAATCAGTGATATATTGTCACACCACATTTTTAAGAATCAATATATATTTACTGGTCATATCAAATCTGGATTTATGCTGTGGACAGTACTGCATTTCAGCTCCTTGTGTAATTACAGATTTTAAAGGTGTGTTTCACATGCATCCAGGCTCTCACATGGATGTGCTTCACATGCCTGCCTTGTGCAAATCCAATGCTAAAAATTAAGTTTCGTCATTCAGTATATATATATATATTGACTATATACATTTGCTATATACAAAATGTATATGCTATATTTAGTATATGCGTTTATATAGGCACACAAACATACCGTATATTCATATACCTTACAGGTTCTAGATACAATATGAAAGTTTTTTTTAAAGTTTGCCTACCACTGAATGCTGCTTGAAACTTTTGTTTTTGAAATGCTTGTTTGTTGATTAAGTAAACCAGGTATATTGTGTTTGCAAGACAACTTCCCAAGAGGATGATTTATAAAGACCTTATTATACACAATTTAGATTAATGTCTCCTTTTTAATGAAAACAAGCACAGTTTATATACTGTATGACTATGCATTTAGCAGCATGATATCAGTGGACTCATTTTTATTTAAATTAAAATCATACCTTTGAAACACACTCAAACACAAATTATATTACAAAAACACACACACATACACATTAATTTCCTTTGATATGTTTTGTTGCAGCATGTCCATCACAAATCTTTCCCTTTTCTTCATTCTTACTCATATGCAGTCAGTGTTGGGGAGGTTATTGCAGAAAGTAATTAGTTAATACATGCTAATTACTTTTACAACATTGTAACAAAAGACTTTTGAACAGTAATCATGTCACATTAACTTCTAAACAATTTTTGGACAATCAAAGGCATACCAAATTGTCCTTTCACTTCTGTATTTGTTTAGTTTACAGGTTTTTCAGCCAGTTTAAAGGAATCGTAATCACTTTGTTCAAAGCAAGATTTATTGTTTAATGTTACGTTTAGGTAATAAATTAATCATTGTTCATTAAAATTGTAAATGCAATGTAATGACAAAACAAAAGTAATTGTGATGGTGATTACTGAAAATTATCTCACTTCATTACAGGAAATAGTCATCTGATTACATTACTGCATTACTTTCCCTTTAAAAAAAAGTACTGTGGCAGTATACAGTGATGGTTATACCATTGTCCTTTGGTATACCATGGTACTGAATGAATTCCATGGTGTTTACATAGTACTCGGTAACTTAAAAAGAACAGTGTTATTACCATGGTACTTCTTTGTCACTGTCATAACATATTACACTCACTCAACAGCTCTCAATCCATTTATATCCTCTCCATATTGTCCAGTCAGTGTTCATTCAGTGTTCATTTCCAGTTGACAGCATGTTTTTCACTAAATCTTCTTTTTTCTCTTTTCTTTTCTCATCCCCTCGTTGCGGCAGGCGAGGAGCTGCTAGGGAACGAAGGTGCCAGGTATTTGAAGATGGAGGACTTAAAGGACCATGATGAGGATTTCCTTTCCCCCAAGAATGTTCTAGAGTACGAGGGAGAGTTGCAGTGATGATGTTGGAGATGATTCAGATTTAACAAGAAGAGACACATGTATAAAGTAGAGGGGAGCTAAATTCATAATGTTGCTGGAAGAAACTAGATTGAATAGAAAAGATCAGAGCCCAAACTGAGGAAAGGCCTCCGAGATGAATAATTATGGGACTGGGGAACTGTCATTTACATATTCCTTTGTGTCAGACTTATTTCTAACTTGTGTTTCTTAGGAATCATTCTCCTGCTATTCCAAGGATCCCCTGTGTGTCTCCTGAAACAGTAAATGAGTGCAAACAAGAACCATAGCACTCAAATTACAATTTTTTTTTAAATGAGTGCATGGTAGTTTCATAGGTCTCATTTTACAAGTGTCTTTGACTCCTATACTTACATTTTAAAATGTCAAAAGTTTGGGGTCACTAAGTTTTTTTATATACTTTTATTCAGCAAGGACACATTAAATTGATCAAATGTGACAGTAAAGAGATTTATAATGTTACAACAGATATTTATTTCAAATAAATGTTGTTCTTTGAACTTTCTATTCATGAAAGAATCCTGAAAAATGCATCACGGTTTCCACAAAAATTATGAAGCAGCACAACTGTTTTCAAAACTAAAAATAGGAAGAAATGTTTTTTGAACAGCAAATCATCATATTAGAATGATTTCTAAAAGATCATGTGACAATGAAGACTGGAGCAGCAATGCAGAAAATTCAGCTTTAATCACAGGAATAAATTGCATTTTAAAATGTATTACAGTAGAAAACGTTTATTTTAAATTGTAATGTCTCACAATATTAC
Organism: Cyprinus carpio; assembly: GCF_018340385.1. Lineage (NCBI taxonomy): Eukaryota > Metazoa > Chordata > Actinopteri > Cypriniformes > Cyprinidae > Cyprinus > Cyprinus carpio. Next base: position 27,758,180 of record NC_056601.1, read on the forward strand.
TGTATTTACTGTCTGTTTGATCAAATAAATGCGGCCTTTGTTAGCAGAAGCCACACCTTTCAAAAACTATTACAAACCTTACTAAGCCCAAACTTTTGAACGGTAGTGTATATTATCTAATTTTTATTATTGTTTTTTATTTGTATCATTTTTACACATCTACACATGTACAGCAGCACACCCCACTTCCTTTGCCCAAGGAGTATGATGAGGATTCACTGATCCCCAGCAGTCCAGCCACAGAGACGTCAGACAATGTCAGTCCAGTAGCAAGCCCCATCCACACCGGGTTAGTTTCTTACCTCTGCCTAAAAAACATTGTGCACATTTTTAAGGAATCGAATACTTGAAATTGAAATATCATGAGTTAATTTATTATCTTTGTCCTTATGGTTCTGCAGGTTCCTGGTGAGCTTCATGGTAGATGCTCGTGGCGGCTCAATGAGAGGCAGCAGACATAACGGCCTGCGTGTCATCATTCCTCCTCGTACCTGTGCCGCTCCAACACGCATCACCTGTCGCCTGGTGAAGCCGCAGAAACTTGCCACACCACCTCCTCTGGTGGAGGGTGAAGGTCTCGCCAGCCGTATCATCTCTCTTGGTCCAGCTGGCATGCAGTTCTTAGGGTAAGGAAACCAGTTTTGCTAATAAAACAAGATCAATTAAATTGAGACTGCAAACTAACACAACTCCCATTGCTCCTGAAGGCCTGTGATTGTAGAGATTCCCCATTTCGCTGCACTTGGTCGGGGAGATCGTGAACTAGTAGTCTTGCGGAGTGAAAATGGATCAGTCTGGAAGGAGCATCGTAATCGTTATGGTGACGAGGTCCTAGAGACCATCCTCAATGGCATGGATGAAGGTGTGTACTCATTCTTGCTGTAATTTGAAGTGATATAAATTTGGTTATACTGTATTGACAGTTTTCCATGTATACAGTTACATTTGTTGTTAAGTATCTCTATAAGCTATAGTTAACCCAAAAATGTACTCACCCTCAGGCCATCCAAAATGTACATGAGTTTGTTTCTTCATGAAAACAGATTTGGAGAAATTTTGTCTTCTTTCCATGAAGAAGCAAACTATATATTGGATGGCCTGAGAGTAGGAGTACATTTACAGCTAATTAATTTTTTTTGTCAACTATTCCTTTACAGGCTTTATAAAGAATGCATAAATGTGACCCTGGACCACAAAACCAGTCTTAAGTCGCACGGGTATATTTGAAGCAATAGCCAAAAATACATTGTATGGGTCAAAATTATGAATTTTTCTTTTATGGCAAAAATCATTAGGATATTAAGTAAAGATTCTGTTCCATGAAGATATGTTGTAAATTTCCGACCGTAAATATATCAAAACTAAATTTTTGATTAGTAATATGAATTGCTAAGGAATTCATTTGGGCAGCTTTAAAGGTAATTTTATCAATATTTAGATTTTTTTGCACCCTCATATTCCAGATTTTCCGATAGTTGTATCTCGGCCAAATATTGTCCTGTCCAATAAGCTTATTTATTCAGCTTTCAGATGATGTATAAATCTCAATTTAGAAAAATTTCCCTCTTATGACTGGTCTTGTAGTCCAAGGTCACAAATGTACAGTGTTTCAGTGAACTGTGATAATTTTGTCTTATATTGTATTTTAATTTATTTCAATATTGTATTAACTGCACACTAAAGACCTTGAGAGTCAGGAGGAACTTGGGAAGAAAAGAATCAGGCGCATCATCTCGACCGACTTCCCGCTATACTTTGCTGTGGTGTCCCGTATCCAGCAGGAGAACGATCTGATTGGCCCAGAAGGGGGTTATCTCAACAGTAAGCTGGTGCCCATGGTCCAGGCCAGTTTTCCTGAGACAGCCGTCACCAAGCGTGTCCGTCTCGGACTGCAGGTGAGATGGGAGGATAATGAGGAGGAAGATGTGATGGAAAATGGAGGAAGCTTATCTCCTGCATACTATCATAATGTATCTGACAGCTTTTAGCTTTTGTTGTTGTTGTTTTCCTGTCTGGTCATGAGACATCAAACGTGACAAAACATTTCATCTTTCATCTCTCAAAATGAATTATGGGCTTAACCTTGTTTCTTTGGAATGTGAATGAATGTAATTTTGTAAGTTGTTTAGATCTCTATGATTGAGTTTGATGATGGTAAAAATGAATGATGAAATATGGTATAGTATGTGATGGTATGCTTTGTCTACTTTCTGCTTAAATTAAACATAGGTTATTTCTACAGATGAACATATACAGACACATTTACAGTGCAGTAAAAAGTAGTGCATAAAAACAGCAAAAGTTGAGAATGGATGAAAGTTTTGCAGGTTTTGATTGAGGGAATTGTAAGTTGATGAGGATAAAAGACATGGAAGTTGAAGCTCATTGAATTGTGAGAGTTTTAATTGAATGATGAGCATTTTCTGTACTATTACAAATATCTGAAGCACCTTATAAAAGCAAACTTTCATAAGATAAATTGTCTTACTGAATTATACTGTACTACCTTTTGAAAATTTTATTCGTTTTTTAAAAACTTTATTAGCTACAGTACACAAATTTTTTTTTTACATTTTAAATGCAGTTTTATATTTTAAATTTCAAAACCTAGAACTTAGAATGAAATAGTTGTGCAAGACTCATGCATATGTTTATTTCTGTTTTCTTTGCCCTGCAAGTGTAACAACCAGCTCATACCAAAGCTGATTTTTTTTCTTGTTTTTAACCCATCATTTGTTTATTCATCTGTGTCATTTGCTACATTATTATTATTCTTTTATGCTTCATTTTTGTTGTTTCTTCTTTTTGAGAATTGACCTAATACAGTAATTGAAAACTCTAAATGTATTGACAAACTTGATCAGTTCCCCTTGTGCTGAATTCTAAGCAGTTCATTTATAATTTTTTGTGTTGTTTAAAACACTGGATGTCAGGAAGTCAGTTATTTTGAGGTGGCATAAAATAAAATTGACCATAATAGTTCATATATTTTGCGGCAATAACATACAGAAGTATTTTTCCGTTTTCTTTGAGATGTTTCTCATATTCTTGGAAGATTTCTCAGGTCGGTTCAATGACATTGACTGGCACTGACCACTGATTCTTAACAGAACTTAAAATGTTGGACCATCATACACTATATACCAAACTCTGGGAGAAAGACTTTCTGTCTAATCTTGCTCAATACCTCCTCTCTTGATCCAACAGTGTTCAATAAATATGTGCTTAAAGGAATAGTTCACCCCAAAATGAAAATTTGCTGTTAATTTACTCACCTTCAGGCCATTCAAGATGTAGATGACTTTTTGTCTTGAGTCGAACAGAAAAAAAGATTTTTGCCATGGTGATTTGTGATTCAATAAATGCAAGCCTGCAGCTACCCATATTTGAGAATAAAAAAGCATATCAGAGAACACAAAATTAATATCTGTGACTTCGGACAATATATTGAGGTCTTATTAAGCGAAACGATTGATCTTTGTAAGAAACTGAACATTATTTACAACATTAATACCTGTAATCCATAGCCACAGGCAAATGAGGAAATTTGGTTCTTTTCAGCGAACACTCACTTTACATAAACAAAGAGAAACTATAAAAACTTTAATTTGGCACCTTCATTGAAGTGCTTGGTTGATGCATATCAGATGCTTACTGGTCTTCGGTCTGAGTTGAACTGTTTTCTCAGTTCAGTAACTGTTGGAGGAAGTGATGCGCTAAATGAGTTAATTCACCTTATGATCAGATTCGCCAGTATTTCAGCTCATTTCGAGTCGGAGTGACTTTGAGGCGTCCAAAAGTGAGTTTTATTGAGTAACACAGATCTGTGCTGCTCAAGCCGCAAACAGTTTCAGACTGTTCAGGGCGTGTGCCTGAGGCACCGGATTACATGTTCAGTTTCTTGCACAGATTGATCATTTCGGTTCATAAGACCTCAATATATCATCAGGAGCCATGGGTATTAATTTTGTGTTGCCTGTATATGCTTTTATTGACAGCAGCCACTAAATTACATTTTATGAATCCCCGAGGACCACAGTTTCATCCAAAAATATTCTTTACTGTTCCACTGAAGAAAAAAGTCACCTATAATATATTGGATGGCCTGAGGGTGAGCATAAATAAATAACACAGTTATTATAATGAACTGCACACTTAAAGATCTTCAAAAGCTTTACAACAATACAGGGTCAACTTGTTGTGTCTGTGTCTTGTACTGCAAGAGAATTAATTTTGCACCAGCTTTGGTTCAATAATGTTTGTAACTCTTTTTCCAGTTAATAAATGAGACTGATTGACAAGCTAAATTTGGTGTCTTGAATTGCATTGTGCAATAATTGCAATAATAAGAAAACAGAAATATATTGAGATATTTTCTGTCTCTTCTTTTCCCTGATTTCTCTCATGAAAATATGTTTGGTAAACATTTCCGAACTGAATCTCCCTCTCATGCATTCATATGTAAATATACCATTGCTTACACTACCATTGACTTTCATTCCATGTTCTTCTCTTTCAACTTTGCTTTTCCCCACCCCTGTCTTTTACTTTGTGCTCTACCACTCTGTTATGGTCTCTTCTCCCCCTCCATCCTCGGCACTCAGGCACAGCCAGTCCCTGATGAGCTGGTGGCCAAGCTTCTAGGGAACCAAGCCACATTCAGCCCTGTCGTGACAGTAGAGCCTCGTCGGCGCAAGTTTCACCGTCCCATCGGCCTGAGGATTCCACTGCCTCCCTCCTGGAAGGAAAGTCCACGGGACGCTGGCGAGGGCGACACCACCAGCCTCCGCCTGCTCTGCAGTGTCATCGGTAAAAATTAGCCAGACAAGTACTAAAATTACTACTAAAATACAAATAAATCTAAATATTAAAAAACAAGAACGAATAAAAATGACAAAAATACTAAAACTTAAAACCTTATTTGACATTAATAAATACTATAATGTATATATAGTACTATTATGTTATATAAATAGTAATAATGTTGCAAATCAAATACAATTTTCCTTCTCAATAATCTTATTTTAAGGATATTTAAATATTTTTAATGGTGAACATGACAAAAATACTGATTGGGAAAATGAGTTGTTATCATTTTGTATGTTTTTTTTTTTCATTTGTTTGTTTGTTTGTTTGTTTTTTAAAGAAGTAATAATAACAAATGCATATATAGGAAATTGATTAATTGCTTTAATGTTAATATACTTCTTATACCAGTATAATGTGCACATACAACTAAGGAAGCTGTTCATGAACTACTAAATAATGAGGCTGTGGTGCTTTAAAATATCTGTTTTTCGAGATGAAGAAAAAACAGAGACTTCTTTAGAAAATGTTGAGAAAATTATCATGTCAAATTATTTTTGCTATTCCATTTATTTGCCACTAGGGGCACAGAAATTACACTGCTCAACAAATGTGCAAGAGTGATCAATGTAAGCAGGGTTCTAAGGTTAAAAAAATATTACATTATCATCAGTTTAAAAACAAAAGTACACAAACAAAGTGATCAAATACAGCACCTGAGCAAGGCTCTTTTTTAAACACCTTTAAAATAAAGACTTGTCTATAGCATATTTACTTTCTCTACATTTCATAGGCGGCACAGCTCCAGCCCAGTGGGAAGATATAACTGGCACCACCAAACTTATTTATGCCAATGGCTGCGCCAGTTTCACCACCAATGTCTCTGCCCGGTAAGTATCATAACCTGTACATCATGTGTTAGTTTATTTCAGAAGTTCTCAGTGTGTGTCATCTTCACAGCACTATGTTATTATTCAACCTTGGTCATATTTAAAATGTGACTCAGATCTGTTTTGCTCTCCCACAGTTTCTGGCTGGCAGACTGTCCTCGGACTGCAGAGGCCGTGTCCTTTGCCAACCTCCTGTACCGTGAGCTGTCAGCCGTGCCATACATGGCCAAGTTTGTAGTTTTTGCAAAGATGAATGAAGCACGAGAGGGTCGACTCCGCTGTTATTGCATGACTGATGACAAAATGGACAAAACCCTGGAGCAACACGAGAACTTCACTGAAGTGGCTCGCAGTAGAGACATCGAGGTCATATGATATAGTGTGTCACAGACTTCATATAGACAATACATAATAATGCATCTATTGTTTCTTTTTCCGTGTGTTTACAGCAACTGGTGTTATTTCTACAATAAAGTATCTTTTACATTTACAGCATCTGAAAGAACAGGGAAAGAAATATTATTAAAGTCAGTATGAAATAAAAATGGACCCTGTTAACTTTAACTCACATTCTTGGTCTTTCTGTACATGATTCATTTACTACAACTAAAGTACTAACAATAATAATTTATCATATAAACATAATAACTCACAAAATTTTGATATAGAAGCAATTTCCTCTCAGAAATTTTGAATTCCTCTCAGAAAAATAACTCCATAATCCTACGCAAACTTGCACCTTATGGAATAAAACATGTTTTTCATAGTCCAAAGCTAACAGTTTTTTTTTATTATTTTTTTTTTTAGCTCTTTGAATATTCTTAAATATAAACATTACAGAACATTACAAAAGCAAATGTGTTGTTAATGATGTATCACGCTGACTTTGCTAGATATTATCAAATGTTTAATTTAAGCTGCATCTGCTGGTTGCCGTATGTTCTGTAGGTCATGGAGGGAATGCCGCTGTATTTGGAGTGTTCAGGAAACTTGGTTCCCATAAGGAAGGCAGCACAGCAGCCCCGCAGTTTCAGCTTCCAAGCCTTCAGAGACAACAGACTGCCTGTGTCTGTCAAGGTAAAGTCATCACAGCCAGTTACAGTACATGTTTCCCTTATTTCCTCTAAAATATGTTCTTTCACCCATGGTGAACTAGAACCTAGATGAGTTTATTTCTTTGTTAGATTTTACATCACTTGCTCACCATTGGATCCTCTGCGGTGAATGGGTGCCGTCAGAATGAGAGTCCAAACAGCCGATAAAAACATTACAATAATCCACAAGTAATCCACATGACTCCAGTCCATATTTTAACTTCTTGTAAAAAGATGAAAAGCTGCGTGTTTGTAAGAAACAAATCCATCAAGATGTTTTAACTTTAAACCATTGATTACAGCTAAAATATGAGTCCATAATCTATAATAACACTTCCTCCAGTGAAAAAGTCTATCTCCTGTTGTCCTTTCACATCAGAAAGACTCATATTTTAGCTGGAAAGAATGGTTTAAAGTTAAAAAATGTCTTAATGGATTTGTTTCTTACAAACACACAGCTTTTCACCTCACAAGATACTAATGAATTGGAGTCATGTGGATTTCTTGTAGGTTATTGAAATAACTTTCATTCTGATGGCACCCATTCACTGCAGAAGATCCACAAAAGAAATGGGACATTCTGCAAAATGTCTTTTTTGTGTTCTTTTGGAGAGAATATATATCTCATGCCCATGAACAAAAAATCAAACAAAATATCATGACTATACTTCCGGAAAGAAGGCGCTATATGATGAATAGTTTTCTTTAATATTTCTGAACAAATAGTTGTCTTGGTATATGTTTGTATATATTTTGGTATATCCATCTCTTTCTCCTTTCCCCAGGTGAGGGACAGCAGTAAAGATCCTTCTGGTTTCTTGTCTTTCTTGCGCAAATCAACCAAATATGAAGATAATCAACATGTGTTGTGCAACCTCAACGTTACCATGCCGCCATGCATTAAGGTAACATAGCAAATGTCGATAATCACTGTTCTCACGTTTACATTTCATACACAAACAGATGCTTACATATATAGTTAAATCTACAGCTGTGCTCTAACAGTGTTTATTTCTTTATAACAGATTATAGGAAGTGATGAACGAAGGAGAACTCTGACTCCTTTAGCTCTGAGGGAAAAATACAGTGCTCTAAATGAACCAGCCATGGGTAAGATTGCTCCCACACTGACATCTCCTGCATGTTAAGCCCCCAAATCTCATACAACCTTTGCCTGACCCTGCTTTAAATAAGATGTGAGCTGCAGCATCAGATTGCTGAACTCTTGAGCCAATGATGGTCTGGTTTCTGCAGCATCACTGAGCGCCATGGAAAGGATGGAGTTAAAGATGGCTTTAATAGCTGAACAGCTAGGCCTGAGCTGGGCTGGTGAGTGTGTGGTTTTGAATGCACTTCTTTTGCTTAACAAGCATAATGCTTAACTGGTCATGTCTTGTCAATGCATATCTGAATGTTATTTCTCTGTTACTGTATATATAGAATACAAAATGTTTTGACAAGTCATTTACTTTAAGGTCCAAATTTACCAAAGCTCAAGAACATTTTACATTGTCTAGCTTGTGCAGATGAGATTAAATACTGACTAAGATTGGCTTAATTTTTTTGGCTTTACAAAAAGAACATTTTGCACAAGCTAAACTTTTTTTCATGCTAGGGACTTCATATGGGGGCCCATTCATGCAACGTAATAATCAAGTGATGAATTAATGGACAAATCAATGACCAACTGATTAAATTAGTAAATCTATTGGAAAGTTATTGCAGATAAAGAGTAGTTACATAAATTACCATTTAAAGAAGATTTAACATTCGGTTTCTAAATGAACTGAATTAACTAAATATATTCTTTGTACAAAATGTGGCAATGATGAGAGAATTTGAAGGAGGCATGTCAAATCATGTCATATACTTCTATATCATAAATGCAAATATATGCAAATTTTTCTTATTTCACTGCAATTTCATTGCCTGCAGTTGTTGTCAATAAACACGCTCCTGTCTACACTTAATTTACATATGCAAATTTGAACATATTTTAAACTTGCATATTCTTCAAGAAAAGTGGAGCATAAATACAGCACTAAAGCATGAATCTATGATTAAAAAAGAAAATAAATGTGCAGTGCTTTCAAAATGTTCGCTTTGTCCACTTTAACTTATTTTGACACTGATTACTGATTCATAGTTTGATTGTTGAATTGTTTCTTTTTTTACATATTCATTAATGCCGGGGCATAATGTATCATATCTAATTCCTTTGCAGAGTTGGGACGTGAACTGCAGTTTAATGTAGATGAAATAAATAAGATCCGTGTGGAGAATCCCAACTCCCTTTTAGAGCAGAGCTCAACGCTGCTCAACCTGTGGACTACTCGAGAGGGGAAGAGAGCCAACAGTGAGTGCCATAGTGTCCATTCACAATGATCCTAAGAATACCTAAATTATTTTTGAGCAAATGGAACCTTATTCATCTGTCTCATGTGACGTAACTATATGAACATGCTGCCATATTTGTTGCTATAAGTATAAGCATGCTTTTAATGTGCAGTGCTGTGGGATTCAACAAAGGTAGCATAGCTAAAGTTTTGTTTCTGTATATAAAACTTTAGAAAGTGAGTGCCCAGATTGCGGGTATGCAAATTAACAGTCTTGCTGCGCTTCAGGCCCCTTCCTCTTATCATGCAGTCTCCTCTCTCTAACCACCCCTCTACCTTCCCATCTTACCAACGTTTTCCATGCCCCCATATCTGAAACCTTTTCAAATCAGAGGTAGAAATAACTGTTGTTGAATTAAGAGGGTTTCATGCCACCTTATGGCTGCACCCCACTTCATGGCTCGAAAGAACAGTCAAGGATCCAATAGCAAGTGACAGTAGTATTTATTAACACCAAAGAACAGAGGTAGTGTAGGTCACAGCTAGCAGGAAACCAGAACACGATCCTCCGAACAAGGCAGAAATCCAAGCAGACAGCTAGCAGGAAACCAGAACACGATCCTCCGAACAAGGCAGAAATCCAAACGGACACCAGGAACTGGAGCAAGGGGAAAAGACGCGCCAGTGCCTACCTGGGAACCTCATCAACCATCTGACAAAGACAAGACGGAGTGACAAACAATATATAGGACTTACTCATTCAAAACAGCTGGCGCGGATCAGCTCATCAGCGGAACACGAGCCGCGCTGATGAGCCGCACCCATTCAACCCACATGTACCCACATAGCAAGGGCGAGTCAATGAACCATTTAGATAAGGATATGGCTGCACCCCACTTGTTGACTCCATTTAGATAAGGATGTCATGATGATTGATTGTTTTTGCTGAAATATCAGTAATTAGGTTTGCCCCATTTGGACAGTAATTGTT